>NC_136695.1:6035807-6495807 GCF_947650265.1 Symphodus melops
TACACAACAGACATTTTATTTGTATGTTCTTTCAAAGTCAGAAGTCTAATATATATTTTTGGGGCTCTGGTACACTGTGCACGGAGGCTATAATCCTGCAAACAGCAGCTCCTTTCCATACCCTTCCCCACTGTTGGCTATATTTTGAAGACCCAATTTAACATTTTATATGCAACAATAAAATAACAAGCCAGTATTTGAGAACATTTACACTAAAATATTCATGTCAAAAAGGCCCCTTTCTCTCAAATGACAGTTTCCTTTATAATTTCTTTTCGTATCAAAGTCTTTGTTAATCAAAACAAGCAGGGAATAGCCAGTGATGTGTTTGGCTGTTACATCAGGCTGAGTCGGTGACGTCAGTGAACAGTTGCTCATTGGCAAAATGGTGATAACGAACTTAAAAAAGGACATTCAAAAAAATTTGACATAAACTGCTTTGAAAAAAAAAAAAAAACCCATTGAACTCTCTTTACTGAAAATAAAACAGGATGCCTTTGTTGGTCATCAGAAGTAAATATTATATGTATAAAAACACTAAGAAGGACTTATTGATTGTTTGGAAGAGGGATACAAGCCAGTTTAATTTTGAACACAGCTCCACTATCATTAGCCTAGCTCTGTACTTTCATATTGAATAGGATTCTTTATATTCTTTAAATAGTCCATAATATTTGTATTTAATACATTTCTAATACACCTCTGTGATAAAAGCATTAAAGACAAGACTTACAGGGTAGTAAATGTCCCCACATTTGGTCTCATATTGGTACACAACCAGGACAGATAAGGTTTACCACCTTGTCAACACAACTATATAAATGTTTCTCAAAGAAGCTCTGAGCTATGTGCAATTAAAAATGATGTTAATAGCTTTTTTACTACCATGCTTTATTTGAAATAAAAATTGAATTGAAATGGACTTGATTTTGTATAGACATTTCAGGAATCCAGCACATTTCAAGTCAATTCAAAAAACTTTATTTGTCCCCAGGGGGCAATTCAAGGGCACACAGAGCAGCAAATAACAACAGTGCAACTAATTTAATGTTTCCATAGTGATTGTTGTCATGGTTAACATTATTAAACAACAAAACAAAAAAAATACAGCTGAACATTCTATCCTTTGATGACAACAAATAAATAAATAAATAAATAAAAATCTCAGGAATCCAAGCACATCAAAGCACATTCTATCCTTTGATGACATCACATTCTAGCATCTACATACACAACAATGATGTCATAATACACGCTTATCTACAGCTGGAAACACAGGCACAAGAACAGAGCACACACAACAGAAGAACAAGGCAAGAAGGCGCGTCCCTTTTGTTTCAGAGATTTGAAAATGTCTGACGTCCACTTTCAGATTAGGAGAGCTACCTCTCTACAGGAGGTTAAACCTGCCCATAGGCAGGTTATGCCATGCTTGAAACAGCAGACTGCTACAATCACAGGTGCTTCACAGCTGACTTGTAGAAGCGACAATATGTCAAGAAGCCTTGTAGGTGAAATTCTCTGCAAACACCCACTTAAAGGAACAAAAAAAGATAGAATAAATAACATGCACAAGCATATCCAGAACCCTGCAGCAGACAAACAAGTGCAGTCAGTAATGGTACTTATCTCTGCGCTTGAGCTTGAGAAGCTAAAAAAAAAAGGGCCCAAGAAGACCGTAAGGCTCATGAAGCACAATCAAACTTTAGCGGCAGAGGTGGAACGTCTCAAAGAAGAGCTCCAAAAGCTCGAAGAGAAACATGACGAAGCACAGCTGATGAGAGACATAGAGGTGGGAGACTTGGAGCGTCGGCTGTCAGGGACGAGTGATTTCGAATATAAGCGTTATAAAAAGGTCCAGGAGTTGGAGGAAGATTTAAAGAACCAAAGGAATAGTTACCTTCAACTGGAACAGCAAGTGAAGAATCAAAAGAAAAAAATTGGCAAATTGAGGGGGTCACTGTCCCGAACAAAGTCACAGATGAAGAATCAGCAGCTGCTATGGGAGGAGGAGAGGTCCAACCTCCTCCAGTCCCTCAGCAGTGCCAAAGAAACGGTGCAGAACAGAGACCCAGCTATAGGAGCAAATCAAGGTGATGTACACCACATTCAAAAGCAAGACGACCATATCTTAGAAGCCAAATCAGCACAGGCTGATCTCATTGATGGCAAGCCGACTTTATTGATCACAAAAAAGCAGACCAAACAGCAACAGGCGGTCAATAAGACTGTGGAAGCTCCGTTGGTGAAGGAAAAGCAAACCCCTGCCGAGGCTTGTGATAAGACAACGGCTCAGTCCGAGCCCATAATGACTTTTGTTTCTGAGCTTGAGCCTGAGCAGCTCGGAGACAAAAGAGCTGAGGAGGTCAAAAGGCACAAGAAGCACAATAAGGCTTCAGCGACAGAGGTGAAACGCCTCAAAGAAAAACGCAAAAGTAACGGTGAGCAGCATGAGGAAGAGAAGAAGACGAGGAACATAAAGGTCACAGACTTGGAGCCTCAGCTGTTGGAGAAGAAAGCTTTTAAATCTGAGTCTCCAACAAAGGTTCAGATGTTGGAACAAGATGGAGGTTACCAGAGTCAACCTGAACTGCGAGTGCAGCTAAGGCAGCAAAAAGAAGACAATGACAAACTGAAGGCATCACTGTCCAGCACAATGGCAGAGATGGAGAATCAGCAGCTGGAGTGGGAAGAGGAGAGGTCTGTCTTCCTCTATTCCATCAAAAGTCTCCATCAAACTATCCAGAGGAAAAACGAAACTCTGGACAAGAGGAGAAACAAGCTTGCTAAGCTGAAGGAGAAGATCTCCCAGCTGGAGGATAGACCAACAAAGGATAGACCAACAAAGGATAGACCAAAAAAGAAATCTCTGTGGACAAGAGTCATCGACTTTAAAGACATGATCTTTAGATATATAGGATACTCTAAAAACTAACCCAAGGTATTAGTCTGACTATTTTTGGGCACTTATAAGCTTCTGCTTCGGCCCACTCCTTTTGAGCAGAATTACAACTGCTCAAATAAAATAAACAATAATAATATAATAACAATATATATAACAAATAAAAAAAATAAATAAATAAATAAATAAATAAATCCTCATCGGCCCCAAATCCACCAACAACTTCTCCCTCACCATCGATGGCTCTACTGTGCTCCCTTCTCCCCACATCTGTAACCTCGGTGTCGTCTTCCACCCAACCCTCTCAGCTGTCAGGGACGAGTGACTTCGAATATAAGCTTTTTAAAATGTTCCAGGAGTTGGAGGAAGATTTAAAGAACCAAAGGGATAGTTACCTTCAACTGGAAGAGCAAGTGAAAAATCAAAAGAAAAATGTTTGTATACTAAATTAATATTCGAAGTACATATTTTAAAAGCCACACTAATTGGTTGAACAAAAAGTATGTTGGAAGAAATGGTAGGTTATGTACATTTATGCTATATAAGTTTAAGTCCAATGCTAATGCTAACTGCACAGGTTCAACCTGTAATTATGTTTACTCTTAGTCACATAGGGGGCTGCTAAATCTTGCTTGGGGGATTATTGTATACAGAGGGGAGGGGGGACAGCGGGTGTGTATTGTAACTAATGTCTTGTGTGTTGTCTGTCTGTATACTGCTACTGAATGCCTTGAATTTCCCTCGGGATCAATAAAGTATCATCCATCCATCCATCCATCCATCTAGGTGTCCTATCTTTAAATAAAATAAAAGGAGTATCTGTGGGACTTCTAATAAACACAGGAAGACTTTCTTTGCAAACCAACAGGTGGTGCCAAGGCCCAGCGAAGGGCAATCTGTAGAGATCTCTTACTTAAAGACGACAACAAAGTGTTGGGTTATTAACACAAAGGTTTTTGAAGTAACAGAAGCCGTTTAGCTGTCGACGTCCTTGTTTGAGCACAGTTGCGTTCACACAGTGCGTTGAACTGTGAAATGTTAGGATGGCTTAGGCACTGAAATGATAAAAATCCAAGTGTTAATTAAATTAGACACTTTTAAACGTCTTATCACTCTCACAACACGACGCATTCTTGACTTGTTTACACAACAGACATTTTATTTGTATGTTCTTTCAAAGTCAGAAGTCTAATATATATTTTTGGGGCTCTGGTACACTGTGCACGGAGGCTATAATCCTGCAAACAGCAGCTCCTTTCCATACCCTTCCCCACTGTTGGCTATATTTTGAAGACCCAATTTAACATTTTATATGCAACAATAAAATAACAAGCCAGTATTTGAGAACATTTACACTAAAATATTCATGTCAAAAAGGCCCCTTTCTCTCAAATGACAGTTTCCTTTATAATTTCTTTTCGTATCAAAGTCTTTGTTAATCAAAACAAGCAGGGAATAGCCAGTGATGTGTTTGGCTGTTACATCAGGCTGAGTCGGTGACGTCAGTGAACAGTTGCTCATTGGCAAAATGGTGATAACGAACTTAAAAAAGGACATTCAAAAAAATTTGACATAAACTGCTTTGAAAAAAAAAAAAAAACCATTGAACTCTCTTTACTGAAAATAAAACAGGATGCCTTTGTTGGTCATCAGAAGTAAATATTATATGTATAAAAACACTAAGAAGGACTTATTGATTGTTTGGAAGAGGGATACAAGCCAGTTTAATTTTGAACACAGCTCCACTATCATTAGCCTAGCTCTGTACTTTCATATTGAATAGGATTCTTTATATTCTTTAAATAGTCCATAATATTTGTATTTAATACATTTCTAATACACCTCTGTGATAAAAGCATTAAAGACAAGACTTACAGGGTAGTAAATGTCCCCACATTTGGTCTCATATTGGTACACAACCAGGACAGATAAGGTTTACCACCTTGTCAACACAACTATATAAATGTTTCTCAAAGAAGCTCTGAGCTATGTGCAATTAAAAATGATGTTAATAGCTTTTTTACTACCATGCTTTATTTGAAATAAAAATTGAATTGAAATGGACTTGATTTTGTATAGACATTTCAGGAATCCAGCACATTTCAAGTCAATTCAAAAAACTTTATTTGTCCCCAGGGGGCAATTCAAGGGCACACAGAGCAGCAAATAACAACAGTGCAACTAATTTAATGTTTCCATAGTGATTGTTGTCATGGTTAACATTATTAAACAACAAAACAAAAAAAATACAGCTGAACATTCTATCCTTTGATGACAACAAATAAATAAATAAATAAATAAAAATCTCAGGAATCCAAGCACATCAAAGCACATTCTATCCTTTGATGACATCACATTCTAGCATCTACATACACAACAATGATGTCATAATACACGCTTATCTACAGCTGGAAACACAGGCACAAGAACAGAGCACACACAACAGAAGAACAAGGCAAGAAGGCGCGTCCCTTTTGTTTCAGAGATTTGAAAATGTCTGACGTCCACTTTCAGATTAGGAGAGCTACCTCTCTACAGGAGGTTAAACCTGCCCATAGGCAGGTTATGCCATGCTTGAAACAGCAGACTGCTACAATCACAGGTGCTTCACAGCTGACTTGTAGAAGCGACAATATGTCAAGAAGCCTTGTAGGTGAAATTCTCTGCAAACACCCACTTAAAGGAACAAAAAAAGATAGAATAAATAACATGCACAAGCATATCCAGAACCCTGCAGCAGACAAACAAGTGCAGTCAGTAATGGTACTTATCTCTGCGCTTGAGCTTGAGAAGCTAAAAAAAAAAGGGCCCAAGAAGACCGTAAGGCTCATGAAGCACAATCAAACTTTAGCGGCAGAGGTGGAACGTCTCAAAGAAGAGCTCCAAAAGCTCGAAGAGAAACATGACGAAGCACAGCTGATGAGAGACATAGAGGTGGGAGACTTGGAGCGTCGGCTGTCAGGGACGAGTGATTTCGAATATAAGCGTTATAAAAAGGTCCAGGAGTTGGAGGAAGATTTAAAGAACCAAAGGAATAGTTACCTTCAACTGGAACAGCAAGTGAAGAATCAAAAGAAAAAAATTGGCAAATTGAGGGGGTCACTGTCCCGAACAAAGTCACAGATGAAGAATCAGCAGCTGCTATGGGAGGAGGAGAGGTCCAACCTCCTCCAGTCCCTCAGCAGTGCCAAAGAAACGGTGCAGAACAGAGACCCAGCTATAGGAGCAAATCAAGGTGATGTACACCACATTCAAAAGCAAGACGACCATATCTTAGAAGCCAAATCAGCACAGGCTGATCTCATTGATGGCAAGCCGACTTTATTGATCACAAAAAAGCAGACCAAACAGCAACAGGCGGTCAATAAGACTGTGGAAGCTCCGTTGGTGAAGGAAAAGCAAACCCCTGCCGAGGCTTGTGATAAGACAACGGCTCAGTCCGAGCCCATAATGACTTTTGTTTCTGAGCTTGAGCCTGAGCAGCTCGGAGACAAAAGAGCTGAGGAGGTCAAAAGGCACAAGAAGCACAATAAGGCTTCAGCGACAGAGGTGAAACGCCTCAAAGAAAAACGCAAAAGTAACGGTGAGCAGCATGAGGAAGAGAAGAAGACGAGGAACATAAAGGTCACAGACTTGGAGCCTCAGCTGTTGGAGAAGAAAGCTTTTAAATCTGAGTCTCCAACAAAGGTTCAGATGTTGGAACAAGATGGAGGTTACCAGAGTCAACCTGAACTGCGAGTGCAGCTAAGGCAGCAAAAAGAAGACAATGACAAACTGAAGGCATCACTGTCCAGCACAATGGCAGAGATGGAGAATCAGCAGCTGGAGTGGGAAGAGGAGAGGTCTGTCTTCCTCTATTCCATCAAAAGTCTCCATCAAACTATCCAGAGGAAAAACGAAACTCTGGACAAGAGGAGAAACAAGCTTGCTAAGCTGAAGGAGAAGATCTCCCAGCTGGAGGATAGACCAACAAAGGATAGACCAACAAAGGATAGACCAAAAAAGAAATCTCTGTGGACAAGAGTCATCGACTTTAAAGACATGATCTTTAGATATATAGGATACTCTAAAAACTAACCCAAGGTATTAGTCTGACTATTTTTGGGCACTTATAAGCTTCTGCTTCGGCCCACTCCTTTTGAGCAGAATTACAACTGCTCAAATAAAATAAACAATAATAATATAATAACAATATATATAACAAATAAAAAAAAAAAATAAATAAATAAATAAATAAATCCTCATCGGCCCCAAATCCACCAACAACTTCTCCCTCACCATCGATGGCTCTACTGTGCTCCCTTCTCCCCACATCTGTAACCTCGGTGTCGTCTTCCACCCAACCCTCTCAGCTGTCAGGGACGAGTGACTTCGAATATAAGCTTTTTAAAATGTTCCAGGAGTTGGAGGAAGATTTAAAGAACCAAAGGGATAGTTACCTTCAACTGGAAGAGCAAGTGAAAAATCAAAAGAAAAATGTTTGTATACTAAATTAATATTCGAAGTACATATTTTAAAAGCCACACTAATTGGTTGAACAAAAAGTATGTTGGAAGAAATGGTAGGTTATGTACATTTATGCTATATAAGTTTAAGTCCAATGCTAATGCTAACTGCACAGGTTCAACCTGTAATTATGTTTACTCTTAGTCACATAGGGGGCTGCTAAATCTTGCTTGGGGGATTATTGTATACAGAGGGGAGGGGGGACAGCGGGTGTGTATTGTAACTAATGTCTTGTGTGTTGTCTGTCTGTATACTGCTACTGAATGCCTTGAATTTCCCTCGGGATCAATAAAGTATCATCCATCCATCCATCTAGGTGTCCTATCTTTAAATAAAATAAAAGGAGTATCTGTGGTACTTCTAATAAACACAGGAAGACTTTCTTTGCAAACCAACAGGTGGTGCCAAGGCCCAGTGTGATGGACACAGCCACACATTAAAACGGTTGTATGCCACACAACATTGCACCCACGTTAGTTGCAAACATTTTGAATAAACGACACAGGTTATTTCTTTTAGCTGAGCATGTTTATTAAAGCCTTTGATTTAAGTACACACATTCAACTTATTTAGTCACTGTTTGTTTATAAAGTAAAGTGGTTGTAATTTATTTCTCTTTTCCTTTTGAGTTACCTGGCTGGTGTGCTCGCCTTCCTGGTTGAGCAAAGGATGAGGCTGAGGGTGGAGCTTGACTTTATGGAGGAGGACCATACCAAGTGCTCAAATATCAGGAGGGGGGATCAGGGTCCCTTGGGGTTAATTTTAAGTTATTTTGTTTGCCGTCCTCCCCTGTGTGTTGGTTTTGGTTCTGGTCAGCAGCTTTAAATATCCCCCTCAGTTCTCATTTTGTCAGGTCTGCTAGTTGAGTTCACACACTGTTTAGTTAGCACAAGCTTTCAGTAGAGTTATGTTATTTTGACCTCTTTTAACAAATCATTGACTTATACACCCTGACGGTGTTTGTTCAGGTGTTAAGTAATATTTTTAAATAAAGAAACTTTGTTTTTTGAACTTTTAACCTGTGTTCGCTTATCTTGACTGCTTGGTCCATGACATTTGGTGGCAGTGGTGGGATCATCCAGTTAAAAAGAACACAGGTTGTTTTTTTTTGTTTTTGTTTTTGTTTATTTTTTTTCTCGTCTCAGGACATGCAGCGAGGAGGAAAAGGGACAAAGGGTGCTCGAGGAGAGGTTCAAAACCGTCTGACACCTGAGGTACAACACAATGGTGAGGAGGAAAATGCAGCTTCTGGAGGGGTGGACAGCACGGAGGACCTAGGTAAGGAGCCAACGATATCAGACCTGGTTTCCCTTCTTCGGTGTCAAATGGGGCAGCAGGAGGCAAGGGAGGCAAGGCAAAGAGAGGAAAATACCCGGCAGGAACACCGCCTGAGGGCACTCCAACACCAGTTTCAGCTCCTACAGGTGGAAGTGCAGGCCCGCACTTCCCCTGAGCCTCTGGCAACTGAGCCACAACCACCAGACAATGAAACTCAAGGGAGTAACATGCCCTACCCAACTGCTGCCAGCAGTGAAACTCTCAATCAATCCTACGTCTCAGGTCAGTCTCGTTTTCATGAGCCAAGATTGGAGAAACTAACGGACGATGACGATGTTGAACATTTTTTAATAACTTTTGAACGAATTGCACAGGCTTGTAGATGGCAGAAAAATGACTGGGTTTTTCATCTTATACCACTACTAACCGGTAAAGCTAGGGCTGCATATGTACACATGGATATTGATGATTCTCTTGATTATGACAGTGTTAAAACAGCGATTCTCCACAAATATGATATAAATCCTGAGACGTACAGGCAGAGATTCCGCTCCCTTGATGTAAACCCAGATGAAAATCCAAAAGAGCTGTATGCACGTTTGAAGGAGCTGTATGGGAAGTGGATTTGCCCAAAAGAAAAAACGGTCCAGGAAATAGGTGAAACCTTAATCATGGAACAATTTTTGAGAATGCTTTCCCCTGAGTTGCAGGTGTGGATAAAGGAGCACAACCCGGGTTCTGCAGCTGAGGCAGCAAAACTGGCTGACGTGTTTGTGGCTGCACGAAGAAAGGAACAACCATGGAGCTATACTGCATGGGAAAGGAATGATGGTGGCAAGCCTGCCCCTCAGTACCACCAAAGAACAGCCTCAGGTGTGGGTAAGCCTCATATGAGGGAACGCCAATCAAGTCATATGTCGGCAAAGCCTCCTGTGAAAACACTAGTGTGTTATCTATGTGGAATGGAAGGCCATACAAAACCTATGTGCCCCCACAACTCAGCTAAGCTAACCCAGATGTGTTTTGTTCCCCGAATGGTTGAGACTGCAGTTAAATTTGACCCATGCGCAAGAATGGTGCCAATTGAGATTAATGGAAGCACTCTTAAGGCACTAGTTGACTCGGGCAGTAACCAAACGCTTGTACACAGACATTTTGTACCACAAAGCATTATCAGTTCTAATGACACTATCCCTGTTTGCTGTGTGCATGGCGATGAAAAGCCGTATCCAACAGCTGACATGTTTATAAAGGTTGAAGGGCAAACCTACCTCCTGAATGTTGGTGTTGCAGATAATCTGCCGTTTGCTGCCATACTGGGTCGAGATCTGCCTGTGTTGTTTGATTTATTGAATCCCAGCTATGGATGTCATGTGGCAGTTACCAGAGCTCAAGCGCAGAAGCTGGAAGAGCCTTCTCAGACACTTAGTGCCCTGCCTTTCTATGATGCTGACCTGGAGACAGCACCTGGGAAGTCGCGTAAGTCCCGCCGACAGAAAAGGCAAGACAAATTCCATCACACTGTTGTAACTCCAACTCCTAGCCTGACACCTGAACTGCCCTTGAGTTTCAAAATACCTAATAATGTCATTGAAATGCAACAGAATGACCCAACATTGGCACCGCTTTTGAAGAGAGCTAAAAAGGAGGGACATGGAACTGACTCAGAAACGCAGAACGGTGAGGACTTCTTCATGAAAGGAGGTATTCTATATCGACAACAGGGATCAGACATGCAACTGATAGTCCCTACAGCAGTCCGAGAAACTGTGCTAGCCCTGGGCCATTCCATTCCATGGGCAGGCCATCTTGGAAAGCACAGAACCTTTGCTCGTATTAAAAAAACACTTCTTTTGGCCTGGCTTGCGCTCGGAAGTAACCTTATTCTGCAAAAGTTGCCCTCAGTGCCAGAAGACATCCCCTAAAATCCCCTCCAGAGCTCCCCTTCAGCCTCTACCAATTATCAGCACTCCATTTGAGCGGCTAGGGATGGATATTGTTGGCCCAGTCGAACGGAGCAAAGCTGGAAACTGTTACATGCTTGTAATAACTGACTATGCAACAAAATACCCAGATGTGTTTCCTCTGAAGAGCATCAAGGCTAAATCAGTTGCCTTTTGTCTAGTACAGTTCTTTTCCAGAGTTGCATTTCCTCGTGAGATCCTCACAGATCGTGGCACTAACTTCATGTCCACTTTGTTAAAACAGGTCTACCAGCTGCTGGGTATAAAAGGTTTGAAGACAACTCCGTACCATCCACAAACGGATGGACTCACTGAACGCTTTAACCAGACTCTTAAACAGATGCTTAGAAAATTTGTGAATGACACCGGTGCTGACTTGGGATCAATGGCTACCTTACCTCCTTTTCGCATATAGAGAAGTACCTCAAGCCTCTACAGGTTTCTCTCCATTCGAACTGTTGTTTGGTCATGAGGTGAGGGGGCCGCTCTCTTTATTGAGAGAAATCTGGGAGGCAGATCAGACGGGGAGGGGGGCTGTAAACATTGTGTCTCATGTTGTGCAGATGCGAGACCGACTGAGGATGATGAGTGAGTTGGCTCAATCCCACATGGCAGAGGCCCAGAGGCGGCAAAAGACCTGGTATGATCAGTCGGCGCGGCAGAGGTCCTTCAATCCAGGCCAAAGGGTGCTCATACTCCTTCCAAGTGAGGACAGTAAGCTGCTGGCTAAATGGCAAGGGCCTTATGAAATCCAGCAGAAAATTGGATCAACCACCTATCGAGTGTCCACACCAGGTCAACCTCGCTCCTGCAGGGTGCTGCATGTAAACCTACTGAAGGAGTGGGTGGAACGACCAGAGAAAAAGACAGAGGTGTTTCTGATAAGGAGGGTTCCAGAAGAGGAGGAAGTGGAAGAACAATACTTGCCTACAGCTTCTTCCCTGGACCTGGATCTCAACCACCTCCCTGAAGTACAGCAGTGTCAGGTGAGAGAGTTGTGCAAGTCTGAAATATTCCAGGAAAATCCTGGAAGGACTAACCTGGTTAAACATGACATTGTGTTAAAAGAGGGGGCTTCAGTTAAACGTTTGAGTTACAGGATACCCGAGCGCCTGCTGACTTCATTGAAGGAGGAAATCAACCTAATGCTGTCACTGGGGATCATTGAACCGTCAAAGAGCGAGTGGTGCAACCCAGTGGTCTTGGTTCCAAAGAAGGACGGATGCCTACGGTTCTGTATTGACTTCAGGTATTTAAATGCAATCTCTCAATTTGATTCCTACCCTACCCCCCGGATTGATGACCTGATTGAGCGCCTGGGGAAGGCAAAGTATCTGACAACCATTGACCTCTGCAAAGGCTATTGGCAGGTTCCACTCACTCAACGCTCCAAACAACTGACAGCCTTCCGCACACCATGGGGTTTGTTCCAGTTCACAGTCCTACCCTTCGGACTACATGGTGCCCCAGCTACATTCCAGAGGTTGATGGATCAGGTGCTGTACGATCTCTCAGACTTTGCTGCTGCTTATCTTGATGACATTGTCATTTACAGCACCACTTGGGAGGAACACCTCAGCCACCTGGAGACGGTGATGGCGCGTCTTCAGTCAGCTGGCCTAACCATTAATCCATCCAAGTGTGCCTTTGCCAAGACTGAAACTGAGTACCTGGGATATGTCATTGGAAATGGGGTGATAAAACCACAAGTGAACAAGATCCAAGCCATTGAGTCTTGGCTTCGGCCGGAGACAAAAAAGCAACTGAGGTCTTTCTTGGGAATGGCAGGATTCTATCATCGGTTTATCCCCCACTTTTCAGCCAGAGCAGCTCCCCTTACAGATATGATTGGGTCTAAATGTCCAAACCAGGTTCAGTGGACAGACGAGGCAGAGGCAGCCTTTCAGGACGTCAGGCAGTCATTGAGTAGGAGCCCAGTTCTACACAGTCCAGATTTCCAGCAACAATTTATCCTTCAGACTGATGCTTCAGAGAGGGGTCTCGGTGCTGTTCTCCTGCAGGGATCTGAAAAGGAGCGACACCCAGTGGCCTTCATCAGTCGTAAGCTGTTTCCAAGGGAAGTCAGGTACTCAACAGTGGAGAAGGAGGCATTGGCAATAAAATGGGCCCTGGACTCTTTCAAGTACTACCTTCTGGGACGGGAGTTTCTGCTGGAAACGGACCACAAAGCTCTCCAGTGGCTGGAAAAAATGAAGGACACGAATGGAAGGATCACACGCTGGTACCTTGCAATGCAACCGTTCCGATTCATCATCCAGCACATTCCAGGAAAGAGCAACTGCACAGCAGATTACCTCTCTCGCTGTCCCAGCGAGATTTTCGAAGAGGGGGAGTGTGTGATGGACACAGCCACACATTAAAACGGTTGTATGCCACACAACATTGCACCCACGTTAGTTGCAAACATTTTGAATAAACGACACAGGTTATTTCTTTTAGCTGAGCATGTTTATTAAAGCCTTTGATTTAAGTACACACATTCAACTTATTTAGTCACTGTTTGTTTATAAAGTAAAGTGGTTGTAATTTATTTCTCTTTTCCTTTTGAGTTACCTGGCTGGTGTGCTCGCCTTCCTGGTTGAGCAAAGGATGAGGCTGAGGGTGGAGCTTGACTTTATGGAGGAGGACCATACCAAGTGCTCAAATATCAGGAGGGGGGATCAGGGTCCCTTGGGGTTAACTTTAAGTTATTTTGTTTGCCGTCCTCCCCTGTGTGTTGGTTTTGGTTCTGGTCAGCAACTTTAAATATCCCCCTCAGTTCTCATTTTGTCAGGTCTGTTAGTTGAGTTCACACACTGTTTAGTTAGCACAAGCTTTCAGTAGAGTTATGTTATTTTGACCTCTTTTAACAAGTCATTTACTTATACACCCTGACGGTGTTTATTTTTGCCTTTGTTAAATAACATTTTTGAATAAAGAAACCTTGTTTTTTGAACTTTTAACCTGTGTTCGCTTATCTTGACTGCTTGGTCCATGACATAGCAGGTTAAGCAGAGCTGGACTTGTAGTTTTTAAGCAGTGCTGTTACTAAGTGTTGTTTTGGTTTGAGTCATGTGTTGTATGTGACTATAGCACAAGTCTACTCAGCCATTGACATGAGCCGATTGCGTGTATTGTGACAATGACAGTAGCAAATAAAAGTGGGTGATTCCCAGTTATAGTGGCAAGGCGGGGTTAAGTGTGTTGCCAAAGAACACGCGGACATGTGGCTGCTCAGGTGGGAGTAGATCTCACAACCTAGTGGTTATAAGACGAAAACTCTAACCACTCGACTACGGCCACGCAAAGGTTCCAGAGAATTTCTGTGGTTTTGAGGTATTCACCCCAAATACAGTGAATGGAGAGCAGTAGTGAAGATGAAATCCAAGCTGGCACAAAAGCGCGTTAGCAAATGAAAATGACTTTAAACTGTGAACAGATGTAAATTCACTGAAAACAAGTGGTTTTACGTTTCTATGGAAACGGACAGCTAGCCTGGTTGTTGTTATCTGTCATCAATCTGTTGCTAATTTCCATCTGTTGTCTAATCCAATTGCACAACAGCATGTGAAAAGGATTGTCAAACAGTGTTGCTTCCTAAGTGGACAGTTTGATTTCACAGAAGTGTGATTGACTTGGAATTACATTGTGTTGTTTAAGAGTTCCCTTTATTTTGTTGAGCACAGACAGACAGACAGACAGACAGACAGACTTTATTGATCCCGATGAAGGTGCTGAGCTTCTAGTAGTATGTGTTGTTTATGCATGTACAGTTGTGTTTGAGGTGGGGGTAGTGCCAGAGGTGTGAGAACAGACATTAAACAGTCAATGCAGACATCAGGGGTGCAGATTAAAAAACAGATGAAATCCATAACATGCACAAACATTAAAGCAGCAAAGATTAAGGCTAAGAAATTAATTTAATACATTATTTTATGATATTACATATATCATATAGGGCAGGGAACAGAGAAAGACTTCCCTTTATTTTTTTGAGCCCAGACTGATTGACAAAGATCGACAGACAGACAGACAGACAGACAGACAGACAGACACTTACATTACATTACATTAAAGCAGCAAAGATGAAGGCTAAGAAATTAATTTAATACATTATTTTATGATATTACATATATCATATAGGGCAGGGAACAGAGAAACACTTCCCTTTTTTTTGAGCCCAGACTGATTGACAAAGATCGACAGACAGACAGACAGACAGACAGACAGACAGACAGACAGACAGACAGACACTTACATTACATGACATTAAAGCAGCAAAGATGAAGGCTAAGAAATTAATTTAATACATTATTTTATGATATTACATATATCATATAGGGCAGGGAACAGAGAAACACTTCCCTTTTTTTTTTGAGCCCAGACTGATTGACAAAGATCGACAGACAGACAGACAGACAGACAGACAGACATTAAAGCAGCAAAGATGAAGGTTAAGACATCAATTGAATACAATATTTGATGATATTGCATATATCATGAAGGGCAGGGAACAGAGAAACAATTTTCCAGACTTCCACTTTCAAAGTGTATTAGCAGGTTAAGCAGAGCTGGACTTGTAGTTTTTAAGCAGTGCTGTTACTAAGTGTTGTTTTGGTTTGAGTCATGTGTTGTATGTGACTATAGCACAAGTCTACTCAGCCATTGACATGAGCCGATTGGGTGTATTGTGACAATGACAGTAGCAAATAAAAGTGGGTGATTCCCAGTTATAGTGGCAAGGCGGGGTTAAGTGTGTTGCCAAAGGACACGCGGACATGTGGCCGCTCAGGTGGGAGTCGATCTCACAACCTAGTGGTTATAAGACGAAAACTCTAACCACTCGACTACAGCCACGCAAAGGTTCCAGAGAATTTCTGTGGTTTTGAGGTATTCACCCCAAATACAGTGAATGGAGAGCAGTAGTGAAGATGAAATCCAAGCTGGCACAAAAGCGCGTTAGCAAATGAAAATGACTTTAAACTGTGAACAGATGTAAATTCACTGAAAACAAGTGGTTTTACGTTTCTATGGAAACGGACAGCTAGCCTGGTTGTTGTTATCTGTCATCAATCTGTTGCTAATTTCCATCTGTTGTCTAATCCAATTGCACAACAGCATGTGAAAAGGATTGTCAAACAGTGTTGCTTCCTAAGTGGACAGTTTGATTTCACAGAAGTGTGATTGACTTGGAATTACATTGTGTTGTTTAAGAGTTCCCTTTATTTTGTTGAGCACAGACAGACAGACAGACAGACAGACAGACAGACTTTATTGATCCCGATGAAGGTGCTGAGCTTCTAGTAGTATGTGTTGTTTATGCATGTACAGTTGTGTTTGAGGTGGGGGTAGTGCCAGAGGTGTGAGAACAGACATTAAACAGTCAATGCAGACATCAGGGGTGCAGATTAAAAAACAGATGAAATCCATAACATGCACAAACATTAAAGCAGCAAAGATGAAGGCTAAGAAATTAATTTAATACATTATTTTATGATATTACATATATCATATAGGGCAGGGAACAGAGAAAGACTTCCCTTTATTTTTTTGAGCCCAGACTGATTGACAAAGATCGACAGACAGACAGACAGACAGACAGACAGACAGACACTTACATTACATTACATTAAAGCAGCAAAGATGAAGGCTAAGAAATTAATTTAATACATTATTTTATGATATTACATATATCATATAGGGCAGGGAACAGAGAAACACTTCCCTTTTTTTTGAGCCCAGACTGATTGACAAAGATCGACAGACAGACAGACAGACAGACAGACAGACAGACAGACAGACAGACACTTACATTACATTACATTAAAGCAGCAAAGATGAAGGCTAAGAAATTAATTTAATACATTATTTTATGATATTACATATATCATATAGGGCAGGGAACAGAGAAACACTTCCCTTTTTTTTTTGAGCCCAGACTGATTGACAAAGATCGACAGACAGACAGACAGACAGACATTAAAGCAGCAAAGATGAAGGTTAAGACATCAATTGAATACAATATTTGATGATATTGCATATATCATGAAGGGCAGGGAACAGAGAAACAATTTTCCAGACTTCCACTTTCAAAGTGTATTAGCAGGTTAAGCAGAGCTGGACTTGTAGTTTTTAAGCAGTGCTGTTACTAAGTGTTGTTTTGGTTTGAGTCATGTGTTGTATGTGACTATAGCACAAGTCTACTCAGCCATTGACATGAGCCGATTGGGTGTATTGTGACAATGACAGTAGCAAATAAAAGTGGGTGATTCCCAGTTATAGTGGCAAGGCGGGGTTAAGTGTGTTGCCAAAGGACACGCGGACATGTGGCCGCTCAGGTGGGAGTCGATCTCACAACCTAGTGGTTATAAGACGAAAACTCTAACCACTCGACTACGGCCACGCAAAGGTTCCAGAGAATTTCTGTGGTTTTGAGGTATTCACCCCAAATACAGTGAATGGAGAGCAGTAGTGAAGATGAAATCCAAGCTGGCACAAAAGCGCGTTAGCAAATGAAAATGACTTTAAACTGTGAACAGATGTAAATTCACTGAAAACAAGTGGTTTTACGTTTCTATGGAAACGGACAGCTAGCCTGGTTGTTGTTATCTGTCATCAATCTGTTGCTAATTTCCATCTGTTGTCTAATCCAATTGCACAACAGCATGTGAAAAGGATTGTCAAACAGTGTTGCTTCCTAAGTGGACAGTTTGATTTCACAGAAGTGTGATTGACTTGGAATTACATTGTGTTGTTTAAGAGTTCCCTTTATTTTGTTGAGCACAGACAGACAGACAGACAGACAGACAGACTTTATTGATCCCGATGAAGGTGCTGAGCTTCTAGTAGTATGTGTTGTTTATGCATGTACAGTTGTGTTTGAGGTGGGGGTAGTGCCAGAGGTGTGAGAACAGACATTAAACAGTCAATGCAGACATCAGGGGTGCAGATTAAAAAACAGATGAAATCCATAACATGCACAAACATTAAAGCAGCAAAGATTAAGGCTAAGAAATTAATTTAATACATTATTTTATGATATTACATATATCATATAGGGCAGGGAACAGAGAAAGACTTCCCTTTATTTTTTTGAGCCCAGACTGATTGACAAAGATCGACAGACAGACAGACAGACAGACAGACAGACAGACACTTACATTACATTACATTAAAGCAGCAAAGATGAAGGCTAAGAAATTAATTTAATACATTATTTTATGATATTACATATATCATATAGGGCAGGGAACAGAGAAACACTTCCCTTTTTTTTGAGCCCAGACTGATTGACAAAGATCGACAGACAGACAGACAGACAGACAGACAGACAGACAGACAGACAGACAGACACTTACATTACATTACATTAAAGCAGCAAAGATGAAGGCTAAGAAATTAATTTAATACATTATTTTATGATATTACATATATCATATAGGGCAGGGAACAGAGAAACACTTCCCTTTTTTTTTTGAGCCCAGACTGATTGACAAAGATCGACAGACAGACAGACAGACAGACATTAAAGCAGCAAAGATGAAGGTTAAGACATCAATTGAATACAATATTTGATGATATTGCATATATCATGAAGGGCAGGGAACAGAGAAACAATTTTCCAGACTTCCACTTTCAAAGTGTATTAGCAGGTTAAGCAGAGCTGGACTTGTAGTTTTTAAGCAGTGCTGTTACTAAGTGTTGTTTTGGTTTGAGTCATGTGTTGTATGTGACTATAGCACAAGTCTACTCAGCCATTGACATGAGCCGATTGGGTGTATTGTGACAATGACAGTAGCAAATAAAAGTGGGTGATTCCCAGTTATAGTGGCAAGGCGGGGTTAAGTGTGTTGCCAAAGGACACGCGGACATGTGGCCGCTCGGGTGGGAGTCGATCTCACAACCTAGTGGTTATAAGACGAAAACTCTAACCACTCGACTACGGCCACGCAAAGGTTCCAGAGAATTTCTGTGGTTTTGAGGTATTCACCCCAAATACAGTGAATGGAGAGCAGTAGTGAAGATGAAATCCAAGCTGGCACAAAAGCGCGTTAGCAAATGAAAATGACTTTAAACTGTGAACAGATGTAAATTCACTGAAAACAAGTGGTTTTACGTTTCTATGGAAACGGACAGCTAGCCTGGTTGTTGTTATCTGTCATCAATCTGTTGCTAATTTCCATCTGTTGTCTAATCCAATTGCACAACAGCATGTGAAAAGGATTGTCAAACAGTGTTGCTTCCTAAGTGGACAGTTTGATTTCACAGAAGTGTGATTGACTTGGAATTACATTGTGTTGTTTAAGAGTTCCCTTTATTTTGTTGAGCACAGACAGACAGACAGACAGACAGACAGACTTTATTGATCCCGATGAAGGTGCTGAGCTTCTAGTAGTATGTGTTGTTTATGCATGTACAGTTGTGTTTGAGGTGGGGGTAGTGCCAGAGGTGTGAGAACAGACATTAAACAGTCAATGCAGACATCAGGGGTGCAGATTAAAAAACAGATGAAATCCATAACATGCACAAACATTAAAGCAGCAAAGATTAAGGCTAAGAAATTAATTTAATACATTATTTTATGATATTACATATATCATATAGGGCAGGGAACAGAGAAAGACTTCCCTTTATTTTTTTGAGCCCAGACTGATTGACAAAGATCGACAGACAGACAGACAGACAGACAGACAGACAGACAGACACTTACATTACATTACATTAAAGCAGCAAAGATGAAGGCTAAGAAATTAATTTAATACATTATTTTATGATATTACATATATCATATAGGGCAGGGAACAGAGAAACACTTCCCTTTTTTTTTTGAGCCCAGACTGATTGACAAAGATCGACAGACAGACAGACAGACAGACATTAAAGCAGCAAAGATGAAGGTTAAGACATCAATTGAATACAATATTTGATGATATTGCATATATCATGAAGGGCAGGGAACAGAGAAACAATTTTCCAGACTTCCACTTTCAAAGTGTATTAGCAGGTTAAGCAGAGCTGGACTTGTAGTTTTTAAGCAGTGCTGTTACTAAGTGTTGTTTTGGTTTGAGTCATGTGTTGTATGTGACTATAGCACAAGTCTACTCAGCCATTGACATGAGCCGATTGGGTGTATTGTGACAATGACAGTAGCAAATAAAAGTGGGTGATTCCCAGTTATAGTGGCAAGGCGGGGTTAAGTGTGTTGCCAAAGGACACGCGGACATGTGGCCGCTCGGGTGGGAGTCGATCTCACAACCTAGTGGTTATAAGACGAAAACTCTAACCACTCGACTACGGCCACGCAAAGGTTCCAGAGAATTTCTGTGGTTTTGAGGTATTCACCCCAAATACAGTGAATGGAGAGCAGTAGTGAAGATGAAATCCAAGCTGGCACAAAAGCGCGTTAGCAAATGAAAATGACTTTAAACTGTGAACAGATGTAAATTCACTGAAAACAAGTGGTTTTACGTTTCTATGGAAACGGACAGCTAGCCTGGTTGTTGTTATCTGTCATCAATCTGTTGCTAATTTCCATCTGTTGTCTAATCCAATTGCACAACAGCATGTGAAAAGGATTGTCAAACAGTGTTGCTTCCTAAGTGGACAGTTTGATTTCACAGAAGTGTGATTGACTTGGAATTACATTGTGTTGTTTAAGAGTTCCCTTTATTTTGTTGAGCACAGACAGACAGACAGACAGACAGACAGACTTTATTGATCCCGATGAAGGTGCTGAGTTTCTAGTAGTATGTGTTGTTTATGCATGTACAGTTGTGTTTGAGGTGGGGGTAGTGCCAGAGGTGTGAGAACAGACATTAAACAGTCAATGCAGACATCAGGGGTGCAGATTAAAAAACAGATGAAATCCATAACATGCACAAACATTAAAGCAGCAAAGATTAAGGCTAAGAAATTAATTTAATACATTATTTTATGATATTACATATATCATATAGGGCAGGGAACAGAGAAAGACTTCCCTTTATTTTTTTGAGCCCAGACTGATTGACAAAGATCGACAGACAGACAGACAGACAGACAGACAGACAGACAGACAGACAGACAGACAGACAGACAGACAGACAGACACTTACATTACATTACATTAAAGCAGCAAAGATGAAGGCTAAGAAATTAATTTAATACATTATTTTATGATATTACATATATCATATAGGGCAGGGAACAGAGAAACACTTCCCTTTTTTTTGAGCCCAGACTGATTGACAAAGATCGACAGACAGACAGACAGACAGACAGACAGACAGACAGACACTTACATTACATTACATTAAAGCAGCAAAGATGAAGGCTAAGAAATTAATTTAATACATTATTTTATGATATTACATATATCATATAGGGCAGGGAACAGAGAAACACTTCCCTTTTTTTTTGAGCCCAGACTGATTGACAAAGATCGACAGACAGACAGACAGACAGACAGACAGACAGACACTTACATTACATTACATTAAAGCAGCAAAGATGAAGGCTAAGAAATTAATTTAATACATTATTTTATGATATTACATATATCATATAGGGCAGGGAACAGAGAAACACTTCCCTTTTTTTTTGAGCCCAGACTGATTGACAAAGATCGACAGACAGACAGACAGACAGACAGACAGACAGACATTAAAGCAGCAAAGATGAAGGTTAAGACATCAATTGAATACAATATTTGATGATATTGCATATATCATGAAGGGCAGGGAACAGAGAAACAATTTTCCAGACTTCCACTTTCAAAGTGTATTAGCAGGTTAAGCAGAGCTGGACTTGTAGTTTTTAAGCAGTGCTGTTACTAAGTGTTGTTTTGGTTTGAGTCATGTGTTGTATGTGACTATAGCACAAGTCTACTCAGCCATTGACATGAGCCGATTGGGTGTATTGTGACAATGACAGTAGCAAATAAAAGTGGGTGATTCCCAGTTATAGTGGCAAGGCGGGGTTAAGTGTGTTGCCAAAGGACACGCGGACATGTGGCCGCTCAGGTGGGAGTCGATCTCACAACCTAGTGGTTATAAGACAAAAACTCTAACCACTCGACTACGGCCACGCAAACATTCTTGAGAATTTCTGTGGTTTTGAGGTATTCACCCCAAATACAGTGAATGGAGAGCAGTAGTGAAGATGAAATCCAAGCTGGCACAAAAGCGCGTTAGCAAATGAAAATGACTTTAAACTGTGAACAGATGTAAATTCACTGAAAACAAGTGGTTTTACGTTTCTATGGAAACGGACAGCTAGCCTGGTTGTTGTTATCTGTCATCAATCTGTTGCTAATTTCCATCTGTTGTCTAATCCAATTGCACAACAGCATGTGAAAAGGATTGTCAAACAGTGTTGCTTCCTAAGTGGACAGTTTGATTTCACAGAAGTGTGATTGACTTGGAATTACATTGTGTTGTTTGAGAGTTCCCTTTATTTTGTTGAGCACAGACAGACAGACAGACAGACAGACAGACTTTATTGATCCCGATGAAGGTGCTGAGTTTCTAGTAGTATGTGTTGTTTATGCATGTACAGTTGTGTTTGAGGTGGGGGTAGTGCCAGAGGTGTGAGAACAGACATTAAACAGTCAATGCAGACATCAGGGGTGCAGATTAAAAAACAGATGAAATCCATAACATGCACAAACATTAAAGCAGCAAAGATTAAGGCTAAGAAATTAATTGAATACATTATTTTATGATATTACATATATCATATAGGGCAGGGAACAGAGAAAGACTTCCCTTTATTTTTTTGAGCCCAGACTGATTGACAAAGATCGACAGACAGACAGACAGACAGACAGACAGACAGACAGACACTTACATTACATTACATTAAAGCAGCAAAGATGAAGGCTAAGAAATTAATTTAATACATTATTTTATGATATTACATATATCATATAGGGCAGGGAACAGAGAAACACTTCCCTTTTTTTTTGAGCCCAGACTGATTGACAAAGATCGACAGACAGACAGACAGACAGACAGACAGACAGACAGACATTAAAGCAGCAAAGATGAAGGTTAAGACATCAATTGAATACAATATTTGATGATATTGCATATATCATGAAGGGCAGGGAACAGAGAAACAATTTTCCAGACTTCCACTTTCAAAGTGTATTAGCAGGTTAAGCAGAGCTGGACTTGTAGTTTTTAAGCAGTGCTGTTACTAAGTGTTGTTTTGGTTTGAGTCATGTGTTGTATGTGACTATAGCACAAGTCTACTCAGCCATTGACATGAGCCGATTGGGTGTATTGTGACAATGACAGTAGCAAATAAAAGTGGGTGATTCCCAGTTATAGTGGCAAGGCGGGGTTAAGTGTGTTGCCAAAGGACACGCGGACATGTGGCCGCTCAGGTGGGAGTCGATCTCACAACCTAGTGGTTATAAGACAAAAACTCTAACCACTCGACTACGGCCACGCAAACATTCTAGAGAATTTCTGTGGTTTTGAGGTATTCACCCCAAATACAGTGAATGGAGAGCAGTAGTGAAGATGAAATCCAAGCTGGCACAAAAGCGCGTTAGCAAATGAAAATGACTTTAAACTGTGAACAGATGTAAATTCACTGAAAACAAGTGGTTTTACGTTTCTATGGAAACGGACAGCTAGCCTGGTTGTTGTTATCTGTCATCAATCTGTTGCTAATTTCCATCTGTTGTCTAATCCAATTGCACAACAGCATGTGAAAAGGATTGTCAAACAGTGTTGCTTCCTAAGTGGACAGTTTGATTTCACAGAAGTGTGATTGACTTGGAATTACATTGTGTTGTTTGAGAGTTCCCTTTATTTTGTTGAGCACAGACAGACAGACAGACAGACAGACTTTATTGATCCCGATGAAGGTGCTGAGCTTCTAGTAGTATGTGTTGTTTATGCATGTACAGTTGTGTTTGAGGTGGGGGTAGTGCCAGAGGTGTGAGAACAGACATTAAACAGTCAATGCAGACATCAGGGGTGCAGATTAAAAAACAGATGAAATCCATAACATGCACAAACATTAAAGCAGCAAAGATTAAGGCTAAGAAATTAATTTAATACATTATTTTATGATATTACATATATCATATAGGGCAGGGAACAGAGAAAGACTTCCCTTTATTTTTTTGAGCCCAGACTGATTGACAAAGATCGACAGACAGACAGACAGACAGACAGACAGACAGACAGACAGACAGACAGACAGACACTTACATTACATTACATTAAAGCAGCAAAGATGAAGGCTAAGAAATTAATTTAATACATTATTTTATGATATTACATATATCATATAGGGCAGGGAACAGAGAAAGACTTCCCTTTTTTTTGAGCCCAGACTGATTGACAAAGATCGACAGACAGACAGACAGACAGACAGACAGACAGACAGACACTTACATTACATTACATTACATTAAAGCAGCAAAGATGAAGGCTAAGAAATTAATATATATAATATAAGTTTAAGTCCAATGCTAATGCTAACTGCACAGGTTCAACCTGTAATTATGTTTACTCTTAGTCACATAGGGGGCTGCTAAATCTTGCTTGGGGGATTATTGTATACAGAGGGGAGGGGGGACAGCGGGTGTGTATTGTAACTAATGTCTTGTGTGTTGTCTGTCTGTATACTGCTACTGAATGCCTTGAATTTCCCTCGGGATCAATAAAGTATCATCCATCCAGCCATCCATCCATCTAGGTGTCCTATCTTTAAATAAAATAAAAGGAGTATCTGTGGTACTTCTAATAAACACAGGAAGACTTTCTTTGCAAACCAACAGGTGGTGCCAAGGCCCAGCGAAGGGCAATCTGTAGAGATCTCTTACTTAAAGACGACAACAAAGTGTTGGGTTATTAACACAAAGGTTTTTGAAGTAACAGAAGCCGTTTAGCTGTCGACGTCCTTGTTTGAGCACAGTTGCGTTCACACAGTGCGTTGAACTGTGAAATGTTAGGATGGCTTAGGCACTGAAATGATAAAAATCCAAGTGTTAATTAAATTAGACACTTTTAAACGTCTTATCACTCTCACAACACGACGCATTCTTGACTTGTTTACACAACAGACATTTTATTTGTATGTTCTTTCAAAGTCAGAAGTCTAATATATATTTTTGGGGCTCTGGTACACTGTGCACGGAGGCTATAATCCTGCAAACAGCAGCTCCTTTCCATACCCTTCCCCACTGTTGGCTATATTTTGAAGACCCAATTTAACATTTTATATGCAACAATAAAATAACAAGCCAGTATTTGAGAACATTTACACTAAAATATTCATGTCAAAAAGGCCCCTTTCTCTCAAATGACAGTTTCCTTTATAATTTCTTTTCGTATCAAAGTCTTTGTTAATCAAAACAAGCAGGGAATAGCCAGTGATGTGTTTGGCTGTTACATCAGGCTGAGTCGGTGACGTCAGTGAACAGTTGCTCATTGGCAAAATGGTGATAACGAACTTAAAAAAGGACATTCAAAAAAATTTGACATAAACTGCTTTGAAAAAAAAAAAAAAACCCATTGAACTCTCTTTACTGAAAATAAAACAGGATGCCTTTGTTGGTCATCAGAAGTAAATATTATATGTATAAAAACACTAAGAAGGACTTATTGATTGTTTGGAAGAGGGATACAAGCCAGTTTAATTTTGAACACAGCTCCACTATCATTAGCCTAGCTCTGTACTTTCATATTGAATAGGATTCTTTATATTCTTTAAATAGTCCATAATATTTGTATTTAATACATTTCTAATACACCTCTGTGATAAAAGCATTAAAGACAAGACTTACAGGGTAGTAAATGTCCCCACATTTGGTCTCATATTGGTACACAACCAGGACAGATAAGGTTTACCACCTTGTCAACACAACTATATAAATGTTTCTCAAAGAAGCTCTGAGCTATGTGCAATTAAAAATGATGTTAATAGCTTTTTTACTACCATGCTTTATTTGAAATAAAAATTGAATTGAAATGGACTTGATTTTGTATAGACATTTCAGGAATCCAGCACATTTCAATTCAATTCAAAAAACTTTATTTGTCCCCAGGGGGCAATTCAAGGGCACACAGAGCAGCAAATAACAACAGTGCAACTAATTTAATGTTTCCATAGTGATTGTTGTCATGGTTAACATTATTAAACAACAAAACAAAAAAAATACAGCTGAACATTCTATCCTTTGATGACAACAAATAAATAAATAAATAAATAAAAATCTCAGGAATCCAAGCACATCAAAGCACATTCTATCCTTTGATGACATCACATTCTAGCATCTACATACACAACAATGATGTCATAATACACGCTTATCTACAGCTGGAAACACAGGCACAAGAACAGAGCACACACAACAGAAGAACAAGGCAAGAAGGCGCGTCCCTTTTGTTTCAGAGATTTGAAAATGTCTGACGTCCACTTTCAGATTAGGAGAGCTACCTCTCTACAGGAGGTTAAACCTGCCCATAGGCAGGTTATGCCATGCTTGAAACAGCAGACTGCTACAATCACAGGTGCTTCACAGCTGACTTGTAGAAGCGACAATATGTCAAGAAGCCTTGTAGGTGAAATTCTCTGCAAACACCCACTTAAAGGAACAAAAAAAGATAGAATAAATAACATGCACAAGCATATCCAGAACCCTGCAGCAGACAAACAAGTGCAGTCAGTAATGGTACTTATCTCTGCGCTTGAGCTTGAGAAGCTAAAAAAAAAAGGGCCCAAGAAGACCGTAAGGCTCATGAAGCACAATCAAACTTTAGCGGCAGAGGTGGAACGTCTCAAAGAAGAGCTCCAAAAGCTCGAAGAGAAACATGACGAAGCACAGCTGATGAGAGACATAGAGGTGGGAGACTTGGAGCGTCGGCTGTCAGGGACGAGTGATTTCGAATATAAGCGTTATAAAAAGGTCCAGGAGTTGGAGGAAGATTTAAAGAACCAAAGGAATAGTTACCTTCAACTGGAACAGCAAGTGAAGAATCAAAAGAAAAAAATTGGCAAATTGAGGGGGTCACTGTCCCGAACAAAGTCACAGATGAAGAATCAGCAGCTGCTATGGGAGGAGGAGAGGTCCAACCTCCTCCAGTCCCTCAGCAGTGCCAAAGAAACGGTGCAGAACAGAGACCCAGCTATAGGAGCAAATCAAGGTGATGTACACCACATTCAAAAGCAAGACGACCATATCTTAGAAGCCAAATCAGCACAGGCTGATCTCATTGATGGCAAGCCGACTTTATTGATCACAAAAAAGCAGACCAAACAGCAACAGGCGGTCAATAAGACTGTGGAAGCTCCGTTGGTGAAGGAAAAGCAAACCCCTGCCGAGGCTTGTGATAAGACAACGGCTCAGTCCGAGCCCATAATGACTTTTGTTTCTGAGCTTGAGCCTGAGCAGCTCGGAGACAAAAGAGCTGAGGAGGTCAAAAGGCACAAGAAGCACAATAAGGCTTCAGCGACAGAGGTGAAACGCCTCAAAGAAAAACGCAAAAGTAACGGTGAGCAGCATGAGGAAGAGAAGAAGACGAGGAACATAAAGGTCACAGACTTGGAGCCTCAGCTGTTGGAGAAGAAAGCTTTTAAATCTGAGTCTCCAACAAAGGTTCAGATGTTGGAACAAGATGGAGGTTACCAGAGTCAACCTGAACTGCGAGTGCAGCTAAGGCAGCAAAAAGAAGACAATGACAAACTGAAGGCATCACTGTCCAGCACAATGGCAGAGATGGAGAATCAGCAGCTGGAGTGGGAAGAGGAGAGGTCTGTCTTCCTCTATTCCATCAAAAGTCTCCATCAAACTATCCAGAGGAAAAACGAAACTCTGGACAAGAGGAGAAACAAGCTTGCTAAGCTGAAGGAGAAGATCTCCCAGCTGGAGGATAGACCAACAAAGGATAGACCAACAAAGGATAGACCAAAAAAGAAATCTCTGTGGACAAGAGTCATCGACTTTAAAGACATGATCTTTAGATATATAGGATACTCTAAAAACTAACCCAAGGTATTAGTCTGACTATTTTTGGGCACTTATAAGCTTCTGCTTCGGCCCACTCCTTTTGAGCAGAATTACAACTGCTCAAATAAAATAAACAATAATAATATAATAACAATATATATAACAAATAAAAAAAAAAAAAAAATAAATAAATAAATAAATCCTCATCGGCCCCAAATCCACCAACAACTTCTCCCTCACCATCGATGGCTCTACTGTGCTCCCTTCTCCCCACATCTGTAACCTCGGTGTCGTCTTCCACCCAACCCTCTCAGCTGTCAGGGACGAGTGACTTCGAATATAAGCTTTTTAAAATGTTCCAGGAGTTGGAGGAAGATTTAAAGAACCAAAGGGATAGTTACCTTCAACTGGAAGAGCAAGTGAAAAATCAAAAGAAAAATGTTTGTATACTAAATTAATATTCGAAGTACATATTTTAAAAGCCACACTAATTGGTTGAACAAAAAGTATGTTGGAAGAAATGGTAGGTTATGTACATTTATGCTATATAAGTTTAAGTCCAATGCTAATGCTAACTGCACAGGTTCAACCTGTAATTATGTTTACTCTTAGTCACATAGGGGGCTGCTAAATCTTGCTTGGGGGATTATTGTATACAGAGGGGAGGGGGGACAGCGGGTGTGTATTGTAACTAATGTCTTGTGTGTTGTCTGTCTGTATACTGCTACTGAATTCCTTGAATTTCCCTCGGGATCAATAAAGTATCATCCATCCATCCATCCATCCATCTAGGTGTCCTATCTTTAAATAAAATAAAAGGAGTATCTGTGGGACTTCTAATAAACACAGGAAGACTTTCTTTGCAAACCAACAGGTGGTGCCAAGGCCCAGCGAAGGGCAATCTGTAGAGATCTCTTACTTAAAGACGACAACAAAGTGTTGGGTTATTAACACAAAGGTTTTTGAAGTAACAGAAGCCGTTTAGCTGTCGACGTCCTTGTTTGAGCACAGTTGCGTTCACACAGTGCGTTGAACTGTGAAATGTTAGGATGGCTTAGGCACTGAAATGATAAAAATCCAAGTGTTAATTAAATTAGACACTTTTAAACGTCTTATCACTCTCACAACACGACGCATTCTTGACTTGTTTACACAACAGACATTTTATTTGTATGTTCTTTCAAAGTCAGAAGTCTAATATATATTTTTGGGGCTCTGGTACACTGTGCACGGAGGCTATAATCCTGCAAACAGCAGCTCCTTTCCATACCCTTCCCCACTGTTGGCTATATTTTGAAGACCCAATTTAACATTTTATATGCAACAATAAAATAACAAGCCAGTATTTGAGAACATTTACACTAAAATATTCATGTCAAAAAGGCCCCTTTCTCTCAAATGACAGTTTCCTTTATAATTTCTTTTCGTATCAAAGTCTTTGTTAATCAAAACAAGCAGGGAATAGCCAGTGATGTGTTTGGCTGTTACATCAGGCTGAGTCGGTGACTTCAGTGAACAGTTGCTCATTGGCAAAATGGTGATAACGAACTTAAAAAAGGACATTCAAAAAAATTTGACATAAACTGCTTTGAAAAAAAAAAAAAAACCCATTGAACTCTCTTTACTGAAAATAAAACAGGATGCCTTTGTTGGTCATCAGAAGTAAATATTATATGTATAAAAACACTAAGAAGGACTTATTGATTGTTTGGAAGAGGGATACAAGCCAGTTTAATTTTGAACACAGCTCCACTATCATTAGCCTAGCTCTGTACTTTCATATTGAATAGGATTCTTTATATTCTTTAAATAGTCCATAATATTTGTATTTAATACATTTCTAATACACCTCTGTGATAAAAGCATTAAAGACAAGACTTACAGGGTAGTAAATGTCCCCACATTTGGTCTCATATTGGTACACAACCAGGACAGATAAGGTTTACCACCTTGTCAACACAACTATATAAATGTTTCTCAAAGAAGCTCTGAGCTATGTGCAATTAAAAATGATGTTAATAGCTTTTTTACTACCATGCTTTATTTGAAATAAAAATTGAATTGAAATGGACTTGATTTTGTATAGACATTTCAGGAATCCAGCACATTTCAAGTCAATTCAAAAAACTTTATTTGTCCCCAGGGGGCAATTCAAGGGCACACAGAGCAGCAAATAACAACAGTGCAACTAATTTAATGTTTCCATAGTGATTGTTGTCATGGTTAACATTATTAAACAACAAAACAAAAAAAATACAGCTGAACATTCTATCCTTTGATGACAACAAATAAATAAATAAATAAATAAAAATCTCAGGAATCCAAGCACATCAAAGCACATTCTATCCTTTGATGACATCACATTCTAGCATCTACATACACAACAATGATGTCATAATACACGCTTATCTACAGCTGGAAACACAGGCACAAGAACAGAGCACACACAACAGAAGAACAAGGCAAGAAGGCGCGTCCCTTTTGTTTCAGAGATTTGAAAATGTCTGACGTCCACTTTCAGATTAGGAGAGCTACCTCTCTACAGGAGGTTAAACCTGCCCATAGGCAGGTTATGCCATGCTTGAAACAGCAGACTGCTACAATCACAGGTGCTTCACAGCTGACTTGTAGAAGCGACAATATGTCAAGAAGCCTTGTAGGTGAAATTCTCTGCAAACACCCACTTAAAGGAACAAAAAAAGATAGAATAAATAACATGCACAAGCATATCCAGAACCCTGCAGCAGACAAACAAGTGCAGTCAGTAATGGTACTTATCTCTGCGCTTGAGCTTGAGAAGCTAAAAAAAAAAGGGCCCAAGAAGACCGTAAGGCTCATGAAGCACAATCAAACTTTAGCGGCAGAGGTGGAACGTCTCAAAGAAGAGCTCCAAAAGCTCGAAGAGAAACATGACGAAGCACAGCTGATGAGAGACATAGAGGTGGGAGACTTGGAGCGTCGGCTGTCAGGGACGAGTGATTTCGAATATAAGCGTTATAAAAAGGTCCAGGAGTTGGAGGAAGATTTAAAGAACCAAAGGAATAGTTACCTTCAACTGGAACAGCAAGTGAAGAATCAAAAGAAAAAAATTGGCAAATTGAGGGGGTCACTGTCCCGAACAAAGTCACAGATGAAGAATCAGCAGCTGCTATGGGAGGAGGAGAGGTCCAACCTCCTCCAGTCCCTCAGCAGTGCCAAAGAAACGGTGCAGAACAGAGACCCAGCTATAGGAGCAAATCAAGGTGATGTACACCACATTCAAAAGCAAGACGACCATATCTTAGAAGCCAAATCAGCACAGGCTGATCTCATTGATGGCAAGCCGACTTTATTGATCACAAAAAAGCAGACCAAACAGCAACAGGCGGTCAATAAGACTGTGGAAGCTCCGTTGGTGAAGGAAAAGCAAACCCCTGCCGAGGCTTGTGATAAGACAACGGCTCAGTCCGAGCCCATAATGACTTTTGTTTCTGAGCTTGAGCCTGAGCAGCTCGGAGACAAAAGAGCTGAGGAGGTCAAAAGGCACAAGAAGCACAATAAGGCTTCAGCGACAGAGGTGAAACGCTTCAAAGAAAAACGCAAAAGTAACGGTGAGCAGCATGAGGAAGAGAAGAAGACGAGGAACATAAAGGTCACAGACTTGGAGCCTCAGCTGTTGGAGAAGAAAGCTTTTAAATCTGAGTCTCCAACAAAGGTTCAGATGTTGGAACAAGATGGAGGTTACCAGAGTCAACCTGAACTGCGAGTGCAGCTAAGGCAGCAAAAAGAAGACAATGACAAACTGAAGGCATCACTGTCCAGCACAATGGCAGAGATGGAGAATCAGCAGCTGGAGTGGGAAGAGGAGAGGTCTGTCTTCCTCTATTCCATCAAAAGTCTCCATCAAACTATCCAGAGGAAAAACGAAACTCTGGACAAGAGGAGAAACAAGCTTGCTAAGCTGAAGGAGAAGATCTCCCAGCTGGAGGATAGACCAACAAAGGATAGACCAACAAAGGATAGACCAAAAAAGAAATCTCTGTGGACAAGAGTCATCGACTTTAAAGACATGATCTTTAGATATATAGGATACTCTAAAAACTAACCCAAGGTATTAGTCTGACTATTTTTGGGCACTTATAAGCTTCTGCTTCGGCCCACTCCTTTTGAGCAGAATTACAACTGCTCAAATAAAATAAACAATAATAATATAATAACAATATATATAACAAATAAAAAAAAAATAAAAAAAAATAAATAAATAAATCCTCATCGGCCCCAAATCCACCAACAACTTCTCCCTCACCATCGATGGCTCTACTGTGCTCCCTTCTCCCCACATCTGTAACCTCGGTGTCGTCTTCCACCCAACCCTCTCAGCTGTCAGGGACGAGTGACTTCGAATATAAGCTTTTTAAAATGTTCCAGGAGTTGGAGGAAGATTTAAAGAACCAAAGGGATAGTTACCTTCAACTGGAAGAGCAAGTGAAAAATCAAAAGAAAAATGTTTGTATACTAAATTAATATTCGAAGTACATATTTTAAAAGCCACACTAATTGGTTGAACAAAAAGTATGTTGGAAGAAATGGTAGGTTATGTACATTTATGCTATATAAGTTTAAGTCCAATGCTAATGCTAACTGCACAGGTTCAACCTGTAATTATGTTTACTCTTAGTCACATAGGGGGCTGCTAAATCTTGCTTGGGGGATTATTGTATACAGAGGGGAGGGGGGACAGCGGGTGTGTATTGTAACTAATGTCTTGTGTGTTGTCTGTCTGTATACTGCTACTGAATGCCTTGAATTTCCCTCGGGATCAATAAAGTATCATCCATCCATCCATCCATCCATCTAGGTGTCCTATCTTTAAATAAAATAAAAGGAGTATCTGTGGGACTTCTAATAAACACAGGAAGACTTTCTTTGCAAACCAACAGGTGGTGCCAAGGCCCAGCGAAGGGCAATCTGTAGAGATCTCTTACTTAAAGACGACAACAAAGTGTTGGGTTATTAACACAAAGGTTTTTGAAGTAACAGAAGCCGTTTAGCTGTCGACGTCCTTGTTTGAGCACAGTTGCGTTCACACAGTGCGTTGAACTGTGAAATGTTAGGATGGCTTAGGCACTGAAATGATAAAAATCCAAGTGTTAATTAAATTAGACACTTTTAAACGTCTTATCACTCTCACAACACGACGCATTCTTGACTTGTTTACACAACAGACATTTTATTTGTATGTTCTTTCAAAGTCAGAAGTCTAATATATATTTTTGGGGCTCTGGTACACTGTGCACGGAGGCTATAATCCTGCAAACAGCAGCTCCTTTCCATACCCTTCCCCACTGTTGGCTATATTTTGAAGACCCAATTTAACATTTTATATGCAACAATAAAATAACAAGCCAGTATTTGAGAACATTTACACTAAAATATTCATGTCAAAAAGGCCCCTTTCTCTCAAATGACAGTTTCCTTTATAATTTCTTTTCGTATCAAAGTCTTTGTTAATCAAAACAAGCAGGGAATAGCCAGTGATGTGTTTGGCTGTTACATCAGGCTGAGTCGGTGACGTCAGTGAACAGTTGCTCATTGGCAAAATGGTGATAACGAACTTAAAAAAGGACATTCAAAAAAATTTGACATAAACTGCTTTGAAAAAAAAAAAAAACCCATTGAACTCTCTTTACTGAAAATAAAACAGGACGCCTTTGTTGGTCATCAGAAGTAAATATTATATGTATAAAAACACTAAGAAGGACTTATTGATTGTTTGGAAGAGGGATACAAGCCAGTTTAATTTTGAACACAGCTCCACTATCATTAGCCTAGCTCTGTACTTTCATATTGAATAGGATTCTTTATATTCTTTAAATAGTCCATAACAGTTTGATTTCACAGAAGTGTGATTGACTTGGAATTACATTGTGTTGTTTAAGAGTTCCCTTTATTTTGTTGAGCACAGACAGACAGACAGACAGACAGACAGACAGACTTTATTGATCCCGATGAAGGTGCTGAGCTTCTAGTAGTATGTGTTGTTTATGCATGTACAGTTGTGTTTGAGGTGGGGGTAGTGCCAGAGCTGTGAGAACAGACATTAAACAGTCAATGCAGACATCAGGGGTGCAGATTAAAAAACAGATGAAATCCATAACATGCACAAACATTAAAGCTGCAAAGATTAAGGCTAAGAAATTAATTTAATACATTATTTTATGATATTACATGTATCATATAGGGCAGGGAACAGAGAAACACTTCCCTTTTTTTTTGAGCCCAGACTGATTGACAAAGATCGACAGACAGACAGACAGACAGACAGACAGACAGACAGACATTAAAGCAGCAAAGATGAAGGTTAAGACATTAATTGAATACAATATTTGATGATATTGCATATATCATGAAGGGCAGGGAACAGAGAAACAATTTTCCAGACTTCCACTTTCAAAGTGTATTAGCAGGTTAAGCAGAGCTGGACTTGTAGTTTTTAAGCAGTGCTGTTACTAAGTGTTGTTTTGGTTTGAGTCATGTGTTGTATGTGACTATAGCACAAGTCTACTCAGCCATTGACATGAGCCGATTGCGTGTATTGTGACAATGACAGTAGCAAATAAAAGTGGGTGATTCCCAGTTATAGTGGCAAGGCGGGGTTAAGTGTGTTGCCAAAGGACACGCGGACATGTGGCCGCTCAGGTGGGAGTCGATCTCACAACCTAGTGGTTATAAGACGAAAACTCTAATCACTCGACTACGGCCACGCAAACGTTCCAGAGAATTTCTGTGATTTTGAGGTATTCACCCCAAATACAGTGAATGGAGAGCAGTAGTGAAGATGAAATCCAAGCTGGCACAAAAGCGCGTTAGCAAATGAAAATGACTTTAAACTGTGAACAGATGTAAATTCACTGAAAACAAGTGGTTTTACGTTTCTATGGAAACGGACAGCTAGCCTGGTTGTTGTTATCTGTCATCAATCTGTTGCTAATTTCCATCTGTTGTCTAATCCAATTGCACAACAGCATGTGAAAAGGATTGTGTTGGTTACTACTTTACTGATGATTGATGAAAGCTCCTCATACGAATGATGCTGTTTAAGGAAGTACACTCATTCTCTAAAACTTTCCTTGATCAAGATCTATGTATAGCCACAAGTTCTGCTGAATACACCCACATCCCATTATTATCACCACACGTCTCTGCTTCTTTTAGATATTCCACGTGAAAACATGGGAGATAATTCAGTGGTGAAACATCTTAACAGTCCATATCTGAACTGAACTCAACAACCTCTATTATTTCTGAGTAAAGTCAGAAGAATTGTCTATTTTAGAATAATGGTTGTAGTTGTGACCTTAAAGCATCAACTATCCTACTATAGTACCTATCCTACTCTTCTGTCTGCATCTTGTCCCATCTCCCCCATCCCATTTCAAGCCCGGCACAGTTTAGCAGATGGCTGTTCTATTTCGTATAGGCTTCGCCCTCTGAGGCTATCGCTATTGGGTTTATCCCTCGCGCGCATGTGCAGCACTGAAGAGTTGTAGTCCACGACCACCCACGATGCGGGCCCCTCCCACAGTCAACCTGCCGGTATATAACCGGAAGGGACCGTGTGTTCTGTTCCCTCTTTTCTTCAGCGAGTAAGTATGCTACAAGCACCTGTAAGAGAAACATAAATTAACCATGTCTACCTCTTCCATCCGTGTGTGTCCAGAGTGTCAGACTGGGTACATCATGCCGGCTGATTCCCACCGTCTCTGTGAGGCCTGCCTTGGGCCGGAGCATGCCAGCCTGGCTTTAACTTCACGGGCAATGGGTAGCAGCTGCCTACGCCTTCCCCGTGATGACCTGCAGCGGAGAGCGGAAGCCCTCGCTGTAGCTGCAGAGCTGGTGTGGCAGGTGGGGGAATACACAATGGAACGGGCGATAAACATGCTGGACCATGGAGAGGAGTCTGCGGATTCACCGTGCTCCATCCGTGGGTCAGTGTCAGGGTTCCCATCCCTCCCCTCTCCCTGTCGGGAGGGCTGGAGGATGCACCTGACACCGTCGCCGAGTCAGATTGCCCAGGCTTCCCTGGGAATCGGGCTGCGAGCGGCTCCCGGCCCCCGCCGTCAGTGGGGACCGGGAGCCGCTCGGATAGTTCAGAGAGCCGAGGTAGATTGCCCAGGCTCCCCTGGGAATCAGGCTGCGGGCGGTGGTGGGGGCTGGGAGCCGCTCTCGCCCCCCGCCGGTGGTGGGGGGGTCTGCTTCAGGAGCTGCCGGGAATCATTAGAACGGCTGCAGCTCGACGGGGCCTCACTGTGCTGGTGGCTTCTCCGACCGGTCCGGCGAGACCCGTTGTGGCCGCGGTTCCCGGCTCTGACCCCCTATCAGGAGGGGGCAGCGGCGGTTTCGAGGCTCTTGAGGGCTCCGGTCTCCACCTACACTTCCATCACAAAAGTGGAGGGGGTGGCGGACCGTGGGTTCCCCCCGGTGCCGCCTTTGGAGGCTAACCTGACGGCCGTTTTCGGGGTCCGGGCCGGGGGTTCGGGGCGGCGTCCTGTCCCTCCATCGAGCCGGGATCTGTTAACAGAGCGCCTGACGGACAGGTCGCACCAGTGTGCCTACCAGGCCTCTGCTGCGGCTAATAATTTGTCCATGTTGGCTCATTCCATGTCGAGACTGGCGGTCCAGTCCCACAATGAGCGTACAGCCAGCTCGTTTTTTGTGCTAAAGAAACCCAGCGGGGCTGTATGAGCCAACTGCGACGTCGGCAACGAGACACCTGCTATCTCCTCAGTCCTCTTTTCACCGGAGTGTTCCTCACTCGGTGAGCTCTCCTGCGGACAGGTGGGGGGGCCATCATGAGCCCACGAGCGCTGGCTCGGCGCGTCGTGTGGACCTTTCTCTCCCGTCTCCATCCTGTGTGTGAGCCTCTGCGGGCTCACCAACAGCCCTGTCGAGTCGGCCCCCTCTTGGGCTGCACGGGAGCTCGCTCCTCGTGCAGTGGTCGGGGCGCTGACGTGGCTGATGGACAGGGGGCGGAGCCTCCTCTACATGTACGCCCGCTCTCGGAGCATTACTCCGTGTGGCGGCACGTATGTTCCCTGGACAGCTGGCTGGACAGACTGCTTCAACGGGGTTACGCCCTGCAGTTTGCGTCTCCCCCTCCACGATTCAATGGGGTAGTGGAGACGATCATGCCATCCGGGGAGGGACGCCTGGCTCTTCGGTCAGAGCTGCAGGAGCTCTTGACAAAGGGTGCCATCTCCAGAGTGGAGCGAGAGGAGGAGAGCCGGGGTTATTACCCCGCTACTTCTCTCGTGCGGAAGAAGACAGACGGGATGAGGCCCATCTTCGACCTGTCTCTTTTCAATAAATCGATTGTGGTCAGACCATTTCATATGTTGACAATCAACATATGGAGTGTGTTCACCAGGACGACTGGTTCACGTCCATCAACCTAAAGGACGTCTACTTCCATGTCACCATCCTCCCGAAACACAGGCAGCTCCTGCGCTTTGCGTCCGGTTTTTCCTGGCCCCACGCACGTTCTCCAAGTGCATAGAAGCAGCTCTGGCTCCGCTTCACCGGGCAGGGATGAGAGTGTTATCTTATCTGGACGACCTGTTGTTACAGGCTCGCTCCAGAGAGGAAGTAGCTCTCCAGACGAGGGCGCTCGTGTCTCATCTGTCGAGCTTGGGGTTCATTGTGAACTGGGCGAAAAGCTCCCCCATCCCATCCCGGTCCATAATGTACCTGGGGGTGATGTTGGACTCGGCCGACATGTCAGCGCGGCTCCCCCAGCAGAGGGTGGAGGCGCTGAGAGGATTATTAAGCCGAGTGAAGCCATGCAGCACGGTGACAGCTCTCACTGTCATGCGGCTGCTGGGCATGATGGCGGCGGCCCATGTCGTTATTCCTCTGGGCCTGCCCCACATGAGACGTCTGCAGCGGTGTTTCTTTGTTAACGCATCGATCCCCGGCTGCAGCGGAGACGTCTGTTCCGCGTTCCTTTATCCATTGTATTGGACTTGGCCCTGGGAAGGGCTACGTCACGCATCACAAAAGAAAAGAAAAATACAGAGAAAAAGATTTTTCACAGACGCATCCCTCTGCTAAAAAAATCATCATGTGCTGATCAGCACAGACAACAGGGCGTCAGCCCAGCTTCTCGGCATAGCCAGAAAGCTGCTGGTCTGGGCGAGCACACGGTTACTTTCTCTCCGTGCTCTGTATGTCCCCGGCGAACTAAACCGGGGAGCGGACATCATGTCAAGGGGGGGTCCTCGTCCGGGATCTTGGACCCTTCATGCAGACCTGGTTTCCCAGTTATGGGAAAGGTTCGGCAGAGCAGAGGTGGACATGTTCGCAGCACGCGAAAATGCACAGTGCCCCCTTTGGTTCTCCCTGAGCACAAAGGACGACCCTCCTCTCGGGGTGGACGCCTTTTCGCACCGGCTATGGCCGAGGACGCTCATTTATGCATTTCCCCCTGTCCCGTTGATTTCGAGCTTCCTGGACAGAGTGAGGAAGGAGAAGCTGTGCGCCATCCTGATCGCCCCGCTGCGCGAGCATGCGATGTGGTTTCCGTGTCTACGTCAGATGACGTCAGGCGAGCCCTGGGAAATCCCTTGGAGGGGGGATGCCCTCTCGCAGGCAGGGGGCGTGCTCACGAGCTACCCGATCATCGGCCAGCGTCTCTGGGCTTGGCCGCTTAACGGGCACATCTGGTAGGTATGGGGCTGGCTCAGGATGTGGTGCGCACTATTCAAGGCGCCCGGGCTGCCTCCACAACGGCATCTTACGCCGCAAAGTGGGCTGCGTTTCAACGCTGGTGCGGAGAGAGAGAACTCTCCGCTACTGCGTGTGCAAGCCTATACGAAATAGAACGTTGGTTACATACTGTAACTTCAGATTCTATGAGTATAGGCGCAGCCCTCTAAGCAGTGGGCCCCACTGACTCCGTGAACGGCTGAAGAAAAGCCCTTTATTGGGGAACAGAACACACGGTCCCTTCCGGTTATATACCGGCAGGTTGACTGTGGGAGGGGCCCACATCGTGGGTGGGCGTGGACTACAACTCTTCAGTGCTGCGCATGCGCGCGAGGGATAAACCCAATAGCGATAGCCTTAGAGGGCTGCGCCTATACTCATAGAATCTGAAGTTACAGTATGTAACCAACGTTCCGTCATGAGCTCGGGTCTGCTGAAGATTTCTGCCTGTTAAAAGGAAGTTTTTTCATGCCACGCTATGACGGATTAAGGTGGGCTCTTGTAATACAGCCATAAGTAAGGTCCTTTACCTGCTTTTTGTAAACATAACAATGAGCATGGTCTTGTTTCGTGCTCTTTTGTTAATGTTAACAGACAAACAGTATGGTCCTTTACCTGCTTTTTGTAAAGTGTCTCGAGATAACACCTGTTATGAATTGACGTTATACAAATAAAGATTGATTGTTTGATTGAACGAGAAGAGGATCATTTGAAAATAGAATGATTAAAAGTAGAATAATAATCTCTGGAGAAAAAACTCCATTACTCCGGCCAGTTGTATTTACATGCAGTCATCATTTGTTTTAAAGAGTCTGTTAAAGCTTCCTGTCCTCCTCTCCTTGATATTTGCCTTCGCTTTGACCTTCGCTGTCCCAGGTGCTGAACTGGAGCATGTTGTGTCATTTTCTTGATAAAAATAGAATTAAAGCAGTGATAATCTCCCTTTATATCGCTGTATAATGATTATACTCTAATATGTTGGATATTTCCTGCGGTCAGTGTGGAGCTCGGTCAGTCCAACATGAGTCAATGTTTAAATGTGACTAAATGAACAAAATGAGAAATGAAATTTGACTACAGATCAAGTAAAAACCTGCAAAAAAAGGGAGTACAAGTACAACAATTAAGCTGTTAAAGCTTCCTGTCCTCCTCTCCGTGATGTTTTTCTTGACCTTCGCTGTCCGAGGTGCTGAACTGGAGCGTGTTGTGTCATTTGCTTAGAAATGGTATAAAACAGTAATGAGCTTAATTCATATCGGTGTTCATGATTTCACCCCAATATGTTGAAGGTTTGCTGCAACTCCTGCTCATCGTGGAGCTCAGTCAGTCCAACAGGATGTCCCAGATTCACAGTGCTGTTCAGAGGGGGGCGCTAATGCTTCAAAGGATTGTGTTTTTAAAAGACGTGACCCAAGAAGAAGAAAAGCAGAGCTCTGTGTTCTACGAGGTTCTCAGACCAGACTTAAAGAACCGTGATTCCGGAGCAGGAAGTATTCAGCCCTCATCGTCTGATCTACTAAAATGTCTGGAAGAGGAAAGGGAGGCGGGTAGTTTGTCTTCTTCGCCCGTGTTAGTCGGCCACCATGGCCTCTCTTCGAGCAGCCCCCTTTTCTGCCAATTTCGGAAATTTGTGGGTGAGATTGAAATACATTGGAGATAGAGAACCCCCCTCTCGCGAGTATGTTGCTGAGCACCTGTTGTTTCAGACTTCTTGGATCACAGCCCAAGATATTTACTCATTCATCTCTTTGCCCAACAAACGTGATTTTGAGCTCATGTTCTGTAATGAAGCTCCTCTTCGTCGTTTCCTAGAGATAGCCTCCAACAAAACCAACCCTAAATGGAAAGACTGGGACATTGAAGCAGCAGCTGAATTCGAAACCACTTTCGTTGTTGTTAAATTCTGGACGGGTAAAATACCTGATCATGACATCGAAATCTACCTGAAACGATATTGTGAACTACTTCAGCCCCCCATCAAACCCGTTGATAAATTTGGGATTTGGTATGGTGTCAGAAAATATCGTGTCAAATTGCACAAAGACAGCAACGGCCACCCAGTCCAACTACCGAGCTCTATATCCCTCGGACCTTACAACGGCCGAGTGATTTATAGTGGTCAGGTGCCCAAATGCTTCATCTGTCAATCTTCTGACCATCAGGTTAAAGAATGTTCCACTATGAAGTGCTGGCGCTGTGGCCTCTTAGGCCACAAGGCCAGGTCATGTCAGGAGGAAAGTGAGTGCTCCCTCTGCGGACAAAAAGGTCACACCTTTTTCAACTGTCCGATGTCATACTCTAACAAGATGAAAAGCGCCAGAGCTGTTATCTCTTTAACAAATAGTGTAGATTCAGCTACTCCTCAGCTTATCCGTGCTGCTCCCCCTTCTGCCCTGGATTCTGAATCTGCCCCTCCTCAGCCCGATCAGCAGATCGTTGTTCCTCAATCTCAACCTGCGACGCTGCGGCCTCCTGATCAGCCTTTGCCCCAACTACCGACTGACGCCCAGCAGGAATCGGAGGAGTCTCCTTCTGGTGTGCTGCAGCCTGTGGAGGAGCAACAGGCGGAGACTGTCGGAGCTTCCGCTTCGATGGTTGTCTCGGAGATCAGCAGTCTTATCTGTGATAATGAAGATGGCGGTGTTGATGGTGGAGACTACGATGATGCCTGTGACAGTGAAAGAAACCGTGATGATGAAGATGAAGGAGAAGACTGCAAGGGAGACAGAGAGGAAGGTAGTGATGAGGGTTCGTCATACGAAAGCGCCAGTGAAAGCGATGAGCTCAGCTCGTCTTTGGTTCCCGGAGGACAGCGCACCAGCTCCCCTCTAGATTCTTCTTGTGAAGCTGTGAGCATCCCATCATCCTCCAGTTCCACTCATCCTTTCCCCACTGAGCTCGTCCCTGACGATCCTGTCAGCAAGAAGCGCCCAGCCTCTGCTGCGGATAATGGCAGAAAGAAACGACCAGACCTGAGGACAAGTATGTAGGTTTTCTCCTTGGCCCTTTTTCTCATGTGTACCCTAAACATTGCTTCTTGGAATGTGAGAGGTATACAGTCTGAAAAGTGTAGAAAGGAAAAAATGAACTACCTTTTACAAACTGATTTAGATTTTGTCTGTCTTCAAGAGCTGAGACTTAATTACTATTCAGATGTGGAAGCAGTCAGCCGCCTTTGGAATAAAGGTGTATGTGTCATATCCATCGGCGAGAATAGGGCTGATGGGGTGGGCATCTTTTTTAAAAATCATAATGTAGAAATAACGAAGCGAAGAGAAATAATACCTGGCAGACTGCTTATGATTGACTGTTTTTACCTGGGTCAAAAACTTAGAATAGTTAATGTATACACTTCACCTGATAGAGCTGGTAAAATGCAGTTATTAAAAAAACTAAAGGAGGTTATTAACGTGGGTTTTAATGTAATTTTGTGCGGTGACTTTAACATCATAACAAGTGAAAACGATAGAGTTGCTGCCACTTCCTTCAAAATTACAAGAGAAGGGAAATTACTTACTGATGTTTGTAATAATGCTCCTTTAAATGACATATGCAGGATCTTGAACCCTAATGGAATCCATTTTACTCGTTTTGATGGGAAAACTAAAACCAGAATTGATAGAGTTTACGTTTCCCCACAGATAAAACCTATCAGTTATAATACCATCCCCAATGACTTTTCAGATCACTTAATAGTCAAAGTACGCATTATATGTGATAAAAAAGACAGAAAGGGTTTCTGGAAACTCAATATACAATGTCTTAAGAATGTTGAACTAACAAATGAACTGAGTACCGAAATAAGTAAAATAATGGATTTAAGGTTTCTTGTAAAATCAGATATTGAACTGTGGGAATTAATGAAAACGAGGTTGAAGGATTTCTTTAGATTTAAATGTCGCGAAATAAACAAAATAAAAAATATTGAGTATAACGGCAATATTAAAAGATACATAGAGCTTAAATGTATCAAACAAAGAACAGAATTCGAGGACAATGAATTTAAAGACCTGAAAAGTAAAGTAGAAGTAATACATAACGAGCTATTATTTCATATGCAGAAGGTGAGTGGTACAGATGGCAGGGGAAGTGTTGCCCATACAATTTCTGTCAGCCAGAGAAAGAGAAACAGTAATTTTATAAAATGTATAAAAGACCTTAATGGTAAGTTGTGTTTTAGTGAGGAGGAGAAACGACGGGCCGTCGCGGAGAGCTGCTCCCTGATGTATGGGAGTTTAGTATCTGACGATGACGCCATCAACTCTCTTTTAGATATCATCAAACCTCATGAGCCTTCTACCTTTTTGTCTTTGTTAGGTGATTTTAGGAAAGATGAGGTTATCACAGCAATAGAACAGTTAAACAGTAATAAGTCTCCTGGTCTAGACGGCCTGCCCTCTGAGTTTTATAAACTGCTTTGTGATGACGTCCTCAACATCTTAACTTGTGCTTTTAATACAGGTTTTAAAAATGGCGTCTTACATGATTCCTTTTATCAAGGTGTCATGTGCATGTTGTATAAAAAGGGTGAAGAACATAATTTGGAAAACTATAGGCATCTTACAATCATGAATGTAGATTATAAAATACTTGCAAAAATAATAATGAACAGGCTCAATGATGTTCTGGACATAGTTATTGAGAAAGAACAAACATGTGCAGTTAAAGGTCGTCTGATGTGGGACAACCTTTGTTGTCTCAGAGAGATTATCCACGGTCAAAACACTGAGTTCTATATTTTGGGTTTAGACCAGAAAAAAGCTTTTGATTTTCTTTCCCATGACTATCTCTGGGCCGTTATGAAAGCTTACGGTTTCCCAGCTGACTTCATTAGCATGGTTAAATTATTATATGTAAAATCTGTAGTGCAGGTCAATTTTAATGGTGTGTTAACCAAACCCTTCCAGGTCTCCCGTGGCGTGAAGCAAGGTTGCCCATTGAGCGCTGCTTTGTATGTCCTTGCCATCAGTCCATTAATTAAAAGAATAAATAATGACAGCGCTATTAAAGGTGCTCTTATCGGAGACTCTCTCAGGGTGGCTTCTATGGCTTACGCCGATGATGTCACTGTTATCATTAGAAATCAAAGAGAGATGGACGCTCTGAACTCTCTATTTCGACTTTATGAACGCGCTTCAGGCGCTGTTTTAAATCAGGATAAAACTGAAGCTGTGTGGATAGGCTCAGAGCAGAACAAAACTGATATTAATGTTCAGGTAAGAGAAGAAATAAAAGTTCTTGGTATATGGATTAGTGGTAAGGATAGTTGTTTTTTAAATTGGTCTAAAAAAGAGAGTGAGATAAAGGAAGAGGCTCTGAAGTGGGAAAATAAAGACACCAGTTATAAAGTCCGTGTGAATATAGTTAAAACTTACATCGTGTCCAAATTATTGTACCTCTCAACTGTGTTTCCTCCACCTCCAAAAACAATCATTTCGTTAAATAAAATGTGTGTAAAACTTATTTGGGGAACCAATAGAGAAGTAACAAAAAGATCTCTTATGTATAAAAGTAAAAAAAATGGAGGTTTGGCTGCCCCCGACCTTAATTTATTGTTGAAAATTCCCTTTATAAAAAATGTGTCCAGCGCGTTGAACAGGAACGCTGCGTGGACGGGTGGAGACAAAACAAAATGGAACAAATTAAAAGCGAGAGCAAGAACAAAAATCCCTTATTATAAACTGTTATTTGGCGATTTTAAATCAAAGTATGAAGTTTTAAACATAAATTGGACTACATCTGCCAGTAAAGAAATCTATAAAATTTTAAATGACTTTGTAAATGGAGGATTAATCGAATATAAACATGTAAATCCTGCTGAGTGTGTTCAGATATCTGAAAATGTTCAGGAAAAACTATTGTCTGAACGCCTCCGGGACACTGCATGGCTAGTCTCGGTTAATAGACTTCCAGTAAGAGCAGTGGTGCAATGGAGTTGTTTTGTTAAAACAAAAAAGTGTCCCATGATCAACTGTACTGAGGATGAAACATTAGAACACCTGTTGATCCACTGCTATCGCACAAAGGAAGTCAGAACAAAACTGGCTGATGTAGGTTTTAAAGTTGTTAATAATTATAAATCTGTCATGTATGGTTTGTTTTCGGAGTCCTTCACGGATGACACACGGAGACTGTTCTGGCTGGTGATGTGTGTTATTAACACAACTATCTGGAAAACGAGGGCAAAAGTAGTCATCAACCAGCGCATGATCTGCAGTGACTCTGTTTATAAGAATATTATTTGTTTCCTTAGAAGAAGGAAAACCATGGACATAAAGAACAAGAGTCTATTACCCTGGGACCTGTTGAATATTTAACATGTTCCTTTCCTTTTTCCCTTTTTGTTTCGTTTTTTTTTTGCATTCTTTATTTTTCTGTTTTGATTATTTAGGTGGTGGGTATTGTAAATGTTGTGTGGTTAACCTGCTACCTTTAGTTTTTATCAGTCGTTTGAAATAAAAGTTTGTTCTTTTAACGTTAACACATGAATATTGGAAAAAAAATAAGACTATGAAGATATTTGCCAAACAACCACTTTTAAAAAACAAGAAAGGGGTTGGCGTCTGAGTCTTAAAGAAAAAAAAAAAAAAAAAAAAAAAAAAAAAAAGAAAGGGAGGTAAAGGACTCGGCAAAGGAGGCGCCAAGCGTCACCGTAAAGTCCTCCGTGATAACATCCAGGGAATCACCAAGCCCGCCATCCGCCGTCTTGCTCGCCGTGGTGGTGTGAAGCGTATCTCCGGTCTGATCTACGAGGAGACCCGCGGTGTGTTGAAGGTGTTCCTGGAGAACGTGATCCGTGATGCCGTCACTTACACCGAGCATGCCAAGAGGAAGACCGTGACCGCCATGGATGTGGTGTACGCCCTGAAGAGACAGGGACGCACTCTGTACGGCTTCGGAGGTTAAACCTGATCCTGACCCGCTCATACTCAAACCCAAAGGCTCTTTTAAGAGCCACACACTCAATCTGAAGAGTCATTTCTCAATGTCTATATCTCTGTCATAAGCGAGTAATATGCCGTGTAAACTGCTTGTATTTGTGCTTTTTAACGAACACAGCACTTACAATGTTGCAATAACAACGGAAGGAAAGAACAGTCTCGTGAAGGGCGGGAATAGTGTTACAAACATCAACCTCAATAATTAAAGGCTTTGACTCAAGTGTAAAAACCAAAGAGCACCGGATGCTAGACCTTATTTTTTATCGAAAACGACATGATACAAATGAGTCCTGTACTTCAGCCTCCTCGCAGTTAACGCACATATTCGACACAATAAATACAGTCAAGAGGCTTATTAAAAATCATGATGTTCATGATACATGAATAACATCATTGCACTCTTCATGAACCTCATGTTAACACACATGAGGCTTTACTTACGTCCATGAGGTATTAGGCCACATGTCAAACAAGTAGGACTGAAGCATGTAAAAGTAGTGCTGCATTCACTTTTGAGGAACAGCTCAAAGTAAAGAAGGTACAATGCTAAAGGCATGCATGTGAACCAACAACAAAAAGATAGAACAATACAAATAACAAGGTAGGTTTAAATATGTATTCAAGTCCTTTTTTAGGCCTACACCGTCAACTTACATTGGTTATTACACAGTAAATATAGGCTATCAATAGTAATAGTGGAATATTTGTCTCAACTTTCTCGAGGCTCGAAATGAGAAGATCATTTGGGAATTGCCAGTCTTCTGTTTACACCATTTTAATATTGAGTATGTGTCGGTCAAAACTCTGGTCTTTTTCCCTCTGAGGGGTTTCACTGCTGTCTCTTTCCTCCACTATCTTGCATGTTGACATGTTGCTGTCTTGATGGGCTGTACAGTTAACGGCTCAAGGTAACCTCGGGCATTTGTTGGCTTCATTTGTGAGTCGGCATGGCCTACTATATTTGGATGGCAACATCTGGAATAACTACTGAGAGAGGTCAGGGAAAAGGATTTCGGACCAAGCCCGCTCACTCCACACAAAGCACGGCCCTGAGAGCCCAAGCTCCAGCCAATCCCCTGTGAGCAACAGCACGCCCTCATTTGCATCAGCAGCAAATAAAGAGAGACTCCCGACCAGGCGTAGCCATCTGATCCTGAGACCACCACTCAGAAATCATGCCTGAAACCGTGAAAGCGCCCAAGAAGGGCTCCAAGAAAGCCGTGTCTAAGGCCACCAAGACCGGCAAGAAGAGGAGGAGGACCAGGAAAGAGAGCTACGCCATCTACGTCTACAAGGTCCTGAAGCAGGTCCACCCCGACACCGGTATCTCCTCCAAGGCTATGGGCATCATGAACTCCTTCGTGAGCGACATCTTTGAGCGCATCGCTGGGGAGGCATCCCGCCTGGCTCACTACAACAAGCGCTCCACCATCACCTCCAGGGAGATCCAGACCGCCGTCCGTCTGCTGCTGCCCGGTGAGCTGGCCAAGCACGCCGTGTCCGAGGGCACCAAGGCTGTGACCAAGTACACCAGCTCCAAGTAAACCCGCTGATAACCAGCAACAACATAACGGTCCTTTTCAGGACCACCCAACCCTTCCTTCAAGAGCTCAACTCCAATTCATATATTACAACATGCATGTGCATATTCCTTTCTTTCATTTGCACACTGCAATACATCTTCTACCCCTTTTCACAAACCTATCCATTCTTTCAACACGCCCCAATTCAAGGCAACTTTACTTTCACGCTTTCTTCATCTGGACAACATAAACCCACTCATTCACCTATTCACAAGGCTTCAATATATCACACTGCAACTTAGTGCTCACTGTGTAAGCTTACTGCAAGCGAGACCAACTTTCTGGATACTAATACTCTATACAAACGGCAGACATATCTAATGTTTACACAAGACACACATTAATGTTAGACAACACATCAAAACCTACTTTTGTCAGTGAACATCTGACTTACGCATTCCTCATGTATTGGACCATTTAACCCTTTACATTAGCTTATTACATGTATAGGAGACTGAATTTCATTGTATCACAAACCTCGCAGCAAGCCTGCGACTCAACACCCAGGGAGACAAAACCCACACTTACCGCGAGGGAGATTAAATCTCAAAAAGTTGCGTAAACAATATTGAGTATCTCAAAGGTAAGTAGATTTTACAAAGTACTTACCTGCAAAATACTGGACAAGTGCAGACGCATTCAATTTGCCTTCCAGGTTGCAGCTGAGGTGTGGGCGGAAGTGCTCACCTGAGACAACCCGGCACAACTGTTCCGTCGTTGTCAGTTCCATCTGAGGTGCTGCTCTGCTTTACAATAATATTGCATGAATTTTTTCCCTTTCCTCTCAAAAGAAAGAATATTTTAAAGGAATATTCCACCTCCGCGGTCAAAAGATTTAGATGTCATTGTCTCAGATTTCCGGTCTCCCCTAAAGCCAAAGAGGTGAACTTTAAAACATTCAATGACATTTATCCATGTGCTGAATTTCTAAGACGGATATTTCATTTGGACAGTAAAACAGAAACACTTGAGCACTTGAAGTTTTCCTGCAAGGTATGTGATTTATTTTGGAAGAATTTCACAAGTTGGACAGCCCGTAATAACATGGAGGTGCCTCCCCTGACATCCAACAGTGTGAAACTTGGTTTTATAATGGAGGACAGAAAATTAGAATTTAACATAAATAACTTACTTGTACTTGCCAAATATTTTCTACACAAATGTAAATACTCAAATACTGCCCCACTCTTCAGCATGTGTTTGAAGGAGCTGCAGCTTTATGTTGATTCTTTGAAACTTATGAAATCAAGGAAGGCCCTATATGTCTATGTGAGAGCTTGTCAGGTTTTGATTGATTGTTGTTGTTTTTCTGTTTGTTGCTCTGTTGTACAAAACAAACAAAAAAACAATAACATTGCACCGTGTATGTAATGAAACAAAAACTATTAAATGCCCATCTGCTCGTAATATGGGCTTTCAAGTCGTTAGAAAATACCTTTTAACCAGCTCAATCCAAAATAAACACAAAAGTGCTCACATATCTTTGGGTGTGCCACAATTACATGTGGGACAATAACTACAGGGCTTGGACCTCTTAAAGAGGCCTATAGCTTGATTTTTAGTTTGTAACACAATGAAAGGAATTTCTCTCACTTGAGATCTTGAAACGGCATGCACGTGATATCATCAATGGGATTTTTCGTTCTCAATTAAACCAAATGAACACAACCACAGTTGTCATCCTTCCTGTGTGCAATGGCTATAGAGGTTCAGAGAGACGTACTCCTATACACATACTGTGTTCATACACAAAGCTTCAATGTATTTTCTATGGATTCATTTCAACTGTTCACATTACACATTTCACAGTAAAGTGATATAAGCAGCCAATTTATTCACAACTCGTCGGCTGTTACAGCCCACTATAATCCAAATGATCTCCGCTGCACTGATATGAACTGTAAATAAATAAATGTGTCCAATCCCTGATCAGGAGAATGTCTGTCGCTCTAATCTGCTTTAATATCTTGTGTACAGTGGTTGCCACCTGGTTTAGCATCAAGGCTAACTTCTTCATGAAAAATCACAACCATACTTTTTTGTTTTCATCGAATCAGAAAAGATTGTGCTGTTAAAAGGTACAAGAATGTGACAGAACAAAGGGATGTTTAAAAAGCACTTCATCGACTTGGTGACACTTTTTTAAGGCACAATGAAAACGGCCTGCGACCAGTTGAGAAACTGTTTAACAATGTGTAACAAACACGTTTTCTACACGCTGAAATACTAAACAGAAAACCAATCAATCACCAACTCACCTTAAGAACAACTGTGACTTGACTATTTCAGAGACAAAACTGCTCTCCACACAAACTGAAAACTTAAAGTGGAATAAACACATTAAAATACGTAACATAAAACAAACCAATCAATAACTAATGATGAGGATATTTACTGTCAAGACAAACGCTCATTTCATACAGCCTTTGTTGATTTGATTAGTTTCTCAGCTTCTGGGTAAGACTAGGCTGTGCTTCAGAGACAGTAACCTGCTCTCCACACAAATGGAAACTGCTGTGATTCATTCAGCCCGCATTAACTCTCATGTCAGATTGTTAAGACGTACAGTTTCCAAACTTTAACTTTGTCCCCTTCTCATAAAATCTACCATTTAGTCGGACCTGGAGCTGAAACCGACAACAACAACATCATCTGTGAGTCTTTCTGACCGCCTGAGTCTGCGTGTGTTTACCTCCCCAGAAAAGTGTCCGATTAAAACGAAACTAATCAAAGTATAACGTCAATGCTCGTTTTGTTCGATTAACGGAAGCCTCTGCGCACACTAGCAACATTTTAAACGTTCACAGGTCTCATGAAGCCACTTTAGAAGCCGAAATGTGACGGAAAATCCCCGCGTGTTACACAAACACACCGGGTACCGTCGAGGTTTGAAGCCTGCTGTCGCGAAATAACGGAGCCCTGGCCCCCAAACACGAGCTGGGTCTGAAGAGAGGAGGGTTTTCTAACTGCTGCCACACATTTCTTCGTTTCAACAGATTGTCTGTCTGAGATATATCCCCACAATGTTGAAGATAAAACACAAAGTGTCGCCACATTTCAGGCGGGAGTAGGGCTTTCTGCAGGGGTTGACTCTTCACGGTTCTCATGTTCCATTTATGTCCCTCCTCCGCTCGTTCGCTCCGCACGTCCAGTGAGAGATCATCATGGCAGAAGAAGCTCCAGCAGTAGCCCCGGCGAAAGCCCCCAAGAAGAAATCGGCTCCCAAGCCCAAGAAGGAGGGACCCACCCTCCCGAAGCTCATCCTCAGCGCTGTGGCCGAGTCCAAAGAGCGCAAAGGTGTGTCTTTGGCGGCGGTGAAGAAGGCACTGGCGGCTAAAGGTGTGGATGTGAGCAAGGCTAACAAACGCATCAACACCGCCGTGATTAAGCTGGTGACAAAGGGCACTTTGTCCCAGACTAAAGGCACGGGGGCCGCAGGATCTTTCAAGCTCGCAAAGAAAGAGCCCAAAGCCGCCAAACCCGCAGCCAAGAAGGTCGCAAAGAAAGCTCCAGCCAAGGCAAAGAAGCCCGCCGCAAAGAAAGCGACACCCAAGAAGAAGGCTGCAGTCAAGAAAGTAGCAGTCAAGAAGTCCCCGAAGAAGGCAGCCGCAGCCAAGAAAACTCCGGTGAAGAAGGCAGCCAAAAAGCCTGCAGCCAAGAGCCCCAAGAAGGCTGCACCGAAGAAGGTGGCGAAGAAGACTCCCGTGAAGAAAGCTCCAGCTAAGAAAGCACCCGCAAAGAAGACTGCAGTCAAGAAGGCCAAGAAGTAAATCTTGAGACCACTATTCAAAGCATCAAAGGCTCTTTTAAGAGCCACCACAACTTCTAAAGAGTCTGTCCTAAGCAATCAGCTGTTCTCGGTTCTTTTATAATCTTGTAATACACACATATTGCACTGCACTGTTAAATGTACCTTTCTCAGGTCTGTAGCCAGCCTAATGCGTGTGCGGGCGCCTTAGTATCCTAACACATTTTTATCTTAAGCTACATGTAATTTATTCCTGCATACTGGATGTGTTATGCACTATACGTTCTTCTTTTTTCTTTTTTTAACAAAATGCTCCAAATTCTCAGTTGATTTATTCCCTCGTGATAAGATTGTGTTGTTGGTCTCGGTCTGTAGTACAGCATGATGTTACTTTTGTAGGTCCCATGGTTCCAACAGTTTGTGTTGAATTTCAGAGTGATTAGTTTGTTTTTATACTTAGAAAATATAATACCCAAAGTATCCTATAATGTCCGAATTTATTCTAGGGACTTAAAAATCATGGAGAGCAAAGGCTTTTAACAATGTCTCAAACAGTCCATGAGAAAAATGAAATCCACGGGACAATAAATCACTAAACAACTGTGCTTTCCTCCTCCATGCACACGCAAGAAAGTGCCGTTGTTTACATCTCAATGCTGCTACTGACACCTACTGGCCACAATGAATATTGCCCTGCGGGTGATTTAAACTGAAGCGGGTGAATATCTCCTATTTAAAGTTCCACAAATCATGTAGTAGTTTTGGCAAGCAACTTCCAGAACCAAATAAAAAAAGTTCCTCGTGTTTGTCTTTGGCAACACCCTGAACCCCAAATTACTCCGACTGCTTCAACACCAGTGTGTGAATGGAGGACTAATGATGTCAAAGCACCTTGATACGTCTGAAGACTAGAAATGTTGTTTCTGGCAGATTCAACCTTAGAAAGTTAAAAAAATATATATATATCTGAGGTAGAAAATACTCTTAATACTCTGGCATTCTGCAGCTATCGTTATTTCTCAATGAAAAGTCATTATTTCAGTAAAATTGAAATTAAGAAACCGTTCAGTAATATTCGTATTTTGTCATGTGGGATTATGGGATTTATAGTAAAATAATATACATTATTTCTGATTGTTTATTTTTTTTTAAAGTAGTTAAAAAAACAAAGCAAAACCTGTTTATGGTGGCTTGCTAAGATTGTAGAGAAGACACCATATGAACAGAAACAACAGCCCTGGTTATACTGGACGCAGGTTTGACCCCTGAAGTAAGATGTATAAACAAATGACACCTGCTGGAACACGCTGTGCCATTTGCCTTGTTGTTCTTTCTTCATCAGGGCCCTGCACTGTTAAATGTACCTTGCTCAGGTCTGTAGCCAGCTTAATGTGTCTCCGATTTTTTTTTTAATTTAAGCTACATGTAATTCATTCCTGCATACTGGATGATTTATGCACTATACTTTTTTTCCCCTACAAAATGTTCCGAATTCTCAGTTGATTTATTCCCTCGTCTCCTGATAAGTTTGTGTTGTTGGTCTCGGTCTGTAGTACAGCATGATGTTACTTTTGCAGGTCCCATGGTTCCAACAGTTTGTGTTGAATTTCAGAGTGATTAGTTTGTTTTTATACTTAGAAAATATAATACCCAAAGTATCCTATAATGTCCGAATTTATTCTAGGGACTTAAAAATCATGGAGAGCAAAGGCTTTTTACAATGTCTCAAACAGTCCATGAGAAAAATGAAATCCACGGGACAATAAATCACTAAACAACTGTGCTTTCCTCCTCCATGCACACGCAAGAAAGTGCCGTTGTTTACATATCAATGCTGCTACTGACACCTACTGGCCACAATGAATATTGCCCTGCGGTTGATTTAAACTGAAGCGGGTGAATCTCTCCTATTTAAAGTTCCACAAATCATTTGTCCCTCGGTGGAGAGGCCAATAGCTTCAAGTGTCTCGGCCACCACTTGTCCACGTATCTCAGCTTTTCTTAGGAGTAAACTTCACTGCGCCTGTTAGAAATGGATCAGGATTTTCAGAAAACATTCAATATATTGGAATGAAATGGTTATACATCGATATGAAGGAAAATTATTAGTGTTTACACGCAACAACATGCACAACATACTCCGGTTCAGTACCAAGGACAGCGAAAGTCAAAGCCAGGCAGGATGCGCTGACAGCTTCTTTCTTGGACTTGTATTGCTTTATTGCATGTTCTCGTCAATGAGTCTAACACGGCTGAGTAGCACAGACAAACACCACGGTGCATCTGCGCAGCTTTAAGACTCTCTGCGCGCCACTTTGAAAACGTTGTATACGCGTATAATTACAAGTGCTACAGCGGCAGTAGTTATGGCAATATGTGTAATCTGTGCGCGTGATATATTGGGAATTGGTTTATATTGTGTGGTTGCAGCAAGTCGTGTCCTTATTGCTGGACACGGGACTAGTTATAATATGTCATCTTGCAGTAGACAGTGGACAGTAGAGGAAGAGCTCTGAATAAATGTGGTGGCTCTTAAAAGAGCCGTTGTTGTGGTTTTGGAGCAGTAGACAGATTAAGCTCTCTCTCCGCGGATCCTTCTTGCCAGCTGGATGTCTTTGGGCATGATGGTGACCCTCTTGGCGTGGATGGCGCACAGATTGGTGTCCTCAAAGAGGCCGACCAGGTAAGCCTCGCTGGCCTCCTGCAGAGCCATGACAGCGGAGCTCTGGAAGCGCAGGTCGGTCTTGAAGTCCTGAGCGATCTCACGGACCAGACGCTGGAAGGGCAGCTTGCGGATCAGCAGCTCGGTGGATTTCTGGTACCGACGGATCTCTCTCAGAGCCACGGTACCGGGCCTGTAACGATGGGGCTTCTTCACGCCACCGGTGGCCGGGGCGCTCTTACGGGCAGCCTTGGTGGCCAGCTGCTTCCTGGGGGCTTTGCCTCCGGTGGACTTACGAGCGGTCTGCTTGGTTCTTGCCATCGTCTCTTGTCTCTCTAAACGGGAGAAAAAATGTACTTCGACACGGGCCGAGCTGCTCTTAAAGCGGAGGAGCGGGTGTGCCGCAGTGACGTTGCCTCAGACCTCCGGCCCCTGATTGGTGACGGGTTGCTTCTGGAGCTCAGCCCCGACGGGGGGAGCGAGCCCCCGCTTCGATCTCCGCTGCTCATTGGAGGAAAAGTTGTTCAAACTGTGGAGCCAAAGTCGGAGCGAGCCGCCCCCTGCTGCTCTGCTGGAAGCCTCTCTTCTGGTTGGAGGGGCAGGAAAACGCCCGCGCTCCGCGGACATATAATGGAGAGCATGTCCGCCTTGGCTACATTTCTCTCAGTCCCGACTCAAGAGATAAATAACAACCATGTCTGGAAGAGGCAAGACAGGCGGGTAGTTTGTCTTCTTCGCCCGTGTTAGTCGGCCACCATGGCCTCTCTTCGAGCAGCCCCCTTTTCTGCCAATTTCGGAAATTTGTGGGTGAGATTGAAATACATTGGAGATAGAGAACCCCCCTCTCGCGAGTATGTTGCTGAGCACCTGTTGTTTCAGACTTCTTGGATCACAGCCCAAGATATTTACTCATTCATCTCTTTGCCCAACAAACGAGATTTTGAGCTCATGTTCTGTAATGAAGCTCCTCTTCGTCGTTTCCTAGAGATAGCCTCCAACAAAACCAACCCTAAATGGAAAGACTGGGACATTGAAGCAGCAGCTGAATTCGAAACCACTTTCGTTGTTGTTAAATTCTGGACGGGTAAAATACCTGATCATGACATCGAAATCTACCTGAAACGATATTGTGAACTACTTCAGCCCCCCATCAAACCCGTTGATAAATTTGGGATTTGGTATGGTGTCAGAAAATATCGTGTCAAATTGCACAAAGACAGCAACGGCCACCCAGTCCAACTACCGAGCTCTATATCCCTCGGACCTTACAACGGCCGAGTGATTTATAGTGGTCAGGTGCCCAAATGCTTCATTTGTCAATCTTCTGACCATCAGGTTAAAGAATGTTCCACTATGAAGTGCTGGCGCTGTGGCCTCTTAGGCCACAAGGCCAGGTCATGTCAGGAGGAAAGTGAGTGCTCCCTCTGCGGACAAAAAGGTCACACCTTTTTCAACTGTCCGATGTCATACTCTAACAAGATGAAAAGCGCCAGAGCTGTTATCTCTTTAACAAATAGTGTAGATTCAGCTACTCCTCAGCTTATCCGTGCTGCTCCCCCTTCTGCCCTGGATTCTGAATCTGCCCCTCCTCAGCCCGATCAGCAGATCGTTGCTCCTCAATCTCAACCTGCGACGCTGCGGCCTCCTGATCAGCCTTTGCCCCAACTACCGACTGACGCCCAGCAGGAAGCGGAGGAGTCTCCTTCTGGTGTGCTGCAGCCTGTGGAGGAGCAACAGGCGGAGACTGTCGGAGCTCCCGCTTCGATGGTTGCCTCGGAGATCAGCAGTCTTATCTGTGATAATGAAGATGGCGGTGTTGATGGTGGAGACTACGATGATGCCTGTGACAGTGAAAGAAACCGTGATGATGAAGATGAAGGAGAAGACTGCAAGGGAGACAGAGAGGAAGGTAGTGATGAGGGTTCGTCATACGAAAGCGCCAGTGAAAGCGATGAGCTTAGCTCGTCTTTGGTTCCCGGAGGACAGCGCACCAGCTCCCCTCTAGATTCTTCTTGTGAAGCTGTGAGCATCCCATCATCCTCCAGTTCCACTCATCCTTTCCCCGCTGAGCTCGTCCCTGACGATCCTGTCAGCAAGAAGCGCCCAGCCTCTGCTGCGGATAATGGCAGAAAGAAACGACCAGACCTGAGGACAAGTATGTAGGTTTTCTCTTTGGCCCTTTTTCTCATGTGTACCCTAAACATTGCTTCTTGGAATGTGAGAGGTATACAGTCTGAAAAGTGTAGAAAGGAAAAAATGAACTACCTTTTACAAACTGATTTAGATTTTGTCTGTCTTCAAGAGCTGAGACTTAATTACTATTCAGATGTGGAAGCAGTCAGCCGCCTTTGGAATAAAGGTGTATGTGTCATATCCATCGGCGAGAATAGGGCTGATGGGGTGGGCATCTTTTTTAAAAATCATAATGTAGAAATAACGAAGCGAAGAGAAATAATACCGGGCAGACTGCTTATGATTGACTGTTTTTACCTGGGTCAAAAACTTAGAATAGTTAATGTATACACTTCACCTGATAGAGCTGGTAAAATGCAGTTATTAAAAAAACTAAAGGAGGTTATTAACGTGGGTTTTAATGTAATTTTGTGCGGTGACTTTAACATCATAACAAGTGAAAACGATAGAGTTGCTGCCACTTCCTTCAAAATTACAAGAGAAGGGAAATTACTTACTGATGTTTGTAATAATGCTCCTTTAAATGACATATGCAGGATCTTGAACCCTAATGGAATCCATTTTACTCGTTTTGATGGGAAAACTAAAACTAGAATTGATAGAGTTTACGTTTCCCCACAGATAAAACCTATCAGTTATAATACCATCCCCAATGACTTTTCAGATCACTTAATAGTCAAAGTACGCATTATATGTGATAAAAAAGACAGAAAGGGTTTCTGGAAACTCAATATACAATGTCTTAAGAATGTTGAACTAACAAATGAACTGAGTACCGAAATAAGTAAAATAATGGATTTAAGGTTTCTTGTAAAATCAGATATTGAACTGTGGGAATTAATGAAAACGAGGTTGAAGGATTTCTTTAGATTTAAATGTCGCGAAATAAACAAAATAAAAAATATTGAGTATAACGGCAATATTAAAAGATACGTAGAGCTTAAATGTATCAAACAAAGAACAGAATTCGAGGACAATGAATGTAAAGACCTGAAAAGTAAAGTAGAAGTAATACATAACGAGCTATTATTTCATATGCAGAAGGTGAGTGGTACAGATGGCAGGGGTAGTGTTGCCCATACAATTTCTGTCAGCCAGAGAAAGAGAAACAGTAATTTTATAAAATGTATAAAAGACCTTAATGGTAAGTTGTGTTTTAGTGAGGAGGAGAAACGACGGGCCGTCGCGGAGAGCTGCTCCCTGATGTATGGGAGTTTAGTATCTGACGATGACGCCATCAACTCTCTTTTAGATATCATCAAACCTCATGAGCCTTCTACCTTTTTGTCTTTGTTAGGTGATTTTAGGAAAGATGAGGTTATCACAGCAATAGAACAGTTAAACAGTAATAAGTCTCCTGGTCTAGACGGCCTGCCCTCTGAGTTTTATAAACTGCTTTGTGATGACGTTCTCAACATCTTAACTTGTGCTTTTAATACAGGTTTTAAAAATGGCGTCTTACATGATTCCTTTTATCAAGGTGTCATGTGCATGTTGTATAAAAAGGGTGAAGAACATAATTTGGAAAACTATAGGCATCTTACAATCATGAATGTAGATTATAAAATACTTGCAAAAATAATAATGAACAGGCTCAATGATGTTCTGGATATAGTTATTGAGAAAGAACAAACATGTGCAGTTAAAGGTCGTCTGATGTGGGACAACCTTTGTTGTCTCAGAGAGATTATCCACGGTCAAAACACTGAGTTCTATATTTTGGGTTTAGACCAGAAAAAAGCTTTTGATTTTCTTTCCCATGACTATCTCTGGGCCGTTATGAAAGCTTACGGTTTCCCAGCTGACTTCATTAGCATGGTTAAATTATTATATGTAAAATCTGTAGTGCAGGTCAATTTTAATGGTGTGTTAACCAAACCCTTCCAGGTCTCCCGTGGCGTGAAGCAAGGTTGCCCATTGAGCGCTGCTTTGTATGTCCTTGCCATCAGTCCATTAATTAAAAGAATAAATAATGACAGCGCTATTAAAGGTGCTCTTATCGGAGACTCTCTCAGGGTGGCTTCTATGGCTTACGCCGATGATGTCACTGTTATCATTAGAAATCAAAGAGAGATGGACGCTCTGAACTCTCTATTTCGACTTTATGAACGCGCTTCAGGTGCTGTTTTAAATCAGGATAAAACTGAAGCTGTGTGGATAGGCTCAGAGCAGAATAAAACTGATATTAATGTTCAGGTAAGAGAAGAAATAAAAGTTCTTGGTATATGGATTAGTGGTAAGGATAGTTGTTTTTTAAATTGGTCTAAAAAAGAGAGTGAGATAAAGGAAGAGGCTCTGAAGTGGGAAAATAAAGACACCAGTTATAAAGTCCGTGTGAATATAGTTAAAACTTACATCGTGTCCAAATTATTGTTCCTCTCAACTGTGTTTCCTCCACCTCCAAAAACAATCATTTTGTTAAATAAAATGTGTGTAAAACTTATTTGGGGAACCAATAGAGAAGTAACAAAAAGATCTCTTATGTATAAAAGTAAAAAAAATGGAGGTTTGGCTGCCCCCGACCTTAATTTATTGTTGAAAATTCCCTTTATAAAAAATGTGTCCAGCGCGTTGAACAGGAACGCTGCGTGGACGGGTGGAGACAAAACAAAATGGAACAAATTAAAAGCGAGAGCAAGAACAAAAATCCCTTATTATAAACTGTTATTTGGCGATTTTAAATCAAAGTATGAAGTTTTAAACATAAATTGGACTACATCTGCCAGTAAAGAAATCTATAAAATTTTAAATGACTTTGTAAATGGAGGATTAATCGAATATAAACATGTAAATCCTGCCGAGTGTGTTCAGATATCTGAAAATGTTCAGGAAAAACTATTGTCTGAACGCCTCCGGGACACTGCATGGCTAGTCTCGGTTAATAGACTTCCAGTAAGAGCAGTGGTGCAATGGAGTTGTTTTGTTAAAACAAAAAAGTGTCCCATGATCAACTGTACTGAGGATGAAACATTAGAACACCTGTTGATCCACTGCTATCGCACAAAGGAAGTCAGAGCAAAACTGGCTGATGTAGGTTTTAAAGTTGTTAATAATTATAAATCTGTCATGTATGGTTTGTTTTCGGAGTCCTTCACGGATGACACACGGAGACTGTTCTGGCTGGTGATGTGTGTTATTAACACAACTATCTGGAAAACGAGGGCAAAAGTAGTCATCAACCAGCGCATGATCTGCAGTGACTCTGTTTATAAGAATATTATTTGTTTCCTTAGAAGAAGGAAAACCATGGACATAAAGAACAAGAGTCTATTACCCTGGGACCTGTTGAATATTTAACATGTTCCTTTCCTTTTTCCCTTTTTGTTTCGTTTTTTTTTTTGCTTTTTTTACTTTTCTGTTTTGATTATTTAGGTGGTGGGTATTGTAAATGTTGTGTGGTTAACCTGCTACCTTTAGTTTTTATCAGTCGTTTGAAATAAAAGTTTGTTCTTTTAACTTTAACACATGAATATTGGAAAAAAAATAAGACTATGAAGATATTTGCCAAACAACCACTTTTAAAAAACAAGAAAGGGGTTGGCGTCTGAGTCTTAAAGAAAAAAAGAAGAAAAAAAAAAAAAAAAAAAAAAAAAAAAAGCAAGACAGGCGGAAAGGCCAGAGCAAAGGCAAAGACCCGCTCTTCCCGTGCTGGGCTCCAGTTCCCAGTCGGTCGTGTTCACAGGCTGCTGCGCAAAGGAAACTACGCCCAACGTGTTGGAGCCGGTGCCCCCGTCTACCTGGCGGCTGTGCTGGAGTACCTGACCGCTGAGATCCTGGAGCTGGCCGGTAACGCTGCCCGTGACAACAAGAAGACCCGTATCATCCCCCGTCACTTGCAGCTGGCTGTCCGCAACGACGAGGAGCTCAACAAGCTGCTCGGAGGAGTGACCATCGCTCAGGGTGGCGTGCTGCCCAACATCCAGGCTGTCCTGCTGCCCAAGAAGACCGAGAAGGCCGCCAAGAAGTAGAGACGCACGGCGTACACTCACCAACACAACGGCTCTTTTAAGAGCCACCCACACTCCACCAAGAGAGCAATTTACCTGAATGAATGAATCTGATTATTCTGATGATTTTAATATATATTTATTTTTTGTATATTCAACGATCTTTTTGTAAATCTTGAACATCACTTATTTTTACTGGACCCCGGTCACTTTTACACACTGACACTTTAAACTGTTTACAGTATTCTATGCTATACTTAATATTTTTGTGAAACCCCTTTTATTTCTTTAGCTATATTCTATTATTGTGAAACTGTGTTTATTGTTATTGCGTGGCCTGCGGAAAAGTCCTTCCATTTCACTGCACATCTGTATGAGCACGTGACAAATAAAAATCTTGAAATGAATCTTGACTCTGATGAAAATCAAATGGGCATAGTTATAGTTTGTGATAAGATACACGATGATAGGTGGGCTCAGCATAACAAAATCACAGACGTTGCTAGATAATTCATTTTAGTTGGTGTTCTGATATCAGTAGCTCTATGCGAAGCTGTTCAGCTTCACGCACGCAACGAAAAGTACAGGTTCATCTGCTGCACAACGGAGACACATCCGCCCTCATCTGCAACTGTGTGACGTGTCAATTAATCGCTCATTCACAAATGTTGCTTATCACGTAACTGGTGAGCTTTAATGAAGGCAAACTTCAAGCACAGTACACTTCCTTGGCCTCAATGGAAGCATCAAGGCCAGATACAGCGGGGACTCACGAATGCAGACTCAACAGCAAGACTCCAGAAAGGGCAGAGTTTTACACAGCCCAGGTCGGTACACAGATAACAAATAAACAAACATAACTCAAGTAACTTCAAGGATTGTGTAAGGAAGACGTGTGCTTTGACAAATGGAACGAACCGCGCGCACACACTCACAAGTGTTGGTTACTACTTTACTGATGATTTATGAAATCTCCTAATACGAATGATGCTGTTTAAGGAAGTACACTCATTCTCTAAAACTTTCCTTGATCACGATCTATGTATAGCCACAAGTTCTGCTGAATACACCCACATCCCATTATTATCACCACACGTCTCTGCCTCTTTTCGATATTCCACTTGAAAACATGGGAGATAATTCAGTGGTGAAACATCTTAACAGTCCATATCTGAACTGAACTCAACAACCTCTATTATTTCTGAGTAAAGTCAGAAGAATTGTCTATTTTAGAATAATGGTTGTAGTTGTGACCTTAAAGCATCAACTATCCTACTATAGTACCTATCCTACTCTTCTTTCTGCATCTTGTCCCATCTCCCCCATCCCATTTCAAGCCCGGCACAGTTTAGCAGATGGCTGTTCCGTCATGAGCCCGGGTCTGCTGAAGATTACTGCCTGTTAAAAGGAAGTTTTTTCATGCCACGCTATGACGGATTAAGGTGGGCTCTTGTAATATAGCCATAAGTAAGGTCTTTTACCTGCTTTTTGTAAACATAACAATGAGCATGGTCTTGTTACCTGCTCTTTTGTTAATGTTAACAGACAAACAGTAACGTCCTTTACCTGCTTTTTGTAAAGTGTCTCGAGATAACACCTGTTATGAATTGCCGCTATACAAAAAAAGATTGATTGATTGATTTATTGATTGAACGAGAAGAGGATCATTTGAAAATAGAATGATTAAAAGTAGAATAATAATCTCTGGAGAAAAAAAAGTCCATCACTCCGGCCACTTGTATTTACATGCAGTCATCATATGTTTTAAAGAGTCTGTTAAAGCTTCCTGTCCTCCTCTCCTTGATATTTTTCTTGACCTTCGCTGTCCCAGGTGCTGAACTGGAAACCTGAACATGTTGTGTCATTTTCTTGATAAAAAAAATAGAATTAAAGCAGTGATAATCTCCCTTTATATCGCTGTATAATGATTATACTCTAATATGTTGGATATTTTCTGCAACTCCTGCGGTCAGTCCAACATGAGTCAATGTTTAAATGTGACTAAATGAACAAAATGAGAGATGAAATTTGACTACAGGTCAAAACTCTGGTCTTTTTCCCTCTGAGGGGTTTCACTGCTGTCTCTTTCCTCCACTATCTTGCATGTTGACATGTTGCTGTCTTGATGGGCTGTACAGTTAACGGCTCAAGGTAACCTCGGGCATTTGTTGGCTTCATTTGTGAGTCGGCATGGCCTACTATATTTGGATGGCAACATCTGGAATAACTACTGAGAGAGGTCAGGGAAAAGGATTTCGGACCAAGCCCGCTCACTCCACACAAAGCACGGCCCCGAGAGCCCAAGCTCCAGCCAATCCCCTGTGAGCAACAGCACGCCCTCATTTGCATCAGCAGCAAATAAAGAGAGACTCCCGACCAGGCGTAGCCATCTGATCCTGAGACCACCACTCAGAAATCATGCCTGAAACCGTGAAAGCGCCCAAGAAGGGCTCCAAGAAAGCCGTGTCTAAGGCCACCAAGACCGGCAAGAAGAGGAGGAGGACCAGGAAAGAGAGCTACGCCATCTACGTCTACAAGGTCCTGAAGCAGGTCCACCCCGACACCGGTATCTCCTCCAAGGCTATGGGCATCATGAACTCCTTCGTGAGCGACATCTTTGAGCGCATCGCTGGGGAGGCATCCCGCCTGGCTCACTACAACAAGCGCTCCACCATCACCTCCAGGGAGATCCAGACCGCCGTCCGTCTGCTGCTGCCCGGTGAGCTGGCCAAGCACGCCGTGTCCGAGGGCACCAAGGCTGTGACCAAGTACACCAGCTCCAAGTAAACCCGCTGATAACCAGCAACAACATAACGGTCCTTTTCAGGACCACCCAACCCTTCCTTCAAGAGCTCAACTCCAATTCATATATTACAACATGCATGTGCATATTCCTTTCTTTCATTTGCACACTGCAATACATCTTCTACCCCTTTTCACAAACCTATCCATTCTTTCAACACGCCCCAATTCAAGGCAACTTTACTTTCACGCTTTCTTCATCTGGACAACATAAACCCACTCATTCACCTATTCACAAGGCTTCAATATATCACACTGCAACTTAGTGCTCACTGTGTAAGCTTACTGCAAGCGAGACCAACTTTCTGGATACTAATACTCTATACAAACGGCAGACATATCTAATGTTTACACAAGACACACATTAATGTTAGACAACACATCAAAACCTACTTTTGTCAGTGAACATCTGACTTACGCATTCCTCATGTATTGGAACATTTAACCCTTTACATTAGCTTATTACATGTATAGGAGACTGAATTTCATTGTATCACAAACCTCGCAGCAAGCCTGCGACTCAACACCCAGGGAGACAAAACCCACACTTACCGCGAGGGAGATTAAATCCCCCCGCGACAAATTACGTTTTTTGAATTAAATTGAAAAAGCGCGAACCAAACACCGCGATTTTAAAGCTTTTACACATCCACACAAATCTTCCAAATAAAACAGAGGACAAAAAGTTGCGTAAACAATATTGAGTATCTCAAAGGTAAGTAGATTTTACAAAGTACTTACCTGCAAAATACAGGACAAGTGCAGACGCATTCAATTGGCCTTCCAGGTTGCAGCTGAGGTGTGGGCGGAAGTGCTCACCTGAGACAACCCGGCACAACTGTTCCGTCGTTGTCAGTTCCATCTGAGGTGCTGCTCTGCTTTACAATAATATTGCATGAATTTTTTCCCTTTCCTCTCAAAAGAAAGAATATTTTAAAGGAATATTCCACCTCCGCGGCCAAAAATATTAGATGTCATTGTCTCAGATTTCCGATCTCCCCTAAAGCCAAAGAGGTGAACTTTAAAACATTCAATGACATTTATCCATGTGCTGAATTTCTAAGACGGATATTTCATTTGGACAGTAAAACAGAAACACTTGAGCACTTGAAGTTTTCCTGCAAGGTATGTGATTTATTTTGGAAGAATTTCACAAGTTGGACAGCCCGTAATAACATGGAGGTGCCTCCCCTGACATCCAACAGTGTGAAACTTGGTTTTATAATGGAGGACAGAAAATTAGAATTTAACATAAATAACTTACTTGTACTTGCCAAATATTTTCTACACAAATGTAAATACTCAAATACTGCCCCACTCTTCAGCATGTGTTTGAAGGAGCTGCAGCTTTATGTTGATTCTTTGAAACTTATGAAATCAAGGAAGGCCCTATATGTCTATGTGAGAGCTTGTCAGGTTTTGATTGATTGTTGTTGTTTTTCTGTTTGTTGCTCTGTTGTACAAAACAAACAAAAAAACAATAACATTGCACCGTGTATGTAATGAAACAAAAACTATTAAATGCCCATCTGCTCGTAATATGGGCTTTCAAGTCGTTAGAAAATACCTTTTAACCAGCTCAATCCAAAATAAACACAAAAGTGCTCACATATCTTTGGGTGTGCCACAATTACATGTGGGACAATAACTACAGGGCTTGGACCTCTTAAAGAGGCCTATAGCTTGATTTTTAGTTTGTAACACAATGAAAGGAATTTCTCTCACTTGAGATCTTGAAACGGCATGCACGTGATATCATCAATGGGATTTTTCGTTCTCAATTAAACCAAATGAACACAACCACAGTTGTCATCCTTCCTGTGTGCAATGGCTATAGAGGTTCAGAGAGACGTACTCCTATACACATACTGTGTTCATACACAAAGCTTCAATGTATTTTCTATGGATTCATTTCAACTGTTCACATTACACATTTCACAGTAAAGTGATATAAGCAGCCAATTTATTCACAACTCGTCGGCTGTTACAGCCCACTATAATCCAAATGATCTCCGCTGCACTGATATGAACTGTAAATAAATAAATGTGTCCAATCCCTGATCAGGAGAATGTCTGTCGCTCTAATCTGCTTTAATATCTTGTGTACAGTGGTTGCCACCTGGTTTAGCATCAAGGCTAACTTCTTCATGAAAAATCACAACCATACTTTTTTGTTTTCATCGAATCAGAAAAGATTGTGCTGTTAAAAGGTACAAGAATGTGACAGAACAAAGGGATGTTTAAAAAGCACTTCATCGACTTGGTGACACTTTTTTAAGGCACAATGAAAACGGCCTGCGACCAGTTGAGAAACTGTTTAACAATGTGTAACAAACACGTTTTCTACACGCTGAAATACTAAACAGAAAACCAATCAATCACCAACTCACCTTAAGAACAACTGTGACTTGACTATTTCAGAGACAAAACTGCTCTCCACACAAACTGAAAACTTAAAGTGGAATAAACACATTAAAATACGTAACATAAAACAAACCAATCAATAACTAATGATGAGGATATTTACTGTCAAGACAAACGCTCATTTCATACAGCCTTTGTTGATTTGATTAGTTTCTCAGCTTCTGGGTAAGACTAGGCTGTGCTTCAGAGACAGTAACCTGCTCTCCACACAAATGGAAACTGCTGTGATTCATTCAGCCCGCATTAACTCTCATGTCAGATTGTTAAGACGTACAGTTTCCAAACTTTAACTTTGTCCCCTTCTCATAAAATCTACCATTTAGTCGGACCTGGAGCTGAAACCGACAACAACAACATCATCTGTGAGTCTTTCTGACCGCCTGAGTCTGCGTGTGTTTACCTCCCCAGAAAAGTGTCCGATTAAAACGAAACTAATCAAAGTATAACGTCAATGCTCGTTTTGTTCGATTAACGGAAGCCTCTGCGCACACTAGCAACATTTTAAACGTTCACAGGTCTCATGAAGCCACTTTAGAAGCCGAAATGTGACGGAAAATCCCCGCGTGTTACACAAACACACCGGGTACCGTCGAGGTTTGAAGCCTGCTGTCGCGAAATAACGGAGCCCTGGCCCCCAAACACGAGCTGGGTCTGAAGAGAGGAGGGTTTTCTAACTGCTGCCACACATTTCTTCGTTTCAACAGATTGTCTGTCTGAGATATATCCCCACAATGTTGAAGATAAAACACAAAGTGTCGCCACATTTCAGGCGGGAGTAGGGCTTTCTGCAGGGGTTGACTCTTCACGGTTCTCATGTTCCATTTATGTCCCTCCTCCGCTCGTTCGCTCCGCACGTCCAGTGAGAGATCATCATGGCAGAAGAAGCTCCAGCAGTAGCCCCGGCGAAAGCCCCCAAGAAGAAATCGGCTCCCAAGCCCAAGAAGGAGGGACCCACCCTCCCGAAGCTCATCCTCAGCGCTGTGGCCGAGTCCAAAGAGCGCAAAGGTGTGTCTTTGGCGGCGGTGAAGAAGGCACTGGCGGCTAAAGGTGTGGATGTGAGCAAGGCTAACAAACGCATCAACACCGCCGTGATTAAGCTGGTGACAAAGGGCACTTTGTCCCAGACTAAAGGCACGGGGGCCGCAGGATCTTTCAAGCTCGCAAAGAAAGAGCCCAAAGCCGCCAAACCCGCAGCCAAGAAGGTCGCAAAGAAAGCTCCAGCCAAGGCAAAGAAGCCCGCCGCAAAGAAAGCGACACCCAAGAAGAAGGCTGCAGTCAAGAAAGTAGCAGTCAAGAAGTCCCCGAAGAAGGCAGCCGCAGCCAAGAAAACTCCGGTGAAGAAGGCAGCCAAAAAGCCTGCAGCCAAGAGCCCCAAGAAGGCTGCACCGAAGAAGGTGGCGAAGAAGACTCCCGTGAAGAAAGCTCCAGCTAAGAAAGCACCCGCAAAGAAGACTGCAGTCAAGAAGGCCAAGAAGTAAATCTTGAGACCACTATTCAAAGCATCAAAGGCTCTTTTAAGAGCCACCACAACTTCTAAAGAGTCTGTCCTAAGCAATCAGCTGTTCTCGGTTCTTTTATAATCTTGTAATACACACATATTGCACTGCACTGTTAAATGTACCTTTCTCAGGTCTGTAGCCAGCCTAATGCGTGTGCGGGCGCCTTAGTATCCTAACACATTTTTATCTTAAGCTACATGTAATTTATTCCTGCATACTGGATGTGTTATGCACTATACGTTCTTCTTTTTTCTTTTTTTAACAAAATGCTCCAAATTCTCAGTTGATTTATTCCCTCGTGATAAGATTGTGTTGTTGGTCTCGGTCTGTAGTACAGCATGATGTTACTTTTGTAGGTCCCATGGTTCCAACAGTTTGTGTTGAATTTCAGAGTGATTAGTTTGTTTTTATACTTAGAAAATATAATACCCAAAGTATCCTATAATGTCCGAATTTATTCTAGGGACTTAAAAATCATGGAGAGCAAAGGCTTTTAACAATGTCTCAAACAGTCCATGAGAAAAATGAAATCCACGGGACAATAAATCACTAAACAACTGTGCTTTCCTCCTCCATGCACACGCAAGAAAGTGCCGTTGTTTACATCTCAATGCTGCTACTGACACCTACTGGCCACAATGAATATTGCCCTGCGGGTGATTTAAACTGAAGCGGGTGAATATCTCCTATTTAAAGTTCCACAAATCATGTAGTAGTTTTGGCAAGCAACTTCCAGAACCAAATAAAAAAAGTTCCTCGTGTTTGTCTTTGGCAACACCCTGAACCCCAAATTACTCCGACTGCTTCAACACCAGTGTGTGAATGGAGGACTAATGATGTCAAAGCACCTTGATACGTCTGAAGACTAGAAATGTTGTTTCTGGCAGATTCAACCTTAGAAAGTTAAAAAAATATATATATATCTGAGGTAGAAAATACTCTTAATACTCTGGCATTCTGCAGCTATCGTTATTTCTCAATGAAAAGTCATTATTTCAGTAAAATTGAAATTAAGAAACCGTTCAGTAATATTCGTATTTTGTCATGTGGGATTATGGGATTTATAGTAAAATAATATACATTATTTCTGATTGTTTATTTTTTTTTAAAGTAGTTAAAAAAACAAAGCAAAACCTGTTTATGGTGGCTTGCTAAGATTGTAGAGAAGACACCATATGAACAGAAACAACAGCCCTGGTTATACTGGACGCAGGTTTGACCCCTGAAGTAAGATGTATAAACAAATGACACCTGCTGGAACACGCTGTGCCATTTGCCTTGTTGTTCTTTCTTCATCAGGGCCCTGCACTGTTAAATGTACCTTGCTCAGGTCTGTAGCCAGCTTAATGTGTCTCCGATTTTTTTTTTAATTTAAGCTACATGTAATTCATTCCTGCATACTGGATGATTTATGCACTATACTTTTTTTCCCCTACAAAATGTTCCGAATTCTCAGTTGATTTATTCCCTCGTCTCCTGATAAGTTTGTGTTGTTGGTCTCGGTCTGTAGTACAGCATGATGTTACTTTTGCAGGTCCCATGGTTCCAACAGTTTGTGTTGAATTTCAGAGTGATTAGTTTGTTTTTATACTTAGAAAATATAATACCCAAAGTATCCTATAATGTCCGAATTTATTCTAGGGACTTAAAAATCATGGAGAGCAAAGGCTTTTTACAATGTCTCAAACAGTCCATGAGAAAAATGAAATCCACGGGACAATAAATCACTAAACAACTGTGCTTTCCTCCTCCATGCACACGCAAGAAAGTGCCGTTGTTTACATATCAATGCTGCTACTGACACCTACTGGCCACAATGAATATTGCCCTGCGGTTGATTTAAACTGAAGCGGGTGAATCTCTCCTATTTAAAGTTCCACAAATCATTTGTCCCTCGGTGGAGAGGCCAATAGCTTCAAGTGTCTCGGCCACCACTTGTCCACGTATCTCAGCTTTTCTTAGGAGTAAACTTCACTGCGCCTGTTAGAAATGGATCAGGATTTTCAGAAAACATTCAATATATTGGAATGAAATGGTTATACATCGATATGAAGGAAAATTATTAGTGTTTACACGCAACAACATGCACAACATACTCCGGTTCAGTACCAAGGACAGCGAAAGTCAAAGCCAGGCAGGATGCGCTGACAGCTTCTTTCTTGGACTTGTATTGCTTTATTGCATGTTCTCGTCAATGAGTCGAACACGGCTGAGTAGCACAGACAAACACCACGGTGCATCTGCGCAGCTTTAAGACTCTCTGCGCGCCACTTTGAAAACGTTGTATACGCGTATAATTACAAGTGCTACAGCGGCAGTAGTTATGGCAATATGTGTAATCTGTGCGCGTGATATATTGGGAATTGGTTTATATTGTGTGGTTGCAGCAAGTCGTGTCCTTATTGCTGGACACGGGACTAGTTATAATATGTCATCTTGCAGTAGACAGTGGACAGTAGAGGAAGAGCTCTGAATAAATGTGGTGGCTCTTAAAAGAGCCGTTGTTGTGGTTTTGGAGCAGTAGACAGATTAAGCTCTCTCTCCGCGGATCCTTCTTGCCAGCTGGATGTCTTTGGGCATGATGGTGACCCTCTTGGCGTGGATGGCGCACAGATTGGTGTCCTCAAAGAGGCCGACCAGGTAAGCCTCGCTGGCCTCCTGCAGAGCCATGACAGCGGAGCTCTGGAAGCGCAGGTCGGTCTTGAAGTCCTGAGCGATCTCACGGACCAGACGCTGGAAGGGCAGCTTGCGGATCAGCAGCTCGGTGGATTTCTGGTACCGACGGATCTCTCTCAGAGCCACGGTACCGGGCCTGTAACGATGGGGCTTCTTCACGCCACCGGTGGCCGGGGCGCTCTTACGGGCAGCCTTGGTGGCCAGCTGCTTCCTGGGGGCTTTGCCTCCGGTGGACTTACGAGCGGTCTGCTTGGTTCTTGCCATCGTCTCTTGTCTCTCTAAACGGGAGAAAAAATGTACTTCGACACGGGCCGAGCTGCTCTTAAAGCGGAGGAGCGGGTGTGCCGCAGTGACGTTGCCTCAGACCTCCGGCCCCTGATTGGTGACGGGTTGCTTCTGGAGCTCAGCCCCGACGGGGGGAGCGAGCCCCCGCTTCGATCTCCGCTGCTCATTGGAGGAAAAGTTGTTCAAACTGTGGAGCCAAAGTCGGAGCGAGCCGCCCCCTGCTGCTCTGCTGGAAGCCTCTCTTCTGGTTGGAGGGGCAGGAAAACGCCCGCGCTCCGCGGACATATAATGGAGAGCATGTCCGCCTTGGCTACATTTCTCTCAGTCCCGACTCAAGAGATAAACAACAACCATGTCTGGAAGAGGCAAGACAGGCGGGTAGTTTGTCTTCTTCGCCCGTGTTAGTCGGCCACCATGGCCTCTCTTCGAGCAGCCCCCTTTTCTGCCAATTTCGGAAATTTGTGGGTGAGATTGAAATACATTGGAGATAGAGAACCCCCCTCTCGCGAGTATGTTGCTGAGCACCTGTTGTTTCAGACTTCTTGGATCACAGCCCAAGATATTTACTCATTCATCTCTTTGCCCAACAAACGAGATTTTGAGCTCATGTTCTGTAATGAAGCTCCTCTTCGTCGTTTCCTAGAGATAGCCTCCAACAAAACCAACCCTAAATGGAAAGACTGGGACATTGAAGCAGCAGCTGAATTCGAAACCACTTTCGTTGTTGTTAAATTCTGGACGGGTAAAATACCTGATCATGACATCGAAATCTACCTGAAACGATATTGTGAACTACTTCAGCCCCCCATCAAACCCGTTGATAAATTTGGGATTTGGTATGGTGTCAGAAAATATCGTGTCAAATTGCACAAAGACAGCAACGGCCACCCAGTCCAACTACCGAGCTCTATATCCCTCGGACCTTACAACGGCCGAGTGATTTATAGTGGTCAGGTGCCCAAATGCTTCATTTGTCAATCTTCTGACCATCAGGTTAAAGAATGTTCCACTATGAAGTGCTGGCGCTGTGGCCTCTTAGGCCACAAGGCCAGGTCATGTCAGGAGGAAAGTGAGTGCTCCCTCTGCGGACAAAAAGGTCACACCTTTTTCAACTGTCCGATGTCATACTCTAACAAGATGAAAAGCGCCAGAGCTGTTATCTCTTTAACAAATAGTGTAGATTCAGCTACTCCTCAGCTTATCCGTGCTGCTCCCCCTTCTGCCCTGGATTCTGAATCTGCCCCTCCTCAGCCCGATCAGCAGATCGTTGCTCCTCAATCTCAACCTGCGACGCTGCGGCCTCCTGATCAGCCTTTGCCCCAACTACCGACTGACGCCCAGCAGGAAGCGGAGGAGTCTCCTTCTGGTGTGCTGCAGCCTGTGGAGGAGCAACAGGCGGAGACTGTCGGAGCTTCCGCTTCGATGGTTGCCTCGGAGATCAGCAGTCTTATCTGTGATAATGAAGATGGCGGTGTTGATGGTGGAGACTACGATGATGCCTGTGACAGTGAAAGAAACCGTGATGATGAAGATGAAGGAGAAGACTGCAAGGGAGACAGAGAGGAAGGTAGTGATGAGGGTTCGTCATACGAAAGCGCCAGTGAAAGCGATGAGCTTAGCTCGTCTTTGGTTCCCGGAGGACAGCGCACCAGCTCCCCTCTAGATTCTTCTTGTGAAGCTGTGAGCATCCCATCATCCTCCAGTTCCACTCATCCTTTCCCCGCTGAGCTCGTCCCTGACGATCCTGTCAGCAAGAAGCGCCCAGCCTCTGCTGCGGATAATGGCAGAAAGAAACGACCAGACCTGAGGACAAGTATGTAGGTTTTCTCTTTGGCCCTTTTTCTCATGTGTACCCTAAACATTGCTTCTTGGAATGTGAGAGGTATACAGTCTGAAAAGTGTAGAAAGGAAAAAATGAACTACCTTTTACAAACTGATTTAGATTTTGTCTGTCTTCAAGAGCTGAGACTTAATTACTATTCAGATGTGGAAGCAGTCAGCCGCCTTTGGAATAAAGGTGTATGTGTCATATCCATCGGCGAGAATAGGGCTGATGGGGTGGGCATCTTTTTTAAAAATCATAATGTAGAAATAACGAAGCGAAGAGAAATAATACCGGGCAGACTGCTTATGATTGACTGTTTTTACCTGGGTCAAAAACTTAGAATAGTTAATGTATACACTTCACCTGATAGAGCTGGTAAAATGCAGTTATTAAAAAAACTAAAGGAGGTTATTAACGTGGGTTTTAATGTAATTTTGTGCGGTGACTTTAACATCATAACAAGTGAAAACGATAGAGTTGCTGCCACTTCCTTCAAAATTACAAGAGAAGGGAAATTACTTACTGATGTTTGTAATAATGCTCCTTTAAATGACATATGCAGGATCTTGAACCCTAATGGAATCCATTTTACTCGTTTTGATGGGAAAACTAAAACCAGAATTGATAGAGTTTACGTTTCCCCACAGATAAAACCTATCAGTTATAATACCATCCCCAATGACTTTTCAGATCACTTAATAGTCAAAGTACGCATTATATGTGATAAAAAAGACAGAAAGGGTTTCTGGAAACTCAATATACAATGTCTTAAGAATGTTGAACTAACAAATGAACTGAGTACCGAAATAAGTAAAATAATGGATTTAAGGTTTCTTGTAAAATCAGATATTGAACTGTGGGAATTAATGAAAACGAGGTTGAAGGATTTCTTTAGATTTAAATGTCGCGAAATAAACAAAATAAAAAATATTGAGTATAACGGCAATATTAAAAGATACGTAGAGCTTAAATGTATCAAACAAAGAACAGAATTCGAGGACAATGAATTTAAAGACCTGAAAAGTAAAGTAGAAGTAATACATAACGAGCTATTATTTCATATGCAGAAGGTGAGTGGTACAGATGGCAGGGGTAGTGTTGCCCATACAATTTCTGTCAGCCAGAGAAAGAGAAACAGTAATTTTATAAAATGTATAAAAGACCTTAATGGTAAGTTGTGTTTTAGTGAGGAGGAGAAACGACGGGCCGTCGCGGAGAGCTGCTCCCTGATGTATGGGAGTTTAGTATCTGACGATGACGCCATCAACTCTCTTTTAGATATCATCAAACCTCATGAGCCTTCTACCTTTTTGTCTTTGTTAGGTGATTTTAGGAAAGATGAGGTTATCACAGCAATAGAACAGTTAAACAGTAATAAGTCTCCTGGTCTAGACGGCCTGCCCTCTGAGTTTTATAAACTGCTTTGTGATGACGTTCTCAACATCTTAACTTGTGCTTTTAATACAGGTTTTAAAAATGGCGTCTTACATGATTCCTTTTATCAAGGTGTCATGTGCATGTTGTATAAAAAGGGTGAAGAACATAATTTGGAAAACTATAGGCATCTTACAATCATGAATGTAGATTATAAAATACTTGCAAAAATAATAATGAACAGGCTCAATGATGTTCTGGATATAGTTATTGAGAAAGAACAAACATGTGCAGTTAAAGGTCGTCTGATGTGGGACAACCTTTGTTGTCTCAGAGAGATTATCCACGGTCAAAACACTGAGTTCTATATTTTGGGTTTAGACCAGAAAAAAGCTTTTGATTTTCTTTCCCATGACTATCTCTGGGCCGTTATGAAAGCTTACGGTTTCCCAGCTGACTTCATTAGCATGGTTAAATTATTATATGTAAAATCTGTAGTGCAGGTCAATTTTAATGGTGTGTTAACCAAACCCTTCCAGGTCTCCCGTGGCGTGAAGCAAGGTTGCCCATTGAGCGCTGCTTTGTATGTCCTTGCCATCAGTCCATTAATTAAAAGAATAAATAATGACAGCGCTATTAAAGGTGCTCTTATCGGAGACTCTCTCAGGGTGGCTTCTATGGCTTACGCCGATGATGTCACTGTTATCATTAGAAATCAAAGAGAGATGGACGCTCTGAACTCTCTATTTCGACTTTATGAACGCGCTTCAGGTGCTGTTTTAAATCAGGATAAAACTGAAGCTGTGTGGATAGGCTCAGAGCAGAATAAAACTGATATTAATGTTCAGGTAAGAGAAGAAATAAAAGTTCTTGGTATATGGATTAGTGGTAAGGATAGTTGTTTTTTAAATTGGTCTAAAAAAGAGAGTGAGATAAAGGAAGAGGCTCTGAAGTGGGAAAATAAAGACACCAGTTATAAAGTCCGTGTGAATATAGTTAAAACTTACATCGTGTCCAAATTATTGTTCCTCTCAACTGTGTTTCCTCCACCTCCAAAAACAATCATTTCGTTAAATAAAATGTGTGTAAAACTTATTTGGGGAACCAATAGAGAAGTAACAAAAAGATCTCTTATGTATAAAAGTAAAAAAAATGGAGGTTTGGCTGCCCCCGACCTTAATTTATTGTTGAAAATTCCCTTTATAAAAAATGTGTCCAGCGCGTTGAACAGGAACGCTGCGTGGACGGGTGGAGACAAAACAAAATGGAACAAATTAAAAGCGAGAGCAAGAACAAAAATCCCTTATTATAAACTGTTATTTGGCGATTTTAAATCAAAGTATGAAGTTTTAAACATAAATTGGACTACATCTGCCAGTAAAGAAATCTATAAAATTTTAAATGACTTTGTAAATGGAGGATTAATCGAATATAAACATGTAAATCCTGCCGAGTGTGTTCAGATATCTGAAAATGTTCAGGAAAAACTATAGTCTGAGCGCCTCCGGGACACTGCATGGCTAGTCTCGGTTAATAGACTTCCAGTAAGAGCAGTGGTGCAATGGAGTTGTTTTGTTAAAACAAAAAAGTGTCCCATGATCAACTGTACTGAGGATGAAACATTAGAACACCTGTTGATCCACTGCTATCGCACAAAGGAAGTCAGAGCAAAACTGGCTGATGTAGGTTTTAAAGTTGTTAATAATTATAAATCTGTCATGTATGGTTTGTTTTCGGAGTCCTTCACGGATGACACACGGAGACTGTTCTGGCTGGTGATGTGTGTTATTAACACAACTATCTGGAAAACGAGGGCAAAAGTAGTCATCAACCAGCGCATGATCTGCAGTGACTCTGTTTATAAGAATATTATTTGTTTCCTTAGAAGAAGGAAAACCATGGACATAAAGAACAAGAGTCTATTACCCTGGGACCTGTTGAATATTTAACATGTTCCTTTCCTTTTTCCCTTTTTGTTTCGTTTTTTTTTTTGCTTTTTTTACTTTTCTGTTTTGATTATTTAGGTGGTGGGTATTGTAAATGTTGTGTGGTTAACCTGCTACCTTTAGTTTTTATCAGTCGTTTGAAATAAAAGTTTGTTCTTTTAACTTTAACACATGAATATTGGAAAAAAAATAAGACTATGAAGATATTTGCCAAACAACCACTTTTAAAAAACAAGAAAGGGGTTGGCGTCTGAGTCTTAAAGAAAAAAAGAAGAAAAAAAAAAAAAAAAAAAAAAAAAAAAAGCAAGACAGGCGGAAAGGCCAGAGCAAAGGCAAAGACCCGCTCTTCCCGTGCTGGGCTCCAGTTCCCAGTCGGTCGTGTTCACAGGCTGCTGCGCAAAGGAAACTACGCCCAACGTGTTGGAGCCGGTGCCCCCGTCTACCTGGCGGCTGTGCTGGAGTACCTGACCGCTGAGATCCTGGAGCTGGCCGGTAACGCTGCCCGTGACAACAAGAAGACCCGTATCATCCCCCGTCACTTGCAGCTGGCTGTCCGCAACGACGAGGAGCTCAACAAGCTGCTCGGAGGAGTGACCATCGCTCAGGGTGGCGTGCTGCCCAACATCCAGGCTGTCCTGCTGCCCAAGAAGACCGAGAAGGCCGCCAAGAAGTAGAGACGCACGGCGTACACTCACCAACACAACGGCTCTTTTAAGAGCCACCCACACTCCACCAAGAGAGCAATTTACCTGAATGAATGAATCTGATTATTCTGATGATTTTAATATATATTTATTTTTTGTATATTCAACGATCTTTTTGTAAATCTTGAACATCACTTATTTTTACTGGACCCCGGTCACTTTTACACACTGACACTTTAAACTGTTTACAGTATTCTATGCTATACTTAATATTTTTGTGAAACCCCTTTTATTTCTTTAGCTATATTCTATTATTGTGAAACTGTGTTTATTGTTATTGCGTGGCCTGCGGAAAAGTCCTTCCATTTCACTGCACATCTGTATGAGCACGTGACAAATAAAAATCTTGAAATGAATCTTGACTCTGATGAAAATCAAATGGGCATAGTTATAGTTTGTGATAAGATACACGATGATAGGTGGGCTCAGCATAACAAAATCACAGACGTTGCTAGATAATTCATTTTAGTTGGTGTTCTGATATCAGTAGCTCTATGCGAAGCTGTTCAGCTTCACGCACGCAACGAAAAGTACAGGTTCATCTGCTGCACAACGGAGACACATCCGCCCTCATCTGCAACTGTGTGACGTGTCAATTAATCGCTCATTCACAAATGTTGCTTATCACGTAACTGGTGAGCTTTAATGAAGGCAAACTTCAAGCACAGTACACTTCCTTGGCCTCAATGGAAGCATCAAGGCCAGATACAGCGGGGACTCACGAATGCAGACTCAACAGCAAGACTCCAGAAAGGGCAGAGTTTTACACAGCCCAGGTCGGTACACAGATAACAAATAAACAAACATAACTCAAGTAACTTCAAGGATTGTGTAAGGAAGACGTGTGCTTTGACAAATGGAACGAACCGCGCGCACACACTCACAAGTGTTGGTTACTACTTTACTGATGATTTATGAAATCTCCTAATACGAATGATGCTGTATAAGGAAGTACACTCATTCTCTAAAACTTTCCTTGATCACGATCTATGTATAGCCACAAGTTCTGCTGAATACACCCACATCCCATTATTATCACCACACGTCTCTGCCTCTTTTCGATATTCCACTTGAAAACATGGGAGATAATTCAGTGGTGAAACATCTTAACAGTCCATATCTGAACTGAACTCAACAACCTCTATTATTTCTGAGTAAAGTCAGAAGAATTGTCTATTTTAGAATAATGGTTGTAGTTGTGACCTTAAAGCATCAACTATCCTACTATAGTACCTATCCTACTCTTCTTTCTGCATCTTGTCCCATCTCCCCCATCCCATTTCAAGCCCGGCACAGTTTAGCAGATGGCTGTTCCGTCATGAGCCCGGGTCTGCTGAAGATTACTGCCTGTTAAAAGGAAGTTTTTTCATGCCACGCTATGACGGATTAAGGTGGGCTCTTGTAATATAGCCATAAGTAAGGTCTTTTACCTGCTTTTTGTAAACATAACAATGAGCATGGTCTTGTTACCTGCTCTTTTGTTAATGTTAACAGACAAACAGTAACGTCCTTTACCTGCTTTTTGTAAAGTGTCTCGAGATAACACCTGTTATGAATTGCCGCTATACAAAAAAAGATTGATTGATTGATTTATTGATTGAACGAGAAGAGGATCATTTGAAAATAGAATGATTAAAAGTAGAATAATAATCTCTGGAGAAAAAAAAGTCCATCACTCCGGCCACTTGTATTTACATGCAGTCATCATATGTTTTAAAGAGTCTGTTAAAGCTTCCTGTCCTCCTCTCCTTGATATTTTTCTTGACCTTCGCTGTCCCAGGTGCTGAACTGGAAACCTGAACATGTTGTGTCATTTTCTTGATAAAAAAAATAGAATTAAAGCAGTGATAATCTCCCTTTATATCGCTGTATAATGATTATACTCTAATATGTTGGATATTTTCTGCAACTCCTGCGGTCAGTCCAACATGAGTCAATGTTTAAATGTGACTAAATGAACAAAATGAGAGATGAAATTTGACTACAGGTCAAAACTCTGGTCTTTTTCCCTCTGAGGGGTTTCACTGCTGTCTCTTTCCTCCACTATCTTGCATGTTGACATGTTGCTGTCTTGATGGGCTGTACAGTTAACGGCTCAAGGTAACCTCGGGCATTTGTTGGCTTCATTTGTGAGTCGGCATGGCCTACTATATTTGGATGGCAACATCTGGAATAACTACTGAGAGAGGTCAGGGAAAAGGATTTCGGACCAAGCCCGCTCACTCCACACAAAGCACGGCCCCGAGAGCCCAAGCTCCAGCCAATCCCCTGTGAGCAACAGCACGCCCTCATTTGCATCAGCAGCAAATAAAGAGAGACTCCCGACCAGGCGTAGCCATCTGATCCTGAGACCACCACTCAGAAATCATGCCTGAAACCGTGAAAGCGCCCAAGAAGGGCTCCAAGAAAGCCGTGTCTAAGGCCACCAAGACCGGCAAGAAGAGGAGGAGGACCAGGAAAGAGAGCTACGCCATCTACGTCTACAAGGTCCTGAAGCAGGTCCACCCCGACACCGGTATCTCCTCCAAGGCTATGGGCATCATGAACTCCTTCGTGAGCGACATCTTTGAGCGCATCGCTGGGGAGGCATCCCGCCTGGCTCACTACAACAAGCGCTCCACCATCACCTCCAGGGAGATCCAGACCGCCGTCCGTCTGCTGCTGCCCGGTGAGCTGGCCAAGCACGCCGTGTCCGAGGGCACCAAGGCTGTGACCAAGTACACCAGCTCCAAGTAAACCCGCTGATAACCAGCAACAACATAACGGTCCTTTTCAGGACCACCCAACCCTTCCTTCAAGAGCTCAACTCCAATTCATATATTACAACATGCATGTGCATATTCCTTTCTTTCATTTGCACACTGCAATACATCTTCTACCCCTTTTCACAAACCTATCCATTCTTTCAACACGCCCCAATTCAAGGCAACTTTACTTTCACGCTTTCTTCATCTGGACAACATAAACCCACTCATTCACCTATTCACAAGGCTTCAATATATCACACTGCAACTTAGTGCTCACTGTGTAAGCTTACTGCAAGCGAGACCAACTTTCTGGATACTAATACTCTATACAAACGGCAGACATATCTAATGTTTACACAAGACACACATTAATGTTAGACAACACATCAAAACCTACTTTTGTCAGTGAACATCTGACTTACGCATTCCTCATGTATTGGAACATTTAACCCTTTACATTAGCTTATTACATGTATAGGAGACTGAATTTCATTGTATCACAAACCTCGCAGCAAGCCTGCGACTCAACACCCAGGGAGACAAAACCCACACTTACCGCGAGGGAGATTAAATCCCCCCGCGACAAATTACGTTTTTTGAATTAAATTGAAAAAGCGCGAACCAAACACCGCGATTTTAAAGCTTTTACACATCCACACAAATCTTCCAAATAAAACAGAGGACAAAAAGTTGCGTAAACAATATTGAGTATCTCAAAGGTAAGTAGATTTTACAAAGTACTTACCTGCAAAATACAGGACAAGTGCAGACGCATTCAATTGGCCTTCCAGGTTGCAGCTGAGGTGTGGGCGGAAGTGCTCACCTGAGACAACCCGGCACAACTGTTCCGTCGTTGTCAGTTCCATCTGAGGTGCTGCTCTGCTTTACAATAATATTGCATGAATTTTTTCCCTTTCCTCTCAAAAGAAAGAATATTTTAAAGGAATATTCCACCTCCGCGGCCAAAAATATTAGATGTCATTGTCTCAGATTTCCGATCTCCCCTAAAGCCAAAGAGGTGAACTTTAAAACATTCAATGACATTTATCCATGTGCTGAATTTCTAAGACGGATATTTCATTTGGACAGTAAAACAGAAACAGAAACACTTGAGCACTTGAAGTTTTCCTGCAAGGTATGTGATTTATTTTGGAAGAATTTCACAAGTTGGACAGCCCGTAATAACATGGATGTGCCTCCCCTGACATCCAACAGTGTGAAACTTGGTTTTATAATGGAGGACAGAAAATTAGAATTTAACTTAAATAACTTACTTGTACTTGCCAAATATTTTCTACACAAATGTAAATACTCAAATACTGCCCCACTCTTCAGCATGTGTTTGAAGGAGCTGCAGCTTTATGTTGATTCTTTGAAACTTATGAAATCAAGGAAGGCCCTATATGTCTATGTGAGAGCTTGTCAGGTTTTGATTGATTGTTGTTTTTTTCTGTTTGTTGCTCTGTTGTACAAAACAAACAAAAACAATAACATTGCACCGTGTATGTAATGAAACAAAAACTATTAAATGCCCATCTGCTCGTAATATGGGCTTTCAAGTCGTTAGAAAATACCTTTTAACCAGCTCAATCCAAAATAAACACAAAAGTGCTCACATATCTTTGGGTGTGCCACAATTACATGTGGGACAATAACTACAGGGCTTGGACCTCTTAACATAAAACAAACCAATCAATAACTAATGATGAGGATATTTACTGTCAAGACAAACGCTCATTTCATACAGCCTTTGTTGATTTGATTAGTTTCTCAGCTTCTGGGTAAGACTAGGCTGTGCTTCAGAGACAGTAACCTGCTCTCCACACAAATGGAAACTGCTGTGATTCATTCAGCCCGCATTAACTCTCATGTCAGATTGTTAAGACGTACAGTTTCCAAACTTTAACTTTGTCCCCTTCTCATAAAATCTACCATTTAGTCGGACCTGGAGCTGAAACCGACAACAACAACATCATCTGTGAGTCTTTCTGACCGCCTGAGTCTGCGTGTGTTTACCTCCCCAGAAAAGTGTCCGATTAAAACGAAACTAATCAAAGTATAACGTCAATGCTCGTTTTGTTCGATTAACGGAAGCCTCTGCGCACACTAGCAACATTTTAAACGTTCACAGGTCTCATGAAGCCACTTTAGAAGCCGAAATGTGACGGAAAATCCCCGCGTGTTACACAAACACACCGGGTACCGTCGAGGTTTGAAGCCTGCTGTCGCGAAATAACGGAGCCCTGGCCCCCAAACACGAGCTGGGTCTGAAGAGAGGAGGGTTTTCTAACTGCTGCCACACATTTCTTCGTTTCAACAGATTGTCTGTCTGAGATATATCCCCACAATGTTGAAGATAAAACACAAAGTGTCGCCACATTTCAGGCGGGAGTAGGGCTTTCTGCAGGGGTTGACTCTTCACGGTTCTCATGTTCCATTTATGTCCCTCCTCCGCTCGTTCGCTCCGCACGTCCAGTGAGAGATCATCATGGCAGAAGAAGCTCCAGCAGTAGCCCCGGCGAAAGCCCCCAAGAAGAAATCGGCTCCCAAGCCCAAGAAGGAGGGACCCACCCTCCCGAAGCTCATCCTCAGCGCTGTGGCCGAGTCCAAAGAGCGCAAAGGTGTGTCTTTGGCGGCGGTGAAGAAGGCACTGGCGGCTAAAGGTGTGGATGTGAGCAAGGCTAACAAACGCATCAACACCGCCGTGATTAAGCTGGTGACAAAGGGCACTTTGTCCCAGACTAAAGGCACGGGGGCCGCAGGATCTTTCAAGCTCGCAAAGAAAGAGCCCAAAGCCGCCAAACCCGCAGCCAAGAAGGTCGCAAAGAAAGCTCCAGCCAAGGCAAAGAAGCCCGCCGCAAAGAAAGCGACACCCAAGAAGAAGGCTGCAGTCAAGAAAGTAGCAGTCAAGAAGTCCCCGAAGAAGGCAGCCGCAGCCAAGAAAACTCCGGTGAAGAAGGCAGCCAAAAAGCCTGCAGCCAAGAGCCCCAAGAAGGCTGCACCGAAGAAGGTGGCGAAGAAGACTCCCGTGAAGAAAGCTCCAGCTAAGAAAGCACCCGCAAAGAAGACTGCAGCCAAGAAGGCCAAGAAGTAAATCTTGAGACCACTATTCAAAGCATCAAAGGCTCTTTTAAGAGCCACCACAACTTCTAAAGAGTCTGTCCTAAGCAATCAGCTGTTCTCGGTTCTTTTATAATCTTGTAATACACACATATTGCACTGCACTGTTAAATGTACCTTTCTCAGGTCTGTAGCCAGCCTAATGCGTGTGCGGGCGCCTTAGTATCCTAACACATTTTTATCTTAAGCTACATGTAATTTATTCCTGCATACTGGATGTGTTATGCACTATACGTTCTTCTTTTTTCTTTTTTTAACAAAATGCTCCAAATTCTCAGTTGATTTATTCCCTCGTGATAAGATTGTGTTGTTGGTCTCGGTCTGTAGTATAGCATGATGTTACTTTTGTAGGTCCCATGGTTCCAACAGTTTGTGTTGAATTTCAGAGTGATTAGTTTGTTTTTATACTTAGAAAATATAATACCCAAAGTATCCTATAATGTCCGAATTTATTCTAGGGACTTAAAAATCATGGAGAGCAAAGGCTTTTAACAATGTCTCAAACAGTCCATGAGAAAAATGAAATCCACGGGACAATAAATCACTAAACAACTGTGCTTTCTTTTTTCTTTTTCTTTAAGACTCAGACGCCAACCCCTTTCTTGTTTTTTAAAAGTGGTTGTTTGGCAAATATCTTCATAGTCTTATTTTTTTTTCCAATATTCATGTGTTAAAGTTAAAAGAACAAACTTTTATTTCAAACTACTGATAAAAACTAAAGGTAGCAGGTTAACCACACAACATTTACAAAACCCACCACCTAAATAATCAAAACAGGAAAGTAAAAAAAAGCACAAAAAAAAACGAAACAAAAAAGGGAAAAAGGAAAGCAACATGTTAAATATTCAACAGGTCCCAGGGTAATAGACTCTTGTTCTTTATGTCCATGGTTTTCCTTCTTCTAAGGAAACAAATAATATTCTTATAAACAGAGTCACTGCAGATCATGCGCTGGTTGATGACTACTTTTGCCCTCGTTTTCCAGATAGTTGTGTTAATAACACACATCACCAGCCAGAACAGTCTCCGTGTGTCATCCGTGAAGGACTCCGAAAACAAACCATACATGACAGATTTATAATTATTAACAACTTTAAAACCTACATCAGCCAGTTTTGCTCTGACTTCCTTTGTGCGATAGCAGTGGATCAACAGGTGTTCTAATGTTTCATCCTCAGTACAGTTGATCATGGGACACTTTTTTGTTTTAACAAAACAACTCCATTGCACCACTGCTCTTACTGGAAGTCTATTAACCGAGACTAGCCATGCAGTGTCCCGGAGGCGTTCAGACAATAGTTTTTCCTGAACATTTTCAGATATCTGAACACACTCAGCAGGATTTACATGTTTATATTCGATTAATCCTCCATTTACAAAGTCATTTAAAATTTTATAGATTTCTTTACTGGCAGATGTAGTCCAATTTATGTTTAAAACTTCATACTTTGATTTAAAATCGCCAAATAACAGTTTATAATAAGGGATTTTTGTTCTTGCTCTCGCTTTTAATTTGTTCCATTTTGTTTTGTCTCCACCCGTCCACGCAGCGTTCCTTTTCAACGCGCTGGACACATTTTTTATAAAGGGAATTTTCAACAATAAGTTAAGGTCGGGGGCAGCCAAACCTCCATTTTTTTTACTTTTATACATAAGAGATCTTTTTGTTACTTCTCTATTGGTTCCCCAAATAAGTTTTACACACATTTTATTTAACGAAATGATTGTTTTTGGAGGTGGAGGAAACACAGTTGAGAGGAACAATAATTTGGACACGATGTAAGTTTTAACTATATTCACACGGACTTTATAACTGGTGTCTTTATTTTCCCACTTCAGAGCCTCTTCCTTTATCTCACTCTCTTTTTTAGACCAATTTAAAAAACAACTATCCTTACCACTAATCCATATACCAAGAACTTTTATTTCTTCTCTTACCTGAACATTAATATCAGTTTTGTTCTGCTCTGAGCCTATCCACACAGCTTCAGTTTTATCCTGATTTAAAACAGCACCTGAAGCGCGTTCATAAAGTCGAAATAGAGAGTTCAGAGCGTCCATCTCTCTTTGATTTCTGATGATAACAGTGACATCATCGGCGTAAGCCATAGAAGCCACCCTGAGAGAGTCTCCGATAAGAGCACCTTTAATAGCGCTGTCATTATTTATTCTTTTAATTAATGGACTGATGGCAAGGACATACAAAGCAGCGCTCAAGGGGCAACCTTGCTTCACGCCACGGGAGACCTGGAAGGGTTTGGTTAACACACCATTAAAATTGACCTGCACTACAGATTTTACATATAATAATTTAACCATGCTAATGAAGTCAGCTGGGAAACCGTAAGCTTTCATAACGGCCCAGAGATAGTCATGGGAAAGAAAATCAAAAGCTTTTTTCTGGTCTAAACCCAAAATATAGAACTCAGTGTTTTGACCGTGGATAATCTCTCTGAGACAACAAAGGTTGTCCCACATCAGACGACCTTTAACTGCACATGTTTGTTCTTTCTCAATAACTATGTCCAGAACATCATTGAGCCTGTTCATTATTATTTTTGCAAGTATTTTATAATCTACATTCATGATTGTAAGATGCCTATAGTTTTCCAAATTATGTTCTTCACCCTTTTTATACAACATGCACATGACACCTTGATAAAAGGAATCATGTAAGACGCCATTTTTAAAACCTGTATTAAAAGCACAAGTTAAGATGTTGAGGACGTCATCACAAAGCAGTTTATAAAACTCAGAGGGCAGGCCGTCTAGACCAGGAGACTTATTACTGTTTAACTGTTCTATTGCTGTGATAACCTCATCTTTCCTAAAATCACCTAACAAAGACAAAAAGGTAGAAGGCTCATGAGGTTTGATGATATCTAAAAGAGAGTTGATGGCGTCATCGTCAGATACTAAACTCCCATACATCAGGGAGCAGCTCTCCGCGACGGCCCGTCGTTTCTCCTCCTCACTAAAACACAACTTACCATTAAGGTCTTTTATACATTTTATAAAATTACTGTTTCTCTTTCTCTGGCTGACAGAAATTGTATGGGCAACACTTCCCCTGCCATCTGTACCACTCACCTTCTGCATATGAAATAATAGCTCGTTATGTATTACTTCTACTTTACTTTTCAGGTCTTTAAATTCATTGTCCTCGAATTCTGTTCTTTGTTTGATACATTTAAGCTCTACGTATCTTTTAATATTGCCGTTATACTCAATATTTTTTATTTTGTTTATTTCGCGACATTTAAATCTAAAGAAATCCTTCAACCTCGTTTTCATTAATTCCCACAGTTCAATATCTGATTTTACAAGAAGCCTTAAATCCATTATTTTACTTATTTCGGTACTCAGTTCATTTGTTAGTTCAACATTCTTAAGACATTGTATATTGAGTTTCCAGAAACCCTTTCTGTCTTTTTTATCACATATAATGCATACGTTGACTATTAAGTGATCTGAAAAGTCATTGGGGATGGTATTATAACTGATAGGTTTTATCTGTGGGGAAACGTAAACTCTATCAATTCTGGTTTTAGTTTTCCCATCAAAACGAGTAAAATGGATTCCATTAGGGTTCAAGATCCTGCATATGTCATTTAAAGGAGCATTATTACAAACATCAGTAAGTAATTTCCCTTCTCTTGTAATTTTGAAGGAAGTGGCAGCAACTCTATCGTTTTCACTTGTTATGATGTTAAAGTCACCGCACAAAATTACATTAAAACCCACGTTAATAACCTCCTTTAGTTTTTTTAATAACTGCATTTTACCAGCTCTATCAGGTGAAGTGTATACATTAACTATTCTAAGTTTTTGACCCAGGTAAAAACAGTCAATCATAAGCAGTCTGCCAGGTATTATTTCTCTTCGCTTCGTTATTTCTACATTATGATTTTTAAAAAAGATGCCCACCCCATCAGCCCTATTCTCGCCGATGGATATGACACATACACCTTTATTCCAAAGGCGGCTGACTGCTTCCACATCTGAATAGTAATTAAGTCTCAGCTCTTGAAGACAGACAAAATCTAAATCAGTTTGTAAAAGGTAGTTCATTTTTTCCTTTCTACACTTTTCAGACTGTATACCTCTCACATTCCAAGAAGCAATGTTTAGGGTACACATGAGAAAAAGGGCCAAAGAGAAAACCTACATACTTGTCCTCAGGTCTGGTCGTTTCTTTCTGCCATTATCCGCAGCAGAGGCTGGGCGCTTCTTGCTGACAGGATCGTCAGGGACGAGCTCAGTGGGGAAAGGATGAGTGGAACTGGAGGATGATGGGATGCTCACAGCTTCACAAGAAGAATCTAGAGGGGAGCTGGTGCGCTGTCCTCCGGGAACCAAAGACGAGCTGAGCTCATCGCTTTCACTGGCGCTTTCGTATGACGAACCCTCATCACTACCTTCCTCTCTGTCTCCCTTGCAGTCTTCTCCTTCATCTTCATCATCACGGTTTCTTTCACTGTCACAGGCATCATCGTAGTCTCCACCATCAACACCGCCATCTTCATTATCACAGATAAGACTGCTGATCTCCGAGACGACCATCGAAGCGGAAGTTCCGACAGTCTCCGCCTGTTGCTCCTCCACAGGCTGCAGCACACCAGAAGGAGACTCCTCCGCTTCCTGCTGGGCGTCAGTCGGTAGTTGGGGCAAAGGCTGATCAGGAGGCCGCAGCGTCGCAGGTTGAGATTGAGGAACAACGATCTGCTGATCGGGCTGAGGAGGGGCAGATTCAGAATCCAGGGCAGAAGGGGGAGCAGCACGGATAAGCTGAGGAGTAGCTGAATCTACACTATTTGTTAATGAGATAACAGCTCTGGCGCTTTTCATCTTGTTAGAGTATGACATCGGACAGTTGAAAAAGGTGTGACCTTTTTGTCCGCAGAGGGAGCACTCACTTTCCTCCTGACATGACCTGGCCTTGTGGCCTAAGAGGCCACAGCGCCAGCACTTCATAGTGGAACATTCTTTAACCTGATGGTCAGAAGATTGACAAATGAAGCATTTGGGCACCTGACCACTATAAATCACTCGGCCGTTGTAAGGTCCGAGGGATATAGAGCTCGGTAGTTGGACTGGGTGGCCGTTGCTGTCTTTGTGCAATTTGACACGATATTTTCTGACACCATACCAAATCCCAAATTTATCAACGGGTTTGATGGGGGGCTGAAGTAGTTCACAATATCGTTTCAGGTAGATTTCGATGTCATGATCAGGTATTTTACCCGTCCAAAATTTAACAACAACGAAAGTGGTTTCGAATTCAGCTGCTGCTTCAATGTCCCAGTCTTTCCATTTAGGGTTGGTTTTGTTGGAGGCTATCTCTAGGAAACGACGAAGAGGAGCTTCATTACAGAACATGAGCTCAAAATCTCGTTTGTTGGGCAAAGAGATGAATGAGTAAATATCTTGGGCTGTGATCCAAGAAGTCTGAAACAACAGGTGCTCAGCAACATACTCGCGAGAGGGGGGTTCTCTATCTCCAATGTATTTCAATCTCACCCACAAATTTCCGAAATTGGCAGAAAAGGGGGCTGCTCGAAGAGAGGCCATGGTGGCCGACTAACACGGGCGAAGAAGACAAACTACCCGCCTGTTTTACCTCTTCCAGACATGGTGTAGGTTAATCTCTGAAGTCAGGACCTCCTCCATGCACGCGCAAGAAAGTGCCGTTGTTTACATCTCAATGCTGCTACTGACACCTACTGGCCACAATGAATATTGCCCTGCGGGTGATTTAAACTGAAGCGGGTGAATATCTCCTATTTAAAGTTCCACAAATCATGTAGTAGTTTTGGCAAGCAACTTCCAGAACCAAATAAAAAAAGTTCCTCGTGTTTGTCTTTGGCAACACCCTGAACCCCAAATTACTCCGACTGCTTCAACACCAGTGTGTGAATGGAGGACTAATGATGTCAAAGCACCTTGATACGTCTGAAGACTAGAAATGTTGTTTCTGGCAGATTCAACCTTAGAAAGTTAAAAAAAAATATTTATATCTGAGGTAGAAAATACTCTTAATACTCTGGCATTCTGCAGCTATCGTTATTTCTCAATGAAAAGTCATTATTTCAGTAAAATTGAAATTAAGAAACCGTTCAGTAATATTCGTATTTTGTCATGTGGGATTATGGGATTTATAGTAAAATAATATACATTATTTCTGATTGTTTATTTTTTTTTAAAGTAGTTAAAAAAACAAAGCAAAACCTGTTTATGGTGGCTTGCTAAGATTGTAGAGAAGACACCATATGAACAGAAACAACAGCCCTGGTTATACTGGACGCAGGTTTGACCCCTGAAGTAAGATGTATAAACAAATGACACCTGCTGGAACACGCTGTGCCATTTGCCTTGTTGTTCTTTCTTCATCAGGGCCCTGCACTGTTAAATGTACCTTGCTCAGGTCTGTAGCCAGCTTAATGTGTCTCCGATTTTTTTTTTAATTTAAGCTACATGTAATTCATTCCTGCATACTGGATGATTTATGCACTATACTTTTTTTCCCCTACAAAATGTTCCGAATTCTCAGTTGATTTATTCCCTCGTCTCCTGATAAGTTTGTGTTGTTGGTCTCGGTCTGTAGTACAGCATGATGTTACTTTTGCAGGTCCCATGGTTCCAACAGTTTGTGTTGAATTTCAGAGTGATTAGTTTGTTTTTATACTTAGAAAATATAATACCCAAAGTATCCTATAATGTCCGAATTTATTCTAGGGACTTAAAAATCATGGAGAGCAAAGGCTTTTTACAATGTCTCAAACAGTCCATGAGAAAAATGAAATCCACGGGACAATAAATCACTAAACAACTGTGCTTTCCTCCTCCATGCACACGCAAGAAAGTGCCGTTGTTTACATCTCAATGCTGCTACTGACACCTACTGGCCACAATGAATATTGCCCTGCGGTTGATTTAAACTGAAGCGGGTGAATCTCTCCTATTTAAAGTTCCACAAATCATTTGTCCCTCGGTGGAGAGGCCAATAGCTTCAAGTGTCTCGGCCACCACTTGTCCACGTATCTCAGCTTTTCTTAGGAGAAAACTTCACTGCGCCTGTTAGAAATGGATCAGGATTTTCAGAAAACATTCAATATATTGGAATGAAATGGTTATACATCGATATGAAGGAAAATTATTAGTGTTTACACGCAACAACATGCACAACATACTCCGGTTCAGTACCAAGGACAGCGAAAGTCAAAGCCAGGCAGGACGCGCTGACAGCTTATTGCTTTATTGCATGTTCTCGTCAATTAGTCGAACACGGCTGAGTAGCACAGACAAACACCACGGTGCATCTGCGCAGCTTCAAGACTCTCTGCGTGCCACTTTGAAAACGTTGTATACGCGTATAATTACAAGTGCTACAGCGGCAGTAGTTATGGCAATATGTGTAATCTGTGCGCGTGATATATTGGGAATTGGTTTATATTGTGTGGTTGCAGCAAGTCGTGTCCTTATTGCTGGACACGGGACTAGTTATAATATGTCATCTTGCAGTAGACAGTGGACAGTAGAGGAAGAGCTCTGAATAAATGTGGTGGCTCTTAAAAGAGCCGTTGTTGTGGTTTTGGAGCAGTAGACAGATTAAGCTCTCTCTCCGCGGATCCTTCTTGCCAGCTGGATGTCTTTGGGCATGATGGTGACCCTCTTGGCGTGGATGGCGCACAGATTGGTGTCCTCAAAGAGGCCGACCAGGTAAGCCTCGCTGGCCTCCTGCAGAGCCATGACAGCGGAGCTCTGGAAGCGCAGGTCGGTCTTGAAGTCCTGAGCGATCTCACGGACCAGACGCTGGAAGGGCAGCTTGCGGATCAGCAGCTCGGTGGATTTCTGGTACCGACGGATCTCTCTCAGAGCCACGGTACCGGGCCTGTAACGATGGGGCTTCTTCACGCCACCGGTGGCCGGGGCGCTCTTACGGGCAGCCTTGGTGGCCAGCTGCTTCCTGGGGGCTTTGCCTCCGGTGGACTTACGAGCGGTCTGCTTGGTTCTTGCCATCGTCTCTTGTCTCTCTAAACGGGAGAAAAAATGTACTTCGACACGGGCCGAGCTGCTCTTAAAGCGGAGGAGCGGGTGTGCCGCAGTGACGTTGCCTCAGACCTCCGGCCCCTGATTGGTGACGGGTTGCTTCTGGAGCTCAGCCCCGACGGGGGGAGCGAGCCCCCGCTTCGATCTCCGCTGCTCATTGGAGGAAAAGTTGTTCAAACTGTGGAGCCAAAGTCGGAGCGAGCCGCCCCCTGCTGCTCTGCTGGAAGCCTCTCTTCTGGTTGGAGGGGCAGGAAAACGCCCGCGCTCCGCGGACATATAATGGAGAGCATGTCCGCCTTGGCTACATTTCTCTCAGTCCCGACTCAAGAGATAAACAACAACCATGTCTGGAAGAGGCAAGACAGGCGGAAAGGCCAGAGCAAAGGCAAAGACCCGCTCTTCCCGTGCTGGGCTCCAGTTCCCAGTCGGTCGTGTTCACAGGCTGCTGCGCAAAGGAAACTACGCCCAGCGTGTTGGAGCCGGTGCCCCCGTCTACCTGGCGGCTGTGCTGGAGTACCTGACCGCTGAGATCCTGGAGCTGGCCGGTAACGCTGCCCGTGACAACAAGAAGACCCGTATCATCCCCCGTCACTTGCAGCTGGCTGTCCGCAACGACGAGGAGCTCAACAAGCTGCTCGGAGGAGTGACCATCGCTCAGGGTGGCGTGCTGCCCAACATCCAGGCTGTCCTGCTGCCCAAGAAGACCGAGAAGGCCGCCAAGAAGTAGAGACGCACGGCGTACACTCACCAACACAACGGCTCTTTTAAGAGCCACCCACACTCCACCAAGAGAGCAATTTACCTGAATGAATGAATCTGATTATTCTGATGATTTTAATATATATTTATTTTTTGTATATTCAACGATCTTTTTGTAAATCTTGAACATCACTTATTTTTACTGGACCCCGGTCACTTTTACACACTGACACTTTAAACTGTTTACAGTATTCTATGCTATACTTAATATTTTTGTGAAACTCCTTTTATTTCTTTAGCTATATTCTATTATTGTGAAACTGTGTTTATTGTTATTGCGTAGCCTGCGGAAAAGTCCTTCCATTTCACTGCACATCTGTATGAGCACGTGACAAATAAAAATCTTGAAATGAATCTTGACTCTGATGAAAATCAAATGGGCATAGTTATAGTTTGTGATAAGATACACGATGATAGGTGGGCTCAGCATAACAAAATCACAGACGTTGCTAGATAATTCATTTTAGTTGGTGTTCTGATATCAGTAGCTCTATGCGAAGCTGTTCAGCTTCACGCACGCAACGAAAAGTACAGGTTCATCTGCTGCACAACGGAGACACATCCGCCCTCATCTGCAACTGTGTGACGTGTCAATTAATCGCTCATTCACAAATGTTGCTTATCACGTAACTGGTGAGCTTTAATGAAGGCAAACTTCAAGCACAGTACACTTCCTTGGCCTCAATGGAAGCATCAAGGCCAGATACAGCGGGGACTCACGAATGCAGACTCAACAGCAAGACTCCAGAAAGGGCAGAGTTTTACACAGCCCAGGTCGGTACACAGATAACAAATAAACAAACATAACTCAAGTAACTTCAAGGATTGTGTAAGGAAGACGTGTGCTTTGACAAATGGAACGAACCGCGCGCACACACTCACAAGTGTTGGTTACTACTTTACTGATGATTTATGAAATCTCCTAATACGAATGATGCTGTTTAAGGAAGTACACTCATTCTCTAAAACTTTCCTTGATCACGATCTATGTATAGCCACAAGTTCTGCTGAATACACCCACATCCCATTATTATCACCACACGTCTCTGCCTCTTTTCGATATTCCACTTGAAAACATGGGAGATAATTCAGTGGTGAAACATCTTAACAGTCCATATCTGAACTGAACTCAACAACCTCTATTATTTCTGAGTAAAGTCAGAAGAATTGTCTATTTTAGAATAATGGTTGTAGTTGTGACCTTAAAGCATCAACTATCCTACTATAGTACCTATCCTACTCTTCTTTCTGCATCTTGTCCCATCTCCCCCATCCCATTTCAAGCCCGGCACAGTTTAGCAGATGGCTGTTCCGTCATGAGCCCGGGTCTGCTGAAGATTACTGCCTGTTAAAAGGAAGTTTTTTCATGCCACGCTATGACGGATTAAGGTGGGCTCTTGTAATATAGCCATAAGTAAGGTCTTTTACCTGCTTTTTGTAAACATAACAATGAGCATGGTCTTGTTACCTGCTCTTTTGTTAATGTTAACAGACAAACAGTAACGTCCTTTACCTGCTTTTTGTAAAGTGTCTCGAGATAACACCTGTTATGAATTGCCGCTATACAAAAAAAGATTGATTGATTGATTTATTGATTGAACGAGAAGAGGATCATTTGAAAATAGAATGATTAAAAGTAGAATAATAATCTCTGGAGAAAAGAAAGTCCATCACTCCGGCCACTTGTATTTACATGCAGTCATCATATGTTTTAAAGAGTCTGTTAAAGCTTCCTGTCCTCCTCTCCTTGATATTTTTCTTGACCTTCGCTGTCCCAGGTGCTGAACTGGAAACCTGAACATGTTGTGTCATTTTCTTGATAAAAAAAATAGAATTAAAGCAGTGATAATCTCCCTTTATATCGCTGTATAATGATTATACTCTAATATGTTGGATATTTTCTGCAACTCCTGCGGTCAGTGTGGAGCTCGGTCAGTCCAACATGAGTCAATGTTTAAATGTGACTAAATGAACAAAATGAGAGATGAAATTTGACTACAGATCAAGTAAAAACCTGCAAAAAAAGGGAGTACAAGTACAACAATGAAGCTGTTAAAGCTTCCTGTCCTCCTCTCCGTGATGTTTTTCTTGACCTTCGCTGTCCGAGGTGCTGAACTGGAGCGTGTTGTGTCATTTGCTTAGAAATGGTATAAAACAGTAATGAGCTTAATTCATATCGGTGTTCATGATTTCACCCCAATATGTTGAAGGTTTGCTGCAACTCCTGCTCATCGTGGAGCTCAGTCAGTCCAACAGGATGTCCCAGATTCACAGTGCTGTTCAGAGGGGGGCGCTAATGCTTCAAAGGATTGTGTTTTTAAAAGACGTGACCCAAGAAGAAGAAAAGCAGAGCTCTGTGTTCTACGAGGTTCTCAGACCAGACTTAAAGAACCGTGATTCCGGAGCAGGAAGTATTCAGCCCTCATCGTCTGATCTACTAAAATGTCTGGAAGAGGAAAGGGAGGTAAAGGACTCGGCAAAGGAGGCGCCAAGCGTCACCGTAAAGTCCTCCGTGATAACATCCAGGGAATCACCAAGCCCGCCATCCGCCGTCTTGCTCGCCGTGGTGGTGTGAAGCGTATCTCCGGTCTGATCTACGAGGAGACCCGCGGTGTGTTGAAGGTGTTCCTGGAGAACGTGATCCGTGATGCCGTCACTTACACCGAGCATGCCAAGAGGAAGACCGTGACCGCCATGGATGTGGTGTACGCCCTGAAGAGACAGGGACGCACTCTGTACGGCTTCGGAGGTTAAACCTGATCCTGACCCGCTCATACTCAAACCCAAAGGCTCTTTTAAGAGCCACACACTCAATCTGAAGAGTCATTTCTCAATGTCTATATCTCTATCATAAGCCAGTAATACGCCGTGTAAACTGCTTGTATTTGTGCTTTTTAACGAACACAGCACTTACAATGTTGCAATAACAACGGAAGGAAAGAACAGTCTCGTGAAGGGCGGGAATAGTGTTACAAACATCAACCTCAATAATTAAAGGCTTTGACTCGAGTGTAAAAACCAAAGAGCACCGGATACTAGACCTTATTTTTTATCGAAAACGACATGATACAAATGAGTCCTGTACTTCAGCCTCCTCGCAGTTAACGCACATATTCGACACAATAAATACAGTCAAGAGGCTTATTAAAAATCATGATGTTCATGATACATGAATAACATCATTGCACTCTTCATGAACCTCATGTTAACACACATGAGGCTTTACTTACGTCCATGAGGTATTAGGCCACATGTCAAACAAGTAGGACTGAAACATGTAAAAGTAGTGCTGCATTCACTTTTGAGGAACAGCTCAAAGTAAAGAAGGTACAATGCTAAAGGCATGCATGTGAACCAACAACAAAAAGATAGAACAATACAAATAACAAGGTAGGTTTAAATATGTATTCAAGTCCTTTTTTAGGCCTACACCGTCAACTTACATTGGTTATTACACAGTAAATATAGGCTATCAATAGTAATAGTGGAATATTTGTCTCAACTTTCTCGAGGCTCGAAATGAGAAGATCATTTGGGAATTGGCAGTCTTCTGTTTACACCATTTTAATATTGAGTATGTGTCGGTCAAAACTCTGGTCTTTTTCCCTCTGAGGGGTTTCACTGCTGTCTCTTTCCTCCACTATCTTGCATGTTGACATGTTGCTGTCTTGATGGGCTGTACAGTTAACGGCTCAAGGTAACCTCGGGCATTTGTTGGCTTCATTTGTGAGTCGGCATGGCCTACTATATTTGGATGGCAACATCTGGAATAACGACTGAGATAGTTCAGGGAAACGGATTTCGGACCAAGCCCGCTCACTCCACACAAAGCACGGCCCCGAGAGCCCAAGCTCCAGCCAATCCCCTGTGAGCAACAGCACGCCCTCATTTGCATCAGCAGCAAATAAAGAGAGACTCCCGACCAGGCGTAGCCATCTGATCCTGAGACCACCACTCAGAAATCATGCCTGAAACCGTGAAAGCGCCCAAGAAGGGCTCCAAGAAAGCCGTGTCTAAGGCCACCAAGACCGGCAAGAAGAGGAGGAGGACCAGGAAAGAGAGCTACGCCATCTACGTCTACAAGGTCCTGAAGCAGGTCCACCCCGACACCGGTATCTCCTCCAAGGCTATGGGCATCATGAACTCCTTCGTGAGCGACATCTTTGAGCGCATCGCTGGGGAGGCATCCCGCCTGGCTCACTACAACAAGCGCTCCACCATCACCTCCAGGGAGATCCAGACCGCCGTCCGTCTGCTGCTGCCCGGTGAGCTGGCCAAGCACGCCGTGTCCGAGGGCACCAAGGCTGTGACCAAGTACACCAGCTCCAAGTAAACCCGCTGATAACCAGCAACAACATAACGGTCCTTTTCAGGACCACCCAACCCTTCCTTCAAGAGCTCAACTCCAATTCATATATTACAACATGCATGTGCATATTCCTTTCTTTCATTTGCACACTGCAATACATCTTCTACCCCTTTTCACAAACCTATCCATTCTTTCAACACGCCCCAATTCAAGGCAACTTTACTTTCACGCTTTCTTCATCTGGACAACATAAACCCACTCATTCACCTATTCACAAGGCTTCAATATATCACACTGCAACTTAGTGCTCACTGTGTAAGCTTACTGCAAGCGAGACCAACTTTCTGGATACTAATACTCTATACAAACGGCAGACATATCTAATGTTTACACAAGACACACATTAATGTTAGACAACACATCAAAACCTACTTTTGTCAGTGAACATCTGACTTACGCATTCCTCATGTATTGGAACATTTAACCCTTTACATTAGCTTATTACATGTATAGGAGACTGAATTTCATTGTATCACAAACCTCGCAGCAAGCCTGCGACTCAACACCCAGGGAGACAAAACCCACACTTACCGCGAGGGAGATTAAATCCCCCCGCGACAAATTACGTTTTTTGAATTAAATTGAAAAAGCGCGAACCAAACACCGCGATTTTAAAGCTTTTACACATCCACACAAATCTTCCAAATAAAACAGAGGACAAAAAGTTGCGTAAACAATATTGAGTATCTCAAAGGTAAGTAGATTTTACAAAGTACTTACCTGCAAAATACAGGACAAGTGCAGACGCATTCAATTGGCCTTCCAGGTTGCAGCTGAGGTGTGGGCGGAAGTGCTCACCTGAGACAACCCGGCACAACTGTTCCGTCGTTGTCAGTTCCATCTGAGGTGCTGCTCTGCTTTACAATAATATTGCATGAATTTTTTCCCTTTCCTCTCAAAAGAAAGAATATTTTAAAGGAATATTCCACCTCCGCGGCCAAAAATATTAGATGTCATTGTCTCAGATTTCCGATCTCCCCTAAAGGTGAACTTTAAAACATTCAATGACATTTATCCATGTGCTGAATTTCTAAGACGGATATTTCATTTGGACAGTAAAACAGAAACAGAAACACTTGAGCACTTGAAGTTTTCCTGCAAGGTATGTGATTTATTTTGGAAGAATTTCACAAGTTGGACAGCCCGTAATAACATGGAGGTGCCTCCCCTGACATCCAACAGTGTGAAACTTGGTTTTATAATGGAGGACAGAAAATTAGAATTTAACTTAAATAACTTACTTGTACTTGCCAAATATTTTCTACACAAATGTAAATACTCAAATACTGCCCCACTCTTCAGCATGTGTTTGAAGGAGCTGCAGCTTTATGTTGATTCTTTGAAACTTATGAAATCAAGGAAGGCCCTATATGTCTATGTGAGAGCTTGTCAGGTTTTGATTGATTGTTGTTTTTTTCTGTTTGTTGCTCTGTTGTACAAAACAAACAAAAACAATAACATTGCACCGTGTATGTAATGAAACAAAAACTATTAAATGCCCATCTGCTCGTAATATGGGCTTTCAAGTCGTTAGAAAATACCTTTTAACCAGCTCAATCCAAAATAAACACAAAAGTGCTCACATATCTTTGGGTGTGCCACAATTACATGTGGGACAATAACTACAGGGCTTGGACCTCTTAACATAAAACAAACCAATCAATAACTAATGATGAGGATATTTACTGTCAAGACAAACGCTCATTTCATACAGCCTTTGCTGATTTGATTAGTTTCTCAGCTTCTGGGTAAGACTAGGCTGTGCTTCAGAGACAGTAACCTGCTCTCCACACAAATGGAAACTGCTGTGATTCATTCAGCCCGCATTAACTCTCATGTCAGATTGTTAAGACGTACAGTTTCCAAACTTTAACTTTGTCCCCTTCTCATAAAATCTACCATTTAGTCGGACCTGGAGCTGAAACCGACAACAACAACATCATCTGTGAGTCTTTCTGACCGCCTGAGTCTGCGTGTGTTTACCTCCCCAGAAAAGTGTCCGATTAAAACGAAACTAATCAAAGTATAACGTCAATGCTCGTTTTGTTCGATTAACGGAAGCCTCTGCGCACACTAGCAACATTTTAAACGTTCACAGGTCTCATGAAGCCACTTTAGAAGCCGAAATGTGACGGAAAATCCCCGCGTGTTACACAAACACACCGGGTACCGTCGAGGTTTGAAGCCTGCTGTCGCGAAATAACGGAGCCCTGGCCCCCAAACACGAGCTGGGTCTGAAGAGAGGAGGGTTTTCTAACTGCTGCCACACATTTCTTCGTTTCAACAGATTGTCTGTCTGAGATATATCCCCACAATGTTGAAGATAAAACACAAAGTGTCGCCACATTTCAGGCGGGAGTAGGGCTTTCTGCAGGGGTTGACTCTTCACGGTTCTCATGTTCCATTTATGTCCCTCCTCCGCTCGTTCGCTCCGCACGTCCAGTGAGAGATCATCATGGCAGAAGAAGCTCCAGCAGTAGCCCCGGCGAAAGCCCCCAAGAAGAAATCGGCTCCCAAGCCCAAGAAGGAGGGACCCACCCTCCCGAAGCTCATCCTCAGCGCTGTGGCCGAGTCCAAAGAGCGCAAAGGTGTGTCTTTGGCGGCGGTGAAGAAGGCACTGGCGGCTAAAGGTGTGGATGTGAGCAAGGCTAACAAACGCATCAACACCGCCGTGATTAAGCTGGTGACAAAGGGCACTTTGTCCCAGACTAAAGGCACGGGGGCCGCAGGATCTTTCAAGCTCGCAAAGAAAGAGCCCAAAGCCGCCAAACCCGCAGCCAAGAAGGTCGCAAAGAAAGCTCCAGCCAAGGCAAAGAAGCCCGCCGCAAAGAAAGCGACACCCAAGAAGAAGGCTGCAGTCAAGAAAGTAGCAGTCAAGAAGTCCCCGAAGAAGGCAGCCGCAGCCAAGAAAACTCCGGTGAAGAAGGCAGCCAAAAAGCCTGCAGCCAAGAGCCCCAAGAAGGCTGCACCGAAGAAGGTGGCGAAGAAGACTCCCGTGAAGAAAGCTCCAGCTAAGAAAGCACCCGCAAAGAAGACTGCAGCCAAGAAGGCCAAGAAGTAAATCTTGAGACCACTATTCAAAGCATCAAAGGCTCTTTTAAGAGCCACCACAACTTCTAAAGAGTCTGTCCTAAGCAATCAGCTGTTCTCAGTTCTTTTATAATCTTGTAATACACACATATTGCACTGCACTGTTAAATGTACCTTTCTCAGGTCTGTAGCCAGCCTAATGCGTGTGCGGGCGCCTTAGTATCCTAACACATTTTTATCTTAAGCTACATGTAATTTATTCCTGCATACTGGATGTGTTATGCACTATACGTTCTTCTTTTTTCTTTTTTTAACAAAATGCTCCAAATTCTCAGTTGATTTATTCCCTCGTGATAAGATTGTGTTGTTGGTCTCGGTCTGTAGTACAGCATGATGTTACTTTTGTAGGTCCCATGGTTCCAACAGTTTGTGTTGAATTTCAGAGTGATTAGTTTGTTTTTATACTTAGAAAATATAATACCCAAAGTATCCTATAATGTCCGAATTTATTCTAGGGACTTAAAAATCATGGAGAGCAAAGGCTTTTAACAATGTCTCAAACAGTCCATGAGAAAAATGAAATCCACGGGACAATAAATCACTAAACAACTGTGCTTTCCTCCTCCATGCACGCGCAAGAAAGTGCCGTTGTTTACATCTCAATGCTGCTACTGACACCTACTGGCCACAATGAATATTGCCCTGCGGGTGATTTAAACTGAAGCGGGTGAATATCTCCTATTTAAAGTTCCACAAATCATGTAGTAGTTTTGGCAAGCAACTTCCAGAACCAAATAAAAAAAGTTCCTCGTGTTTGTCTTTGGCAACACCCTGAACCCCAAATTACTCCGACTGCTTCAACACCAGTGTGTGAATGGAGGACTAATGATGTCAAAGCACCTTGATACGTCTGAAGACTAGAAATGTTGTTTCTGGCAGATTCAACCTTAGAAAGTTAAAAAAATATATATATATCTGAGGTAGAAAATACTCTTAATACTCTGGCATTCTGCAGCTATCGTTATTTCTCAATGAAAAGTCATTATTTCAGTAAAATTGAAATTAAGAAACCGTTCAGTAATATTCGTATTTTGTCATGTGGGATTATGGGATTTATAGTAAAATAATATACATTATTTCTGATTGTTTATTTTTTTTTAAAGTAGTTAAAAAAACAAAGCAAAACCTGTTTATGGTGGCTTGCTAAGATTGTAGAGAAGACACCATATGAACAGAAACAACAGCCCTGGTTATACTGGACGCAGGTTTGACCCCTGAAGTAAGATGTATAAACAAATGACACCTGCTGGAACACGCTGTGCCATTTGCCTTGTTGTTCTTTCTTCATCAGGGCCCTGCACTGTTAAATGTACCTTGCTCAGGTCTGTAGCCAGCTTAATGTGTCTCCGATTTTTTTTTTAATTTAAGCTACATGTAATTCATTCCTGCATACTGGATGATTTATGCACTATACTTTTTTTCCCCTACAAAATGTTCCGAATTCTCAGTTGATTTATTCCCTCGTCTCCTGATAAGTTTGTGTTGTTGGTCTCGGTCTGTAGTACAGCATGATGTTACTTTTGCAGGTCCCATGGTTCCAACAGTTTGTGTTGAATTTCAGAGTGATTAGTTTGTTTTTATACTTAGAAAATATAATACCCAAAGTATCCTATAATGTCCGAATTTATTCTAGGGACTTAAAAATCATGGAGAGCAAAGGCTTTTTACAATGTCTCAAACAGTCCATGAGAAAAATGAAATCCACGGGACAATAAATCACTAAACAACTGTGCTTTCCTCCTCCATGCACACGCAAGAAAGTGCCGTTGTTTACATCTCAATGCTGCTACTGACACCTACTGGCCACAATGAATATTGCCCTGCGGTTGATTTAAACTGAAGCGGGTGAATCTCTCCTATTTAAAGTTCCACAAATCATTTGTCCCTCGGTGGAGAGGCCAATAGCTTCAAGTGTCTCGGCCACCACTTGTCCACGTATCTCAGCTTTTCTTAGGAGAAAACTTCACTGCGCCTGTTAGAAATGGATCAGGATTTTCAGAAAACATTCAATATATTGGAATGAAATGGTTATACATCGATATGAAGGAAAATTATTAGTGTTTACACGCAACAACATGCACAACATACTCCGGTTCAGTACCAAGGACAGCGAAAGTCAAAGCCAGGCAGGACGCGCTGACAGCTTATTGCTTTATTGCATGTTCTCGTCAATTAGTCGAACACGGCTGAGTAGCACAGACAAACACCACGGTGCATCTGCGCAGCTTCAAGACTCTCTGCGTGCCACTTTGAAAACGTTGTATACGCGTATAATTACAAGTGCTACAGCGGCAGTAGTTATGGCAATATGTGTAATCTGTGCGCGTGATATATTGGGAATTGGTTTATATTGTGTGGTTGCAGCAAGTCGTGTCCTTATTGCTGGACACGGGACTAGTTATAATATGTCATCTTGCAGTAGACAGTGGACAGTAGAGGAAGAGCTCTGAATAAATGTGGTGGCTCTTAAAAGAGCCGTTGTTGTGGTTTTGGAGCAGTAGACAGATTAAGCTCTCTCTCCGCGGATCCTTCTTGCCAGCTGGATGTCTTTGGGCATGATGGTGACCCTCTTGGCGTGGATGGCGCACAGATTGGTGTCCTCAAAGAGGCCGACCAGGTAAGCCTCGCTGGCCTCCTGCAGAGCCATGACAGCGGAGCTCTGGAAGCGCAGGTCGGTCTTGAAGTCCTGAGCGATCTCACGGACCAGACGCTGGAAGGGCAGCTTGCGGATCAGCAGCTCGGTGGATTTCTGGTACCGACGGATCTCTCTCAGAGCCACGGTACCGGGCCTGTAACGATGGGGCTTCTTCACGCCACCGGTGGCCGGGGCGCTCTTACGGGCAGCCTTGGTGGCCAGCTGCTTCCTGGGGGCTTTGCCTCCGGTGGACTTACGAGCGGTCTGCTTGGTTCTTGCCATCGTCTCTTGTCTCTCTAAACGGGAGAAAAAATGTACTTCGACACGGGCCGAGCTGCTCTTAAAGCGGAGGAGCGGGTGTGCCGCAGTGACGTTGCCTCAGACCTCCGGCCCCTGATTGGTGACGGGTTGCTTCTGGAGCTCAGCCCCGACGGGGGGAGCGAGCCCCCGCTTCGATCTCCGCTGCTCATTGGAGGAAAAGTTGTTCAAACTGTGGAGCCAAAGTCGGAGCGAGCCGCCCCCTGCTGCTCTGCTGGAAGCCTCTCTTCTGGTTGGAGGGGCAGGAAAACGCCCGCGCTCCGCGGACATATAATGGAGAGCATGTCCGCCTTGGCTACATTTCTCTCAGTCCCGACTCAAGAGATAAACAACAACCATGTCTGGAAGAGGCAAGACAGGCGGAAAGGCCAGAGCAAAGGCAAAGACCCGCTCTTCCCGTGCTGGGCTCCAGTTCCCAGTCGGTCGTGTTCACAGGCTGCTGCGCAAAGGAAACTACGCCCAGCGTGTTGGAGCCGGTGCCCCCGTCTACCTGGCGGCTGTGCTGGAGTACCTGACCGCTGAGATCCTGGAGCTGGCCGGTAACGCTGCCCGTGACAACAAGAAGACCCGTATCATCCCCCGTCACTTGCAGCTGGCTGTCCGCAACGACGAGGAGCTCAACAAGCTGCTCGGAGGAGTGACCATCGCTCAGGGTGGCGTGCTGCCCAACATCCAGGCTGTCCTGCTGCCCAAGAAGACCGAGAAGGCCGCCAAGAAGTAGAGACGCACGGCGTACACTCACCAACACAACGGCTCTTTTAAGAGCCACCCACACTCCATCAAGAGAGCAATTTACCTGAATGAATGAATCTGATTATTCTGATGATTTTAATATATATTTATTTTTTGTATATTCAACGATCTTTTTGTAAATCTTGAACATCACTTATTTTTACTGGACCCCGGTCACTTTTACACACTGACACTTTAAACTGTTTACAGTATTCTATGCTATACTTAATATTTTTGTGAAACAACTTTTATTTCTTTAGCTATATTCTATTATTGTGAAACTGTGTTTATTGTTATTGCGTGGCCTGCGTCCATTTCACTGCACATCTGTATGAGCACGTGACAAATAAAAATCTTGAAATGAATCTTGACTGATGAAAATCAAATGGGCATAGTTATAGTTTGTGATAAGATACACGATGATAGGTGGGCTCAGCATAACAAAATCACAGACGTTGCTAGATAATTCATTTTAGTTGGTGTTCTGATATCAGTAGCTCCATGCGAAGCTGTTCAGCTTCACCACGCAACGAATAGTACAGGTTCATCTGCTGCACAACGGAGACACATCCGCCCTCATCTGCAACTGTGTGACGTGTCAATTAATCGCTCATTCACAAATGTTGCTTATCACGTAACTGGTGAGCTTTAATGAAGGCAAACTTCAAGCACAGTACACTTCCTTGGCCTCAATGGAAGCATCAAGGCCAGATACAGCGGGGACTCACAAATACTCAACAGCAAGACTCCAGAAAGGGCAGAGTTTTACACAGCCCAGGTCGGTACACGGATAACAAATAAACAAACATAACTCAAGTAACTTCAAGGATTGTGTAAGGAAGACGTGAGCTTTGACAAATGGAACGAACCGCGCGCACACACTCACAAGTGTTGGTTATTACTTTACTGATGATTGATGAAATCTCCTCATACGAATGATGCTGTTTAAGGAAGTACACTCATTCTCTAAAACTTTCCTTGATGACGATCTATGTATAGCCACAAGTTCTGCTGAATACACCCACATCCCATTATTATCACCACACGTCTCTGCCTCTTTTCGATATTCCACTTGAAAACATGGGAGATAATTCAGTGGTGAAACATCTTAACAGTCCATATCTGAACTGAACTCAACAACCTCTATTATTTCTGAGTAAAGTCAGAAGAATTGTCTATTTTAGAATAATGGTTGTAGTTGTGACCTTAAAGCATCAACTATCCTACTATAGTACCTATCCTACTCTTCTTTCTGCATCTTGTCCCATCTCCCCCATCCCATTTCAAGCCCGGCACAGTTTAGCAGATGGCTGTTCCGTCATGAGCCCGGGTCTGCTGAAGATTACTGCCTGTTAAAAGGAAGTTTTTTCATGCCACGCTATGACGGATTAAGGTGGGCTCTTGTAATATAGCCATAAGTAAGGTCTTTTACCTGCTTTTTGTAAACATAACAATGAGCATGGTCTTGTTACCTGCTCTTTTGTTAATGTTAACAGACAAACAGTAACGTCCTTTACCTGCTTTTTGTAAAGTGTCTCGAGATAACACCTGTTATGAATTGCCGCTATACAAAAAAAGATTGATTGATTGATTTATTGATTGAACGAGAAGAGGATCATTTGAAAATAGAATGATTAAAAGTAGAATAATAATCTCTGGAGAAAAGAAAGTCCATCACTCCGGCCACTTGTATTTACATGCAGTCATCATATGTTTTAAAGAGTCTGTTAAAGCTTCCTGTCCTCCTCTCCTTGATATTTTTCTTGACCTTCGCTGTCCCAGGTGCTGAACTGGAAACCTGAACATGTTGTGTCATTTTCTTGATAAAAAAAATAGAATTAAAGCAGTGATAATCTCCCTTTATATCGCTGTATAATGATTATACTCTAATATGTTGGATATTTTCTGCAACTCCTGCGGTCAGTGTGGAGCTCGGTCAGTCCAACATGAGTCAATGTTTAAATGTGACTAAATGAACAAAATGAGAGATGAAATTTGACTACAGATCAAGTAAAAACCTGCAAAAAAAGGGAGTACAAGTACAACAATGAAGCTGTTAAAGCTTCCTGTCCTCCTCTCCGTGATGTTTTTCTTGACCTTCGCTGTCCGAGGTGCTGAACTGGAGCGTGTTGTGTCATTTGCTTAGAAATGGTATAAAACAGTAATGAGCTTAATTCATATCGGTGTTCATGATTTCACCCCAATATGTTGAAGGTTTGCTGCAACTCCTGCTCATCGTGGAGCTCAGTCAGTCCAACAGGATGTCCCAGATTCACAGTGCTGTTCAGAGGGGGGCGCTAATGCTTCAAAGGATTGTGTTTTTAAAAGACGTGACCCAAGAAGAAGAAAAGCAGAGCTCTGTGTTCTACGAGGTTCTCAGACCAGACTTAAAGAACCGTGATTCCGGAGCAGGAAGTATTCAGCCCTCATCGTCTGATCTACTAAAATGTCTGGAAGAGGAAAGGGAGGTAAAGGACTCGGCAAAGGAGGCGCCAAGCGTCACCGTAAAGTCCTCCGTGATAACATCCAGGGAATCACCAAGCCCGCCATCCGCCGTCTTGCTCGCCGTGGTGGTGTGAAGCGTATCTCCGGTCTGATCTACGAGGAGACCCGCGGTGTGTTGAAGGTGTTCCTGGAGAACGTGATCCGTGATGCCGTCACTTACACCGAGCATGCCAAGAGGAAGACCGTGACCGCCATGGATGTGGTGTACGCCCTGAAGAGACAGGGACGCACTCTGTACGGCTTCGGAGGTTAAACCTGATCCTGACCCGCTCATACTCAAACCCAAAGGCTCTTTTAAGAGCCACACACTCAATCTGAAGAGTCATTTCTCAATGTCTATATCTCTATCATAAGCCAGTAATACGCCGTGTAAACTGCTTGTATTTGTGCTTTTTAACGAACACAGCACTTACAATGTTGCAATAACAACGGAAGGAAAGAACAGTCTCGTGAAGGGCGGGAATAGTGTTACAAACATCAACCTCAATAATTAAAGGCTTTGACTCGAGTGTAAAAACCAAAGAGCACCGGATACTAGACCTTACTTTTTATCGAAAACGACATGATACAAATGAGTCCTGTACTTCAGCCTCCTCGCAGTTAACGCACATATTCGACACAATAAATACAGTCAAGAGGCTTATTAAAAATCATGATGTTCATGATACATGAATAACATCATTGCACTCTTCATGAACCTCATGTTAACACACATGAGGCTTTACTTACGTCCATGAGGTATTAGGCCACATGTCAAACAAGTAGGACTGAAACATGTAAAAGTAGTGCTGCATTCACTTTTGAGGAACAGCTCAAAGTAAAGAAGGTACAATGCTAAAGGCATGCATGTGAACCAACAACAAAAAGATAGAACAATACAAATAACAAGGTAGGTTTAAATATGTATTCAAGTCCTTTTTTAGGCCTACACCGTCAACTTACATTGGTTATTACACAGTAAATATAGGCTATCAATAGTAATAGTGGAATATTTGTCTCAACTTTCTCGAGGCTCGAAATGAGAAGATCATTTGGGAATTGGCAGTCTTCTGTTTACACCATTTTAATATTGAGTATGTGTCGGTCAAAACTCTGGTCTTTTTCCCTCTGAGGGGTTTCACTGCTGTCTCTTTCCTCCACTATCTTGCATGTTGACATGTTGCTGTCTTGATGGGCTGTACAGTTAACGGCTCAAGGTAACCTCGGGCATTTGTTGGCTTCATTTGTGAGTCGGCATGGCCTACTATATTTGGATGGCAACATCTGGAATAACGACTGAGATAGTTCAGGGAAACGGATTTCGGACCAAGCCCGCTCACTCCACACAAAGCACGGCCCCGAGAGCCCAAGCTCCAGCCAATCCCCTGTGAGCAACAGCACGCCCTCATTTGCATCAGCAGCAAATAAAGAGAGACTCCCGACCAGGCGTAGCCATCTGATCCTGAGACCACCACTCAGAAATCATGCCTGAAACCGTGAAAGCGCCCAAGAAGGGCTCCAAGAAAGCCGTGTCTAAGGCCACCAAGACCGGCAAGAAGAGGAGGAGGACCAGGAAAGAGAGCTACGCCATCTACGTCTACAAGGTCCTGAAGCAGGTCCACCCCGACACCGGTATCTCCTCCAAGGCTATGGGCATCATGAACTCCTTCGTGAGCGACATCTTTGAGCGCATCGCTGGGGAGGCATCCCGCCTGGCTCACTACAACAAGCGCTCCACCATCACCTCCAGGGAGATCCAGACCGCCGTCCGTCTGCTGCTGCCCGGTGAGCTGGCCAAGCACGCCGTGTCCGAGGGCACCAAGGCTGTGACCAAGTACACCAGCTCCAAGTAAACCCGCTGATAACCAGCAACAACATAACGGTCCTTTTCAGGACCACCCAACCCTTCCTTCAAGAGCTCAACTCCAATTCATATATTACAACATGCATGTGCATATTCCTTTCTTTCATTTGCACACTGCAATACATCTTCTACCCCTTTTCACAAACCTATCCATTCTTTCAACACGCCCCAATTCAAGGCAACTTTACTTTCACGCTTTCTTCATCTGGACAACATAAACCCACTCATTCACCTATTCACAAGGCTTCAATATATCACACTGCAACTTAGTGCTCACTGTGTAAGCTTACTGCAAGCGAGACCAACTTTCTGGATACTAATACTCTATACAAACGGCAGACATATCTAATGTTTACACAAGACACACATTAATGTTAGACAACACATCAAAACCTACTTTTGTCAGTGAACATCTGACTTACGCATTCCTCATGTATTGGAACATTTAACCCTTTACATTAGCTTATTACATGTATAGGAGACTGAATTTCATTGTATCACAAACCTCGCAGCAAGCCTGCGACTCAACACCCAGGGAGACAAAACCCACACTTACCGCGAGGGAGATTAAATCCCCCCGCGACAAATTACGTTTTTTGAATTAAATTGAAAAAGCGCGAACCAAACACCGCGATTTTAAAGCTTTTACACATCCACACAAATCTTCCAAATAAAACAGAGGACAAAAAGTTGCGTAAACAATATTGAGTATCTCAAAGGTAAGTAGATTTTACAAAGTACTTACCTGCAAAATACAGGACAAGTGCAGACGCATTCAATTGGCCTTCCAGGTTGCAGCTGAGGTGTGGGCGGAAGTGCTCACCTGAGACAACCCGGCACAACTGTTCCGTCGTTGTCAGTTCCATCTGAGGTGCTGCTCTGCTTTACAATAATATTGCATGAATTTTTTCCCTTTCCTCTCAAAAGAAAGAATATTTTAAAGGAATATTCCACCTCCGCGGCCAAAAATATTAGATGTCATTGTCTCAGATTTCCGATCTCCCCTAAAGCCAAAGAGGTGAACTTTAAAACATTCAATGACATTTATCCATGTGCTGAATTTCTAAGACGGATATTTCATTTGGACAGTAAAACAGAAACAGAAACACTTGAGCACTTGAAGTTTTCCTGCAAGGTATGTGATTTATTTTGGAAGAATTTCACAAGTTGGACAGCCCGTAATAACATGGAGGTGCCTCCCCTGACATCCAACAGTGTGAAACTTGGTTTTATAATGGAGGACAGAAAATTAGAATTTAACTTAAATAACTTACTTGTACTTGCCAAATATTTTCTACACAAATGTAAATACTCAAATACTGCCCCACTCTTCAGCATGTGTTTGAAGGAGCTGCAGCTTTATGTTGATTCTTTGAAACTTATGAAATCAAGGAAGGCCCTATATGTCTATGTGAGAGCTTGTCAGGTTTTGATTGATTGTTGTTTTTTTCTGTTTGTTGCTCTGTTGTACAAAACAAACAAAAACAATAACATTGCACCGTGTATGTAATGAAACAAAAACTATTAAATGCCCATCTGCTCGTAATATGGGCTTTCAAGTCGTTAGAAAATACCTTTTAACCAGCTCAATCCAAAATAAACACAAAAGTGCTCACATATCTTTGGGTGTGCCACAATTACATGTGGGACAATAACTACAGGGCTTGGACCTCTTAACATAAAACAAACCAATCAATAACTAATGATGAGGATATTTACTGTCAAGACAAACGCTCATTTCATACAGCCTTTGCTGATTTGATTAGTTTCTCAGCTTCTGGGTAAGACTAGGCTGTGCTTCAGAGACAGTAACCTGCTCTCCACACAAATGGAAACTGCTGTGATTCATTCAGCCCGCATTAACTCTCATGTCAGATTGTTAAGACGTACAGTTTCCAAACTTTAACTTTGTCCCCTTCTCATAAAATCTACCATTTAGTCGGACCTGGAGCTGAAACCGACAACAACAACATCATCTGTGAGTCTTTCTGACCGCCTGAGTCTGCGTGTGTTTACCTCCCCAGAAAAGTGTCCGATTAAAACGAAACTAATCAAAGTATAACGTCAATGCTCGTTTTGTTCGATTAACGGAAGCCTCTGCGCACACTAGCAACATTTTAAACGTTCACAGGTCTCATGAAGCCACTTTAGAAGCCGAAATGTGACGGAAAATCCCCGCGTGTTACACAAACACACCGGGTACCGTCGAGGTTTGAAGCCTGCTGTCGCGAAATAACGGAGCCCTGGCCCCCAAACACGAGCTGGGTCTGAAGAGAGGAGGGTTTTCTAACTGCTGCCACACATTTCTTCGTTTCAACAGATTGTCTGTCTGAGATATATCCCCACAATGTTGAAGATAAAACACAAAGTGTCGCCACATTTCAGGCGGGAGTAGGGCTTTCTGCAGGGGTTGACTCTTCACGGTTCTCATGTTCCATTTATGTCCCTCCTCCGCTCGTTCGCTCCGCACGTCCAGTGAGAGATCATCATGGCAGAAGAAGCTCCAGCAGTAGCCCCGGCGAAAGCCCCCAAGAAGAAATCGGCTCCCAAGCCCAAGAAGGAGGGACCCACCCTCCCGAAGCTCATCCTCAGCGCTGTGGCCGAGTCCAAAGAGCGCAAAGGTGTGTCTTTGGCGGCGGTGAAGAAGGCACTGGCGGCTAAAGGTGTGGATGTGAGCAAGGCTAACAAACGCATCAACACCGCCGTGATTAAGCTGGTGACAAAGGGCACTTTGTCCCAGACTAAAGGCACGGGGGCCGCAGGATCTTTCAAGCTCGCAAAGAAAGAGCCCAAAGCCGCCAAACCCGCAGCCAAGAAGGTCGCAAAGAAAGCTCCAGCCAAGGCAAAGAAGCCCGCCGCAAAGAAAGCGACACCCAAGAAGAAGGCTGCAGTCAAGAAAGTAGCAGTCAAGAAGTCCCCGAAGAAGGCAGCCGCAGCCAAGAAAACTCCGGTGAAGAAGGCAGCCAAAAAGCCTGCAGCCAAGAGCCCCAAGAAGGCTGCACCGAAGAAGGTGGCGAAGAAGACTCCCGTGAAGAAAGCTCCAGCTAAGAAAGCACCCGCAAAGAAGACTGCAGCCAAGAAGGCCAAGAAGTAAATCTTGAGACCACTATTCAAAGCATCAAAGGCTCTTTTAAGAGCCACCACAACTTCTAAAGAGTCTGTCCTAAGCAATCAGCTGTTCTCAGTTCTTTTATAATCTTGTAATACACACATATTGCACTGCACTGTTAAATGTACCTTTCTCAGGTCTGTAGCCAGCCTAATGCGTGTGCGGGCGCCTTAGTATCCTAACACATTTTTATCTTAAGCTACATGTAATTTATTCCTGCATACTGGATGTGTTATGCACTATACGTTCTTCTTTTTTCTTTTTTTAACAAAATGCTCCAAATTCTCAGTTGATTTATTCCCTCGTGATAAGATTGTGTTGTTGGTCTCGGTCTGTAGTACAGCATGATGTTACTTTTGTAGGTCCCATGGTTCCAACAGTTTGTGTTGAATTTCAGAGTGATTAGTTTGTTTTTATACTTAGAAAATATAATACCCAAAGTATCCTATAATGTCCGAATTTATTCTAGGGACTTAAAAATCATGGAGAGCAAAGGCTTTTAACAATGTCTCAAACAGTCCATGAGAAAAATGAAATCCACGGGACAATAAATCACTAAACAACTGTGCTTTCCTCCTCCATGCACGCGCAAGAAAGTGCCGTTGTTTACATCTCAATGCTGCTACTGACACCTACTGGCCACAATGAATATTGCCCTGCGGGTGATTTAAACTGAAGCGGGTGAATATCTCCTATTTAAAGTTCCACAAATCATGTAGTAGTTTTGGCAAGCAACTTCCAGAACCAAATAAAAAAAGTTCCTCGTGTTTGTCTTTGGCAACACCCTGAACCCCAAATTACTCCGACTGCTTCAACACCAGTGTGTGAATGGAGGACTAATGATGTCAAAGCACCTTGATACGTCTGAAGACTAGAAATGTTGTTTCTGGCAGATTCAACCTTAGAAAGTTAAAAAAATATATATATATCTGAGGTAGAAAATACTCTTAATACTCTGGCATTCTGCAGCTATCGTTATTTCTCAATGAAAAGTCATTATTTCAGTAAAATTGAAATTAAGAAACCGTTCAGTAATATTCGTATTTTGTCATGTGGGATTATGGGATTTATAGTAAAATAATATACATTATTTCTGATTGTTTATTTTTTTTTAAAGTAGTTAAAAAAACAAAGCAAAACCTGTTTATGGTGGCTTGCTAAGATTGTAGAGAAGACACCATATGAACAGAAACAACAGCCCTGGTTATACTGGACGCAGGTTTGACCCCTGAAGTAAGATGTATAAACAAATGACACCTGCTGGAACACGCTGTGCCATTTGCCTTGTTGTTCTTTCTTCATCAGGGCCCTGCACTGTTAAATGTACCTTGCTCAGGTCTGTAGCCAGCTTAATGTGTCTCCGATTTTTTTTTTAATTTAAGCTACATGTAATTCATTCCTGCATACTGGATGATTTATGCACTATACTTTTTTTCCCCTACAAAATGTTCCGAATTCTCAGTTGATTTATTCCCTCGTCTCCTGATAAGTTTGTGTTGTTGGTCTCGGTCTGTAGTACAGCATGATGTTACTTTTGCAGGTCCCATGGTTCCAACAGTTTGTGTTGAATTTCAGAGTGATTAGTTTGTTTTTATACTTAGAAAATATAATACCCAAAGTATCCTATAATGTCCGAATTTATTCTAGGGACTTAAAAATCATGGAGAGCAAAGGCTTTTTACAATGTCTCAAACAGTCCATGAGAAAAATGAAATCCACGGGACAATAAATCACTAAACAACTGTGCTTTCCTCCTCCATGCACACGCAAGAAAGTGCCGTTGTTTACATCTCAATGCTGCTACTGACACCTACTGGCCACAATGAATATTGCCCTGCGGTTGATTTAAACTGAAGCGGGTGAATCTCTCCTATTTAAAGTTCCACAAATCATTTGTCCCTCGGTGGAGAGGCCAATAGCTTCAAGTGTCTCGGCCACCACTTGTCCACGTATCTCAGCTTTTCTTAGGAGAAAACTTCACTGCGCCTGTTAGAAATGGATCAGGATTTTCAGAAAACATTCAATATATTGGAATGAAATGGTTATACATCGATATGAAGGAAAATTATTAGTGTTTACACGCAACAACATGCACAACATACTCCGGTTCAGTACCAAGGACAGCGAAAGTCAAAGCCAGGCAGGACGCGCTGACAGCTTATTGCTTTATTGCATGTTCTCGTCAATTAGTCGAACACGGCTGAGTAGCACAGACAAACACCACGGTGCATCTGCGCAGCTTCAAGACTCTCTGCGTGCCACTTTGAAAACGTTGTATACGCGTATAATTACAAGTGCTACAGCGGCAGTAGTTATGGCAATATGTGTAATCTGTGCGCGTGATATATTGGGAATTGGTTTATATTGTGTGGTTGCAGCAAGTCGTGTCCTTATTGCTGGACACGGGACTAGTTATAATATGTCATCTTGCAGTAGACAGTGGACAGTAGAGGAAGAGCTCTGAATAAATGTGGTGGCTCTTAAAAGAGCCGTTGTTGTGGTTTTGGAGCAGTAGACAGATTAAGCTCTCTCTCCGCGGATCCTTCTTGCCAGCTGGATGTCTTTGGGCATGATGGTGACCCTCTTGGCGTGGATGGCGCACAGATTGGTGTCCTCAAAGAGGCCGACCAGGTAAGCCTCGCTGGCCTCCTGCAGAGCCATGACAGCGGAGCTCTGGAAGCGCAGGTCGGTCTTGAAGTCCTGAGCGATCTCACGGACCAGACGCTGGAAGGGCAGCTTGCGGATCAGCAGCTCGGTGGATTTCTGGTACCGACGGATCTCTCTCAGAGCCACGGTACCGGGCCTGTAACGATGGGGCTTCTTCACGCCACCGGTGGCCGGGGCGCTCTTACGGGCAGCCTTGGTGGCCAGCTGCTTCCTGGGGGCTTTGCCTCCGGTGGACTTACGAGCGGTCTGCTTGGTTCTTGCCATCGTCTCTTGTCTCTCTAAACGGGAGAAAAAATGTACTTCGACACGGGCCGAGCTGCTCTTAAAGCGGAGGAGCGGGTGTGCCGCAGTGACGTTGCCTCAGACCTCCGGCCCCTGATTGGTGACGGGTTGCTTCTGGAGCTCAGCCCCGACGGGGGGAGCGAGCCCCCGCTTCGATCTCCGCTGCTCATTGGAGGAAAAGTTGTTCAAACTGTGGAGCCAAAGTCGGAGCGAGCCGCCCCCTGCTGCTCTGCTGGAAGCCTCTCTTCTGGTTGGAGGGGCAGGAAAACGCCCGCGCTCCGCGGACATATAATGGAGAGCATGTCCGCCTTGGCTACATTTCTCTCAGTCCCGACTCAAGAGATAAACAACAACCATGTCTGGAAGAGGCAAGACAGGCGGAAAGGCCAGAGCAAAGGCAAAGACCCGCTCTTCCCGTGCTGGGCTCCAGTTCCCAGTCGGTCGTGTTCACAGGCTGCTGCGCAAAGGAAACTACGCCCAGCGTGTTGGAGCCGGTGCCCCCGTCTACCTGGCGGCTGTGCTGGAGTACCTGACCGCTGAGATCCTGGAGCTGGCCGGTAACGCTGCCCGTGACAACAAGAAGACCCGTATCATCCCCCGTCACTTGCAGCTGGCTGTCCGCAACGACGAGGAGCTCAACAAGCTGCTCGGAGGAGTGACCATCGCTCAGGGTGGCGTGCTGCCCAACATCCAGGCTGTCCTGCTGCCCAAGAAGACCGAGAAGGCCGCCAAGAAGTAGAGACGCACGGCGTACACTCACCAACACAACGGCTCTTTTAAGAGCCACCCACACTCCATCAAGAGAGCAATTTACCTGAATGAATGAATCTGATTATTCTGATGATTTTAATATATATTTATTTTTTGTATATTCAACGATCTTTTTGTAAATCTTGAACATCACTTATTTTTACTGGACCCCGGTCACTTTTACACACTGACACTTTAAACTGTTTACAGTATTCTATGCTATACTTAATATTTTTGTGAAACAACTTTTATTTCTTTAGCTATATTCTATTATTGTGAAACTGTGTTTATTGTTATTGCGTGGCCTGCGTCCATTTCACTGCACATCTGTATGAGCACGTGACAAATAAAAATCTTGAAATGAATCTTGACTGATGAAAATCAAATGGGCATAGTTATAGTTTGTGATAAGATACACGATGATAGGTGGGCTCAGCATAACAAAATCACAGACGTTGCTAGATAATTCATTTTAGTTGGTGTTCTGATATCAGTAGCTCCATGCGAAGCTGTTCAGCTTCACCACGCAACGAATAGTACAGGTTCATCTGCTGCACAACGGAGACACATCCGCCCTCATCTGCAACTGTGTGACGTGTCAATTAATCGCTCATTCACAAATGTTGCTTATCACGTAACTGGTGAGCTTTAATGAAGGCAAACTTCAAGCACAGTACACTTCCTTGGCCTCAATGGAAGCATCAAGGCCAGATACAGCGGGGACTCACAAATACTCAACAGCAAGACTCCAGAAAGGGCAGAGTTTTACACAGCCCAGGTCGGTACACGGATAACAAATAAACAAACATAACTCAAGTAACTTCAAGGATTGTGTAAGGAAGACGTGAGCTTTGACAAATGGAACGAACCGCGCGCACACACTCACAAGTGTTGGTTATTACTTTACTGATGATTGATGAAATCTCCTCATACGAATGATGCTGTTTAAGGAAGTACACTCATTCTCTAAAACTTTCCTTGATGACGATCTATGTATAGCCACAAGTTCTGCTGAATACACCCACATCCCATTATTATCACCACACGTCTCTGCCTCTTTTCGATATTCCACTTGAAAACATGGGAGATAATTCAGTGGTGAAACATCTTAACAGTCCATATCTGAACTGAACTCAACAACCTCTATTATTTCTGAGTAAAGTCAGAAGAATTGTCTATTTTAGAATAATGGTTGTAGTTGTGACCTTAAAGCATCAACTATCCTACTATAGTACCTATCCTACTCTTCTTTCTGCATCTTGTCCCATCTCCCCCATCCCATTTCAAGCCCGGCACAGTTTAGCAGATGGCTGTTCCGTCATGAGCCCGGGTCTGCTGAAGATTACTGCCTGTTAAAAGGAAGTTTTTTCATGCCACGCTATGACGGATTAAGGTGGGCTCTTGTAATATAGCCATAAGTAAGGTCTTTTACCTGCTTTTTGTAAACATAACAATGAGCATGGTCTTGTTACCTGCTCTTTTGTTAATGTTAACAGACAAACAGTAACGTCCTTTACCTGCTTTTTGTAAAGTGTCTCGAGATAACACCTGTTATGAATTGCCGCTATACAAAAAAAGATTGATTGATTGATTTATTGATTGAACGAGAAGAGGATCATTTGAAAATAGAATGATTAAAAGTAGAATAATAATCTCTGGAGAAAAGAAAGTCCATCACTCCGGCCACTTGTATTTACATGCAGTCATCATATGTTTTAAAGAGTCTGTTAAAGCTTCCTGTCCTCCTCTCCTTGATATTTTTCTTGACCTTCGCTGTCCCAGGTGCTGAACTGGAAACCTGAACATGTTGTGTCATTTTCTTGATAAAAAAAATAGAATTAAAGCAGTGATAATCTCCCTTTATATCGCTGTATAATGATTATACTCTAATATGTTGGATATTTTCTGCAACTCCTGCGGTCAGTGTGGAGCTCGGTCAGTCCAACATGAGTCAATGTTTAAATGTGACTAAATGAACAAAATGAGAGATGAAATTTGACTACAGATCAAGTAAAAACCTGCAAAAAAAGGGAGTACAAGTACAACAATGAAGCTGTTAAAGCTTCCTGTCCTCCTCTCCGTGATGTTTTTCTTGACCTTCGCTGTCCGAGGTGCTGAACTGGAGCGTGTTGTGTCATTTGCTTAGAAATGGTATAAAACAGTAATGAGCTTAATTCATATCGGTGTTCATGATTTCACCCCAATATGTTGAAGGTTTGCTGCAACTCCTGCTCATCGTGGAGCTCAGTCAGTCCAACAGGATGTCCCAGATTCACAGTGCTGTTCAGAGGGGGGCGCTAATGCTTCAAAGGATTGTGTTTTTAAAAGACGTGACCCAAGAAGAAGAAAAGCAGAGCTCTGTGTTCTACGAGGTTCTCAGACCAGACTTAAAGAACCGTGATTCCGGAGCAGGAAGTATTCAGCCCTCATCGTCTGATCTACTAAAATGTCTGGAAGAGGAAAGGGAGGTAAAGGACTCGGCAAAGGAGGCGCCAAGCGTCACCGTAAAGTCCTCCGTGATAACATCCAGGGAATCACCAAGCCCGCCATCCGCCGTCTTGCTCGCCGTGGTGGTGTGAAGCGTATCTCCGGTCTGATCTACGAGGAGACCCGCGGTGTGTTGAAGGTGTTCCTGGAGAACGTGATCCGTGATGCCGTCACTTACACCGAGCATGCCAAGAGGAAGACCGTGACCGCCATGGATGTGGTGTACGCCCTGAAGAGACAGGGACGCACTCTGTACGGCTTCGGAGGTTAAACCTGATCCTGACCCGCTCATACTCAAACCCAAAGGCTCTTTTAAGAGCCACACACTCAATCTGAAGAGTCATTTCTCAATGTCTATATCTCTATCATAAGCCAGTAATACGCCGTGTAAACTGCTTGTATTTGTGCTTTTTAACGAACACAGCACTTACAATGTTGCAATAACAACGGAAGGAAAGAACAGTCTCGTGAAGGGCGGGAATAGTGTTACAAACATCAACCTCAATAATTAAAGGCTTTGACTCGAGTGTAAAAACCAAAGAGCACCGGATACTAGACCTTACTTTTTATCGAAAACGACATGATACAAATGAGTCCTGTACTTCAGCCTCCTCGCAGTTAACGCACATATTCGACACAATAAATACAGTCAAGAGGCTTATTAAAAATCATGATGTTCATGATACATGAATAACATCATTGCACTCTTCATGAACCTCATGTTAACACACATGAGGCTTTACTTACGTCCATGAGGTATTAGGCCACATGTCAAACAAGTAGGACTGAAACATGTAAAAGTAGTGCTGCATTCACTTTTGAGGAACAGCTCAAAGTAAAGAAGGTACAATGCTAAAGGCATGCATGTGAACCAACAACAAAAAGATAGAACAATACAAATAACAAGGTAGGTTTAAATATGTATTCAAGTCCTTTTTTAGGCCTACACCGTCAACTTACATTGGTTATTACACAGTAAATATAGGCTATCAATAGTAATAGTGGAATATTTGTCTCAACTTTCTCGAGGCTCGAAATGAGAAGATCATTTGGGAATTGGCAGTCTTCTGTTTACACCATTTTAATATTGAGTATGTGTCGGTCAAAACTCTGGTCTTTTTCCCTCTGAGGGGTTTCACTGCTGTCTCTTTCCTCCACTATCTTGCATGTTGACATGTTGCTGTCTTGATGGGCTGTACAGTTAACGGCTCAAGGTAACCTCGGGCATTTGTTGGCTTCATTTGTGAGTCGGCATGGCCTACTATATTTGGATGGCAACATCTGGAATAACGACTGAGATAGTTCAGGGAAACGGATTTCGGACCAAGCCCGCTCACTCCACACAAAGCACGGCCCCGAGAGCCCAAGCTCCAGCCAATCCCCTGTGAGCAACAGCACGCCCTCATTTGCATCAGCAGCAAATAAAGAGAGACTCCCGACCAGGCGTAGCCATCTGATCCTGAGACCACCACTCAGAAATCATGCCTGAAACCGTGAAAGCGCCCAAGAAGGGCTCCAAGAAAGCCGTGTCTAAGGCCACCAAGACCGGCAAGAAGAGGAGGAGGACCAGGAAAGAGAGCTACGCCATCTACGTCTACAAGGTCCTGAAGCAGGTCCACCCCGACACCGGTATCTCCTCCAAGGCTATGGGCATCATGAACTCCTTCGTGAGCGACATCTTTGAGCGCATCGCTGGGGAGGCATCCCGCCTGGCTCACTACAACAAGCGCTCCACCATCACCTCCAGGGAGATCCAGACCGCCGTCCGTCTGCTGCTGCCCGGTGAGCTGGCCAAGCACGCCGTGTCCGAGGGCACCAAGGCTGTGACCAAGTACACCAGCTCCAAGTAAACCCGCTGATAACCAGCAACAACATAACGGTCCTTTTCAGGACCACCCAACCCTTCCTTCAAGAGCTCAACTCCAATTCATATATTACAACATGCATGTGCATATTCCTTTCTTTCATTTGCACACTGCAATACATCTTCTACCCCTTTTCACAAACCTATCCATTCTTTCAACACGCCCCAATTCAAGGCAACTTTACTTTCACGCTTTCTTCATCTGGACAACATAAACCCACTCATTCACCTATTCACAAGGCTTCAATATATCACACTGCAACTTAGTGCTCACTGTGTAAGCTTACTGCAAGCGAGACCAACTTTCTGGATACTAATACTCTATACAAACGGCAGACATATCTAATGTTTACACAAGACACACATTAATGTTAGACAACACATCAAAACCTACTTTTGTCAGTGAACATCTGACTTACGCATTCCTCATGTATTGGAACATTTAACCCTTTACATTAGCTTATTACATGTATAGGAGACTGAATTTCATTGTATCACAAACCTCGCAGCAAGCCTGCGACTCAACACCCAGGGAGACAAAACCCACACTTACCGCGAGGGAGATTAAATCCCCCCGCGACAAATTACGTTTTTTGAATTAAATTGAAAAAGCGCGAACCAAACACCGCGATTTTAAAGCTTTTACACATCCACACAAATCTTCCAAATAAAACAGAGGACAAAAAGTTGCGTAAACAATATTGAGTATCTCAAAGGTAAGTAGATTTTACAAAGTACTTACCTGCAAAATACAGGACAAGTGCAGACGCATTCAATTGGCCTTCCAGGTTGCAGCTGAGGTGTGGGCGGAAGTGCTCACCTGAGACAACCCGGCACAACTGTTCCGTCGTTGTCAGTTCCATCTGAGGTGCTGCTCTGCTTTACAATAATATTGCATGAATTTTTTCCCTTTCCTCTCAAAAGAAAGAATATTTTAAAGGAATATTCCACCTCCGCGGCCAAAAATATTAGATGTCATTGTCTCAGATTTCCGATCTCCCCTAAAGCCAAAGAGGTGAACTTTAAAACATTCAATGACATTTATCCATGTGCTGAATTTCTAAGACGGATATTTCATTTGGACAGTAAAACAGAAACAGAAACACTTGAGCACTTGAAGTTTTCCTGCAAGGTATGTGATTTATTTTGGAAGAATTTCACAAGTTGGACAGCCCGTAATAACATGGAGGTGCCTCCCCTGACATCCAACAGTGTGAAACTTGGTTTTATAATGGAGGACAGAAAATTAGAATTTAACTTAAATAACTTACTTGTACTTGCCAAATATTTTCTACACAAATGTAAATACTCAAATACTGCCCCACTCTTCAGCATGTGTTTGAAGGAGCTGCAGCTTTATGTTGATTCTTTGAAACTTATGAAATCAAGGAAGGCCCTATATGTCTATGTGAGAGCTTGTCAGGTTTTGATTGATTGTTGTTTTTTTCTGTTTGTTGCTCTGTTGTACAAAACAAACAAAAACAATAACATTGCACCGTGTATGTAATGAAACAAAAACTATTAAATGCCCATCTGCTCGTAATATGGGCTTTCAAGTCGTTAGAAAATACCTTTTAACCAGCTCAATCCAAAATAAACACAAAAGTGCTCACATATCTTTGGGTGTGCCACAATTACATGTGGGACAATAACTACAGGGCTTGGACCTCTTAACATAAAACAAACCAATCAATAACTAATGATGAGGATATTTACTGTCAAGACAAACGCTCATTTCATACAGCCTTTGCTGATTTGATTAGTTTCTCAGCTTCTGGGTAAGACTAGGCTGTGCTTCAGAGACAGTAACCTGCTCTCCACACAAATGGAAACTGCTGTGATTCATTCAGCCCGCATTAACTCTCATGTCAGATTGTTAAGACGTACAGTTTCCAAACTTTAACTTTGTCCCCTTCTCATAAAATCTACCATTTAGTCGGACCTGGAGCTGAAACCGACAACAACAACATCATCTGTGAGTCTTTCTGACCGCCTGAGTCTGCGTGTGTTTACCTCCCCAGAAAAGTGTCCGATTAAAACGAAACTAATCAAAGTATAACGTCAATGCTCGTTTTGTTCGATTAACGGAAGCCTCTGCGCACACTAGCAACATTTTAAACGTTCACAGGTCTCATGAAGCCACTTTAGAAGCCGAAATGTGACGGAAAATCCCCGCGTGTTACACAAACACACCGGGTACCGTCGAGGTTTGAAGCCTGCTGTCGCGAAATAACGGAGCCCTGGCCCCCAAACACGAGCTGGGTCTGAAGAGAGGAGGGTTTTCTAACTGCTGCCACACATTTCTTCGTTTCAACAGATTGTCTGTCTGAGATATATCCCCACAATGTTGAAGATAAAACACAAAGTGTCGCCACATTTCAGGCGGGAGTAGGGCTTTCTGCAGGGGTTGACTCTTCACGGTTCTCATGTTCCATTTATGTCCCTCCTCCGCTCGTTCGCTCCGCACGTCCAGTGAGAGATCATCATGGCAGAAGAAGCTCCAGCAGTAGCCCCGGCGAAAGCCCCCAAGAAGAAATCGGCTCCCAAGCCCAAGAAGGAGGGACCCACCCTCCCGAAGCTCATCCTCAGCGCTGTGGCCGAGTCCAAAGAGCGCAAAGGTGTGTCTTTGGCGGCGGTGAAGAAGGCACTGGCGGCTAAAGGTGTGGATGTGAGCAAGGCTAACAAACGCATCAACACCGCCGTGATTAAGCTGGTGACAAAGGGCACTTTGTCCCAGACTAAAGGCACGGGGGCCGCAGGATCTTTCAAGCTCGCAAAGAAAGAGCCCAAAGCCGCCAAACCCGCAGCCAAGAAGGTCGCAAAGAAAGCTCCAGCCAAGGCAAAGAAGCCCGCCGCAAAGAAAGCGACACCCAAGAAGAAGGCTGCAGTCAAGAAAGTAGCAGTCAAGAAGTCCCCGAAGAAGGCAGCCGCAGCCAAGAAAACTCCGGTGAAGAAGGCAGCCAAAAAGCCTGCAGCCAAGAGCCCCAAGAAGGCTGCACCGAAGAAGGTGGCGAAGAAGACTCCCGTGAAGAAAGCTCCAGCTAAGAAAGCACCCGCAAAGAAGACTGCAGCCAAGAAGGCCAAGAAGTAAATCTTGAGACCACTATTCAAAGCATCAAAGGCTCTTTTAAGAGCCACCACAACTTCTAAAGAGTCTGTCCTAAGCAATCAGCTGTTCTCAGTTCTTTTATAATCTTGTAATACACACATATTGCACTGCACTGTTAAATGTACCTTTCTCAGGTCTGTAGCCAGCCTAATGCGTGTGCGGGCGCCTTAGTATCCTAACACATTTTTATCTTAAGCTACATGTAATTTATTCCTGCATACTGGATGTGTTATGCACTATACGTTCTTCTTTTTTCTTTTTTTAACAAAATGCTCCAAATTCTCAGTTGATTTATTCCCTCGTGATAAGATTGTGTTGTTGGTCTCGGTCTGTAGTACAGCATGATGTTACTTTTGTAGGTCCCATGGTTCCAACAGTTTGTGTTGAATTTCAGAGTGATTAGTTTGTTTTTATACTTAGAAAATATAATACCCAAAGTATCCTATAATGTCCGAATTTATTCTAGGGACTTAAAAATCATGGAGAGCAAAGGCTTTTAACAATGTCTCAAACAGTCCATGAGAAAAATGAAATCCACGGGACAATAAATCACTAAACAACTGTGCTTTCCTCCTCCATGCACGCGCAAGAAAGTGCCGTTGTTTACATCTCAATGCTGCTACTGACACCTACTGGCCACAATGAATATTGCCCTGCGGGTGATTTAAACTGAAGCGGGTGAATATCTCCTATTTAAAGTTCCACAAATCATGTAGTAGTTTTGGCAAGCAACTTCCAGAACCAAATAAAAAAAGTTCCTCGTGTTTGTCTTTGGCAACACCCTGAACCCCAAATTACTCCGACTGCTTCAACACCAGTGTGTGAATGGAGGACTAATGATGTCAAAGCACCTTGATACGTCTGAAGACTAGAAATGTTGTTTCTGGCAGATTCAACCTTAGAAAGTTAAAAAAATATATATATATCTGAGGTAGAAAATACTCTTAATACTCTGGCATTCTGCAGCTATCGTTATTTCTCAATGAAAAGTCATTATTTCAGTAAAATTGAAATTAAGAAACCGTTCAGTAATATTCGTATTTTGTCATGTGGGATTATGGGATTTATAGTAAAATAATATACATTATTTCTGATTGTTTATTTTTTTTTAAAGTAGTTAAAAAAACAAAGCAAAACCTGTTTATGGTGGCTTGCTAAGATTGTAGAGAAGACACCATATGAACAGAAACAACAGCCCTGGTTATACTGGACGCAGGTTTGACCCCTGAAGTAAGATGTATAAACAAATGACACCTGCTGGAACACGCTGTGCCATTTGCCTTGTTGTTCTTTCTTCATCAGGGCCCTGCACTGTTAAATGTACCTTGCTCAGGTCTGTAGCCAGCTTAATGTGTCTCCGATTTTTTTTTTAATTTAAGCTACATGTAATTCATTCCTGCATACTGGATGATTTATGCACTATACTTTTTTTCCCCTACAAAATGTTCCGAATTCTCAGTTGATTTATTCCCTCGTCTCCTGATAAGTTTGTGTTGTTGGTCTCGGTCTGTAGTACAGCATGATGTTACTTTTGCAGGTCCCATGGTTCCAACAGTTTGTGTTGAATTTCAGAGTGATTAGTTTGTTTTTATACTTAGAAAATATAATACCCAAAGTATCCTATAATGTCCGAATTTATTCTAGGGACTTAAAAATCATGGAGAGCAAAGGCTTTTTACAATGTCTCAAACAGTCCATGAGAAAAATGAAATCCACGGGACAATAAATCACTAAACAACTGTGCTTTCCTCCTCCATGCACACGCAAGAAAGTGCCGTTGTTTACATCTCAATGCTGCTACTGACACCTACTGGCCACAATGAATATTGCCCTGCGGTTGATTTAAACTGAAGCGGGTGAATCTCTCCTATTTAAAGTTCCACAAATCATTTGTCCCTCGGTGGAGAGGCCAATAGCTTCAAGTGTCTCGGCCACCACTTGTCCACGTATCTCAGCTTTTCTTAGGAGAAAACTTCACTGCGCCTGTTAGAAATGGATCAGGATTTTCAGAAAACATTCAATATATTGGAATGAAATGGTTATACATCGATATGAAGGAAAATTATTAGTGTTTACACGCAACAACATGCACAACATGCTCCGGTTCAGTACCAAGGACAGCGAAAGTCAAAGCCAGGCAGGACGCGCTGACAGCTTATTGCTTTATTGCATGTTCTCGTCAATTAGTCGAACACGGCTGAGTAGCACAGACAAACACCACGGTGCATCTGCGCAGCTTCAAGACTCTCTGCGTGCCACTTTGAAAACGTTGTATACGCGTATAATTACAAGTGCTACAGCGGCAGTAGTTATGGCAATATGTGTAATCTGTGCGCGTGATATATTGGGAATTGGTTTATATTGTGTGGTTGCAGCAAGTCGTGTCCTTATTGCTGGACACGGGACTAGTTATAATATGTCATCTTGCAGTAGACAGTGGACAGTAGAGGAAGAGCTCTGAATAAATGTGGTGGCTCTTAAAAGAGCCGTTGTTGTGGTTTTGGAGCAGTAGACAGATTAAGCTCTCTCTCCGCGGATCCTTCTTGCCAGCTGGATGTCTTTGGGCATGATGGTGACCCTCTTGGCGTGGATGGCGCACAGATTGGTGTCCTCAAAGAGGCCGACCAGGTAAGCCTCGCTGGCCTCCTGCAGAGCCATGACAGCGGAGCTCTGGAAGCGCAGGTCGGTCTTGAAGTCCTGAGCGATCTCACGGACCAGACGCTGGAAGGGCAGCTTGCGGATCAGCAGCTCGGTGGATTTCTGGTACCGACGGATCTCTCTCAGAGCCACGGTACCGGGCCTGTAACGATGGGGCTTCTTCACGCCACCGGTGGCCGGGGCGCTCTTACGGGCAGCCTTGGTGGCCAGCTGCTTCCTGGGGGCTTTGCCTCCGGTGGACTTACGAGCGGTCTGCTTGGTTCTTGCCATCGTCTCTTGTCTCTCTAAACGGGAGAAAAAATGTACTTCGACACGGGCCGAGCTGCTCTTAAAGCGGAGGAGCGGGTGTGCCGCAGTGACGTTGCCTCAGACCTCCGGCCCCTGATTGGTGACGGGTTGCTTCTGGAGCTCAGCCCCGACGGGGGGAGCGAGCCCCCGCTTCGATCTCCGCTGCTCATTGGAGGAAAAGTTGTTCAAACTGTGGAGCCAAAGTCGGAGCGAGCCGCCCCCTGCTGCTCTGCTGGAAGCCTCTCTTCTGGTTGGAGGGGCAGGAAAACGCCCGCGCTCCGCGGACATATAATGGAGAGCATGTACGCCTTGGCTACATTTCTCTCAGTCCCGACTCAAGAGATAAACAACAACCATGTCTGGAAGAGGCAAGACAGGCGGAAAGGCCAGAGCAAAGGCAAAGACCCGCTCTTCCCGTGCTGGGCTCCAGTTCCCAGTCGGTCGTGTTCACAGGCTGCTGCGCAAAGGAAACTACGCCCAGCGTGTTGGAGCCGGTGCCCCCGTCTACCTGGCGGCTGTGCTGGAGTACCTGACCGCTGAGATCCTGGAGCTGGCCGGTAACGCTGCCCGTGACAACAAGAAGACCCGTATCATCCCCCGTCACTTGCAGCTGGCTGTCCGCAACGACGAGGAGCTCAACAAGCTGCTCGGAGGAGTGACCATCGCTCAGGGTGGCGTGCTGCCCAACATCCAGGCTGTCCTGCTGCCCAAGAAGACCGAGAAGGCCGCCAAGAAGTAGAGACGCACGGCGTACACTCACCAACACAACGGCTCTTTTAAGAGCCACCCACACTCCATCAAGAGAGCAATTTACCTGAATGAATGAATCTGATTATTCTGATGATTTTAATATATATTTATTTTTTGTATATTCAACGATCTTTTTGTAAATCTTGAACATCACTTATTTTTACTGGACCCCGGTCACTTTTACACACTGACACTTTAAACTGTTTACAGTATTCTATGCTATACTTAATATTTTTGTGAAACAACTTTTATTTCTTTAGCTATATTCTATTATTGTGAAACTGTGTTTATTGTTATTGCGTGGCCTGCGTCCATTTCACTGCACATCTGTATGAGCACGTGACAAATAAAAATCTTGAAATGAATCTTGACTGATGAAAATCAAATGGGCATAGTTATAGTTTGTGATAAGATACACGATGATAGGTGGGCTCAGCATAACAAAATCACAGACGTTGCTAGATAATTCATTTTAGTTGGTGTTCTGATATCAGTAGCTCCATGCGAAGCTGTTCAGCTTCACCACGCAACGAATAGTACAGGTTCATCTGCTGCACAACGGAGACACATCCGCCCTCATCTGCAACTGTGTGACGTGTCAATTAATCGCTCATTCACAAATGTTGCTTATCACGTAACTGGTGAGCTTTAATGAAGGCAAACTTCAAGCACAGTACACTTCCTTGGCCTCAATGGAAGCATCAAGGCCAGATACAGCGGGGACTCACAAATACTCAACAGCAAGACTCCAGAAAGGGCAGAGTTTTACACAGCCCAGGTCGGTACACGGATAACAAATAAACAAACATAACTCAAGTAACTTCAAGGATTGTGTAAGGAAGACGTGAGCTTTGACAAATGGAACGAACCGCGCGCACACACTCACAAGTGTTGGTTATTACTTTACTGATGATTGATGAAATCTCCTCATACGAATGATGCTGTTTAAGGAAGTACACTCATTCTCTAAAACTTTCCTTGATGACGATCTATGTATAGCCACAAGTTCTGCTGAATACACCCACATCCCATTATTATCACCACACGTCTCTGCCTCTTTTCGATATTCCACTTGAAAACATGGGAGATAATTCAGTGGTGAAACATCTTAACAGTCCATATCTGAACTGAACTCAACAACCTCTATTATTTCTGAGTAAAGTCAGAAGAATTGTCTATTTTAGAATAATGGTTGTAGTTGTGACCTTAAAGCATCAACTATCCTACTATAGTACCTATCCTACTCTTCTTTCTGCATCTTGTCCCATCTCCCCCATCCCATTTCAAGCCCGGCACAGTTTAGCAGATGGCTGTTCCGTCATGAGCCCGGGTCTGCTGAAGATTACTGCCTGTTAAAAGGAAGTTTTTTCATGCCACGCTATGACGGATTAAGGTGGGCTCTTGTAATATAGCCATAAGTAAGGTCTTTTACCTGCTTTTTGTAAACATAACAATGAGCATGGTCTTGTTACCTGCTCTTTTGTTAATGTTAACAGACAAACAGTAACGTCCTTTACCTGCTTTTTGTAAAGTGTCTCGAGATAACACCTGTTATGAATTGCCGCTATACAAAAAAAGATTGATTGATTGATTTATTGATTGAACGAGAAGAGGATCATTTGAAAATAGAATGATTAAAAGTAGAATAATAATCTCTGGAGAAAAGAAAGTCCATCACTCCGGCCACTTGTATTTACATGCAGTCATCATATGTTTTAAAGAGTCTGTTAAAGCTTCCTGTCCTCCTCTCCTTGATATTTTTCTTGACCTTCGCTGTCCCAGGTGCTGAACTGGAAACCTGAACATGTTGTGTCATTTTCTTGATAAAAAAAATAGAATTAAAGCAGTGATAATCTCCCTTTATATCGCTGTATAATGATTATACTCTAATATGTTGGATATTTTCTGCAACTCCTGCGGTCAGTGTGGAGCTCGGTCAGTCCAACATGAGTCAATGTTTAAATGTGACTAAATGAACAAAATGAGAGATGAAATTTGACTACAGATCAAGTAAAAACCTGCAAAAAAAGGGAGTACAAGTACAACAATGAAGCTGTTAAAGCTTCCTGTCCTCCTCTCCGTGATGTTTTTCTTGACCTTCGCTGTCCGAGGTGCTGAACTGGAGCGTGTTGTGTCATTTGCTTAGAAATGGTATAAAACAGTAATGAGCTTAATTCATATCGGTGTTCATGATTTCACCCCAATATGTTGAAGGTTTGCTGCAACTCCTGCTCATCGTGGAGCTCAGTCAGTCCAACAGGATGTCCCAGATTCACAGTGCTGTTCAGAGGGGGGCGCTAATGCTTCAAAGGATTGTGTTTTTAAAAGACGTGACCCAAGAAGAAGAAAAGCAGAGCTCTGTGTTCTACGAGGTTCTCAGACCAGACTTAAAGAACCGTGATTCCGGAGCAGGAAGTATTCAGCCCTCATCGTCTGATCTACTAAAATGTCTGGAAGAGGAAAGGGAGGTAAAGGACTCGGCAAAGGAGGCGCCAAGCGTCACCGTAAAGTCCTCCGTGATAACATCCAGGGAATCACCAAGCCCGCCATCCGCCGTCTTGCTCGCCGTGGTGGTGTGAAGCGTATCTCCGGTCTGATCTACGAGGAGACCCGCGGTGTGTTGAAGGTGTTCCTGGAGAACGTGATCCGTGATGCCGTCACTTACACCGAGCATGCCAAGAGGAAGACCGTGACCGCCATGGATGTGGTGTACGCCCTGAAGAGACAGGGACGCACTCTGTACGGCTTCGGAGGTTAAACCTGATCCTGACCCGCTCATACTCAAACCCAAAGGCTCTTTTAAGAGCCACACACTCAATCTGAAGAGTCATTTCTCAATGTCTATATCTCTATCATAAGCCAGTAATACGCCGTGTAAACTGCTTGTATTTGTGCTTTTTAACGAACACAGCACTTACAATGTTGCAATAACAACGGAAGGAAAGAACAGTCTCGTGAAGGGCGGGAATAGTGTTACAAACATCAACCTCAATAATTAAAGGCTTTGACTCGAGTGTAAAAACCAAAGAGCACCGGATACTAGACCTTACTTTTTATCGAAAACGACATGATACAAATGAGTCCTGTACTTCAGCCTCCTCGCAGTTAACGCACATATTCGACACAATAAATACAGTCAAGAGGCTTATTAAAAATCATGATGTTCATGATACATGAATAACATCATTGCACTCTTCATGAACCTCATGTTAACACACATGAGGCTTTACTTACGTCCATGAGGTATTAGGCCACATGTCAAACAAGTAGGACTGAAACATGTAAAAGTAGTGCTGCATTCACTTTTGAGGAACAGCTCAAAGTAAAGAAGGTACAATGCTAAAGGCATGCATGTGAACCAACAACAAAAAGATAGAACAATACAAATAACAAGGTAGGTTTAAATATGTATTCAAGTCCTTTTTTAGGCCTACACCGTCAACTTACATTGGTTATTACACAGTAAATATAGGCTATCAATAGTAATAGTGGAATATTTGTCTCAACTTTCTCGAGGCTCGAAATGAGAAGATCATTTGGGAATTGGCAGTCTTCTGTTTACACCATTTTAATATTGAGTATGTGTCGGTCAAAACTCTGGTCTTTTTCCCTCTGAGGGGTTTCACTGCTGTCTCTTTCCTCCACTATCTTGCATGTTGACATGTTGCTGTCTTGATGGGCTGTACAGTTAACGGCTCAAGGTAACCTCGGGCATTTGTTGGCTTCATTTGTGAGTCGGCATGGCCTACTATATTTGGATGGCAACATCTGGAATAACGACTGAGATAGTTCAGGGAAACGGATTTCGGACCAAGCCCGCTCACTCCACACAAAGCACGGCCCCGAGAGCCCAAGCTCCAGCCAATCCCCTGTGAGCAACAGCACGCCCTCATTTGCATCAGCAGCAAATAAAGAGAGACTCCCGACCAGGCGTAGCCATCTGATCCTGAGACCACCACTCAGAAATCATGCCTGAAACCGTGAAAGCGCCCAAGAAGGGCTCCAAGAAAGCCGTGTCTAAGGCCACCAAGACCGGCAAGAAGAGGAGGAGGACCAGGAAAGAGAGCTACGCCATCTACGTCTACAAGGTCCTGAAGCAGGTCCACCCCGACACCGGTATCTCCTCCAAGGCTATGGGCATCATGAACTCCTTCGTGAGCGACATCTTTGAGCGCATCGCTGGGGAGGCATCCCGCCTGGCTCACTACAACAAGCGCTCCACCATCACCTCCAGGGAGATCCAGACCGCCGTCCGTCTGCTGCTGCCCGGTGAGCTGGCCAAGCACGCCGTGTCCGAGGGCACCAAGGCTGTGACCAAGTACACCAGCTCCAAGTAAACCCGCTGATAACCAGCAACAACATAACGGTCCTTTTCAGGACCACCCAACCCTTCCTTCAAGAGCTCAACTCCAATTCATATATTACAACATGCATGTGCATATTCCTTTCTTTCATTTGCACACTGCAATACATCTTCTACCCCTTTTCACAAACCTATCCATTCTTTCAACACGCCCCAATTCAAGGCAACTTTACTTTCACGCTTTCTTCATCTGGACAACATAAACCCACTCATTCACCTATTCACAAGGCTTCAATATATCACACTGCAACTTAGTGCTCACTGTGTAAGCTTACTGCAAGCGAGACCAACTTTCTGGATACTAATACTCTATACAAACGGCAGACATATCTAATGTTTACACAAGACACACATTAATGTTAGACAACACATCAAAACCTACTTTTGTCAGTGAACATCTGACTTACGCATTCCTCATGTATTGGAACATTTAACCCTTTACATTAGCTTATTACATGTATAGGAGACTGAATTTCATTGTATCACAAACCTCGCAGCAAGCCTGCGACTCAACACCCAGGGAGACAAAACCCACACTTACCGCGAGGGAGATTAAATCCCCCCGCGACAAATTACGTTTTTTGAATTAAATTGAAAAAGCGCGAACCAAACACCGCGATTTTAAAGCTTTTACACATCCACACAAATCTTCCAAATAAAACAGAGGACAAAAAGTTGCGTAAACAATATTGAGTATCTCAAAGGTAAGTAGATTTTACAAAGTACTTACCTGCAAAATACAGGACAAGTGCAGACGCATTCAATTGGCCTTCCAGGTTGCAGCTGAGGTGTGGGCGGAAGTGCTCACCTGAGACAACCCGGCACAACTGTTCCGTCGTTGTCAGTTCCATCTGAGGTGCTGCTCTGCTTTACAATAATATTGCATGAATTTTTTCCCTTTCCTCTCAAAAGAAAGAATATTTTAAAGGAATATTCCACCTCCGCGGCCAAAAATATTAGATGTCATTGTCTCAGATTTCCGATCTCCCCTAAAGCCAAAGAGGTGAACTTTAAAACATTCAATGACATTTATCCATGTGCTGAATTTCTAAGACGGATATTTCATTTGGACAGTAAAACAGAAACAGAAACACTTGAGCACTTGAAGTTTTCCTGCAAGGTATGTGATTTATTTTGGAAGAATTTCACAAGTTGGACAGCCCGTAATAACATGGAGGTGCCTCCCCTGACATCCAACAGTGTGAAACTTGGTTTTATAATGGAGGACAGAAAATTAGAATTTAACTTAAATAACTTACTTGTACTTGCCAAATATTTTCTACACAAATGTAAATACTCAAATACTGCCCCACTCTTCAGCATGTGTTTGAAGGAGCTGCAGCTTTATGTTGATTCTTTGAAACTTATGAAATCAAGGAAGGCCCTATATGTCTATGTGAGAGCTTGTCAGGTTTTGATTGATTGTTGTTTTTTTCTGTTTGTTGCTCTGTTGTACAAAACAAACAAAAACAATAACATTGCACCGTGTATGTAATGAAACAAAAACTATTAAATGCCCATCTGCTCGTAATATGGGCTTTCAAGTCGTTAGAAAATACCTTTTAACCAGCTCAATCCAAAATAAACACAAAAGTGCTCACATATCTTTGGGTGTGCCACAATTACATGTGGGACAATAACTACAGGGCTTGGACCTCTTAACATAAAACAAACCAATCAATAACTAATGATGAGGATATTTACTGTCAAGACAAACGCTCATTTCATACAGCCTTTGCTGATTTGATTAGTTTCTCAGCTTCTGGGTAAGACTAGGCTGTGCTTCAGAGACAGTAACCTGCTCTCCACACAAATGGAAACTGCTGTGATTCATTCAGCCCGCATTAACTCTCATGTCAGATTGTTAAGACGTACAGTTTCCAAACTTTAACTTTGTCCCCTTCTCATAAAATCTACCATTTAGTCGGACCTGGAGCTGAAACCGACAACAACAACATCATCTGTGAGTCTTTCTGACCGCCTGAGTCTGCGTGTGTTTACCTCCCCAGAAAAGTGTCCGATTAAAACGAAACTAATCAAAGTATAACGTCAATGCTCGTTTTGTTCGATTAACGGAAGCCTCTGCGCACACTAGCAACATTTTAAACGTTCACAGGTCTCATGAAGCCACTTTAGAAGCCGAAATGTGACGGAAAATCCCCGCGTGTTACACAAACACACCGGGTACCGTCGAGGTTTGAAGCCTGCTGTCGCGAAATAACGGAGCCCTGGCCCCCAAACACGAGCTGGGTCTGAAGAGAGGAGGGTTTTCTAACTGCTGCCACACATTTCTTCGTTTCAACAGATTGTCTGTCTGAGATATATCCCCACAATGTTGAAGATAAAACACAAAGTGTCGCCACATTTCAGGCGGGAGTAGGGCTTTCTGCAGGGGTTGACTCTTCACGGTTCTCATGTTCCATTTATGTCCCTCCTCCGCTCGTTCGCTCCGCACGTCCAGTGAGAGATCATCATGGCAGAAGAAGCTCCAGCAGTAGCCCCGGCGAAAGCCCCCAAGAAGAAATCGGCTCCCAAGCCCAAGAAGGAGGGACCCACCCTCCCGAAGCTCATCCTCAGCGCTGTGGCCGAGTCCAAAGAGCGCAAAGGTGTGTCTTTGGCGGCGGTGAAGAAGGCACTGGCGGCTAAAGGTGTGGATGTGAGCAAGGCTAACAAACGCATCAACACCGCCGTGATTAAGCTGGTGACAAAGGGCACTTTGTCCCAGACTAAAGGCACGGGGGCCGCAGGATCTTTCAAGCTCGCAAAGAAAGAGCCCAAAGCCGCCAAACCCGCAGCCAAGAAGGTCGCAAAGAAAGCTCCAGCCAAGGCAAAGAAGCCCGCCGCAAAGAAAGCGACACCCAAGAAGAAGGCTGCAGTCAAGAAAGTAGCAGTCAAGAAGTCCCCGAAGAAGGCAGCCGCAGCCAAGAAAACTCCGGTGAAGAAGGCAGCCAAAAAGCCTGCAGCCAAGAGCCCCAAGAAGGCTGCACCGAAGAAGGTGGCGAAGAAGACTCCCGTGAAGAAAGCTCCAGCTAAGAAAGCACCCGCAAAGAAGACTGCAGCCAAGAAGGCCAAGAAGTAAATCTTGAGACCACTATTCAAAGCATCAAAGGCTCTTTTAAGAGCCACCACAACTTCTAAAGAGTCTGTCCTAAGCAATCAGCTGTTCTCAGTTCTTTTATAATCTTGTAATACACACATATTGCACTGCACTGTTAAATGTACCTTTCTCAGGTCTGTAGCCAGCCTAATGCGTGTGCGGGCGCCTTAGTATCCTAACACATTTTTATCTTAAGCTACATGTAATTTATTCCTGCATACTGGATGTGTTATGCACTATACGTTCTTCTTTTTTCTTTTTTTAACAAAATGCTCCAAATTCTCAGTTGATTTATTCCCTCGTGATAAGATTGTGTTGTTGGTCTCGGTCTGTAGTACAGCATGATGTTACTTTTGTAGGTCCCATGGTTCCAACAGTTTGTGTTGAATTTCAGAGTGATTAGTTTGTTTTTATACTTAGAAAATATAATACCCAAAGTATCCTATAATGTCCGAATTTATTCTAGGGACTTAAAAATCATGGAGAGCAAAGGCTTTTAACAATGTCTCAAACAGTCCATGAGAAAAATGAAATCCACGGGACAATAAATCACTAAACAACTGTGCTTTCCTCCTCCATGCACGCGCAAGAAAGTGCCGTTGTTTACATCTCAATGCTGCTACTGACACCTACTGGCCACAATGAATATTGCCCTGCGGGTGATTTAAACTGAAGCGGGTGAATATCTCCTATTTAAAGTTCCACAAATCATGTAGTAGTTTTGGCAAGCAACTTCCAGAACCAAATAAAAAAAGTTCCTCGTGTTTGTCTTTGGCAACACCCTGAACCCCAAATTACTCCGACTGCTTCAACACCAGTGTGTGAATGGAGGACTAATGATGTCAAAGCACCTTGATACGTCTGAAGACTAGAAATGTTGTTTCTGGCAGATTCAACCTTAGAAAGTTAAAAAAATATATATATATCTGAGGTAGAAAATACTCTTAATACTCTGGCATTCTGCAGCTATCGTTATTTCTCAATGAAAAGTCATTATTTCAGTAAAATTGAAATTAAGAAACCGTTCAGTAATATTCGTATTTTGTCATGTGGGATTATGGGATTTATAGTAAAATAATATACATTATTTCTGATTGTTTATTTTTTTTTAAAGTAGTTAAAAAAACAAAGCAAAACCTGTTTATGGTGGCTTGCTAAGATTGTAGAGAAGACACCATATGAACAGAAACAACAGCCCTGGTTATACTGGACGCAGGTTTGACCCCTGAAGTAAGATGTATAAACAAATGACACCTGCTGGAACACGCTGTGCCATTTGCCTTGTTGTTCTTTCTTCATCAGGGCCCTGCACTGTTAAATGTACCTTGCTCAGGTCTGTAGCCAGCTTAATGTGTCTCCGATTTTTTTTTTAATTTAAGCTACATGTAATTCATTCCTGCATACTGGATGATTTATGCACTATACTTTTTTTCCCCTACAAAATGTTCCGAATTCTCAGTTGATTTATTCCCTCGTCTCCTGATAAGTTTGTGTTGTTGGTCTCGGTCTGTAGTACAGCATGATGTTACTTTTGCAGGTCCCATGGTTCCAACAGTTTGTGTTGAATTTCAGAGTGATTAGTTTGTTTTTATACTTAGAAAATATAATACCCAAAGTATCCTATAATGTCCGAATTTATTCTAGGGACTTAAAAATCATGGAGAGCAAAGGCTTTTTACAATGTCTCAAACAGTCCATGAGAAAAATGAAATCCACGGGACAATAAATCACTAAACAACTGTGCTTTCCTCCTCCATGCACACGCAAGAAAGTGCCGTTGTTTACATCTCAATGCTGCTACTGACACCTACTGGCCACAATGAATATTGCCCTGCGGTTGATTTAAACTGAAGCGGGTGAATCTCTCCTATTTAAAGTTCCACAAATCATTTGTCCCTCGGTGGAGAGGCCAATAGCTTCAAGTGTCTCGGCCACCACTTGTCCACGTATCTCAGCTTTTCTTAGGAGAAAACTTCACTGCGCCTGTTAGAAATGGATCAGGATTTTCAGAAAACATTCAATATATTGGAATGAAATGGTTATACATCGATATGAAGGAAAATTATTAGTGTTTACACGCAACAACATGCACAACATACTCCGGTTCAGTACCAAGGACAGCGAAAGTCAAAGCCAGGCAGGACGCGCTGACAGCTTATTGCTTTATTGCATGTTCTCGTCAATTAGTCGAACACGGCTGAGTAGCACAGACAAACACCACGGTGCATCTGCGCAGCTTCAAGACTCTCTGCGTGCCACTTTGAAAACGTTGTATACGCGTATAATTACAAGTGCTACAGCGGCAGTAGTTATGGCAATATGTGTAATCTGTGCGCGTGATATATTGGGAATTGGTTTATATTGTGTGGTTGCAGCAAGTCGTGTCCTTATTGCTGGACACGGGACTAGTTATAATATGTCATCTTGCAGTAGACAGTGGACAGTAGAGGAAGAGCTCTGAATAAATGTGGTGGCTCTTAAAAGAGCCGTTGTTGTGGTTTTGGAGCAGTGGACAGATTAAGCTCTCTCTCCGCGGATCCTTCTTGCCAGCTGGATGTCTTTGGGCATGATGGTGACCCTCTTGGCGTGGATGGCGCACAGATTGGTGTCCTCAAAGAGGCCGACCAGGTAAGCCTCGCTGGCCTCCTGCAGAGCCATGACAGCGGAGCTCTGGAAGCGCAGGTCGGTCTTGAAGTCCTGAGCGATCTCACGGACCAGACGCTGGAAGGGCAGCTTGCGGATCAGCAGCTCGGTGGATTTCTGGTACCGACGGATCTCTCTCAGAGCCACGGTACCGGGCCTGTAACGATGGGGCTTCTTCACGCCACCGGTGGCCGGGGCGCTCTTACGGGCAGCCTTGGTGGCCAGCTGCTTCCTGGGGGCTTTGCCTCCGGTGGACTTACGAGCGGTCTGCTTGGTTCTTGCCATCGTCTCTTGTCTCTCTAAACGGGAGAAAAAATGTACTTCGACACGGGCCGAGCTGCTCTTAAAGCGGAGGAGCGGGTGTGCCGCAGTGACGTTGCCTCAGACCTCCGGCCCCTGATTGGTGACGGGTTGCTTCTGGAGCTCAGCCCCGACGGGGGGAGCGAGCCCCCGCTTCGATCTCCGCTGCTCATTGGAGGAAAAGTTGTTCAAACTGTGGAGCCAAAGTCGGAGCGAGCCGCCCCCTGCTGCTCTGCTGGAAGCCTCTCTTCTGGTTGGAGGGGCAGGAAAACGCCCGCGCTCCGCGGACATATAATGGAGAGCATGTCCGCCTTGGCTACATTTCTCTCAGTCCCGACTCAAGAGATAAACAACAACCATGTCTGGAAGAGGCAAGACAGGCGGAAAGGCCAGAGCAAAGGCAAAGACCCGCTCTTCCCGTGCTGGGCTCCAGTTCCCAGTCGGTCGTGTTCACAGGCTGCTGCGCAAAGGAAACTACGCCCAGCGTGTTGGAGCCGGTGCCCCCGTCTACCTGGCGGCTGTGCTGGAGTACCTGACCGCTGAGATCCTGGAGCTGGCCGGTAACGCTGCCCGTGACAACAAGAAGACCCGTATCATCCCCCGTCACTTGCAGCTGGCTGTCCGCAACGACGAGGAGCTCAACAAGCTGCTCGGAGGAGTGACCATCGCTCAGGGTGGCGTGCTGCCCAACATCCAGGCTGTCCTGCTGCCCAAGAAGACCGAGAAGGCCGCCAAGAAGTAGAGACGCACGGCGTACACTCACCAACACAACGGCTCTTTTAAGAGCCACCCACACTCCATCAAGAGAGCAATTTACCTGAATGAATGAATCTGATTATTCTGATGATTTTAATATATATTTATTTTTTGTATATTCAACGATCTTTTTGTAAATCTTGAACATCACTTATTTTTACTGGACCCCGGTCACTTTTACACACTGACACTTTAAACTGTTTACAGTATTCTATGCTATACTTAATATTTTTGTGAAACAACTTTTATTTCTTTAGCTATATTCTATTATTGTGAAACTGTGTTTATTGTTATTGCGTGGCCTGCGTCCATTTCACTGCACATCTGTATGAGCACGTGACAAATAAAAATCTTGAAATGAATCTTGACTGATGAAAATCAAATGGGCATAGTTATAGTTTGTGATAAGATACACGATGATAGGTGGGCTCAGCATAACAAAATCACAGACGTTGCTAGATAATTCATTTTAGTTGGTGTTCTGATATCAGTAGCTCCATGCGAAGCTGTTCAGCTTCACCACGCAACGAATAGTACAGGTTCATCTGCTGCACAACGGAGACACATCCGCCCTCATCTGCAACTGTGTGACGTGTCAATTAATCGCTCATTCACAAATGTTGCTTATCACGTAACTGGTGAGCTTTAATGAAGGCAAACTTCAAGCACAGTACACTTCCTTGGCCTCAATGGAAGCATCAAGGCCAGATACAGCGGGGACTCACAAATACTCAACAGCAAGACTCCAGAAAGGGCAGAGTTTTACACAGCCCAGGTCGGTACACGGATAACAAATAAACAAACATAACTCAAGTAACTTCAAGGATTGTGTAAGGAAGACGTGAGCTTTGACAAATGGAACGAACCGCGCGCACACACTCACAAGTGTTGGTTATTACTTTACTGATGATTGATGAAATCTCCTCATACGAATGATGCTGTTTAAGGAAGTACACTCATTCTCTAAAACTTTCCTTGATGACGATCTATGTATAGCCACAAGTTCTGCTGAATACACCCACATCCCATTATTATCACCACACGTCTCTGCCTCTTTTCGATATTCCACTTGAAAACATGGGAGATAATTCAGTGGTGAAACATCTTAACAGTCCATATCTGAACTGAACTCAACAACCTCTATTATTTCTGAGTAAAGTCAGAAGAATTGTCTATTTTAGAATAATGGTTGTAGTTGTGACCTTAAAGCATCAACTATCCTACTATAGTACCTATCCTACTCTTCTTTCTGCATCTTGTCCCATCTCCCCCATCCCATTTCAAGCCCGGCACAGTTTAGCAGATGGCTGTTCCGTCATGAGCCCGGGTCTGCTGAAGATTACTGCCTGTTAAAAGGAAGTTTTTTCATGCCACGCTATGACGGATTAAGGTGGGCTCTTGTAATATAGCCATAAGTAAGGTCTTTTACCTGCTTTTTGTAAACATAACAATGAGCATGGTCTTGTTACCTGCTCTTTTGTTAATGTTAACAGACAAACAGTAACGTCCTTTACCTGCTTTTTGTAAAGTGTCTCGAGATAACACCTGTTATGAATTGCCGCTATACAAAAAAAGATTGATTTATTGATTGAACGAGAAGAGGATCATTTGAAAATAGAATGATTAAAAGTAGAATAATAATCTCTGGAGAAAAGAAAGTCCATCACTCCGGCCACTTGTATTTACATGCAGTCATCATATGTTTTAAAGAGTCTGTTAAAGCTTCCTGTCCTCCTCTCCTTGATATTTTTCTTGACCTTCGCTGTCCCAGGTGCTGAACTGGAAACCTGAACATGTTGTGTCATTTTCTTGATAAAAAAAATAGAATTAAAGCAGTGATAATCTCCCTTTATATCGCTGTATAATGATTATACTCTAATATGTTGGATATTTTCTGCAACTCCTGCGGTCAGTGTGGAGCTCGGTCAGTCCAACATGAGTCAATGTTTAAATGTGACTAAATGAACAAAATGAGAGATGAAATTTGACTACAGATCAAGTAAAAACCTGCAAAAAAAGGGAGTACAAGTACAACAATGAAGCTGTTAAAGCTTCCTGTCCTCCTCTCCGTGATGTTTTTCTTGACCTTCGCTGTCCGAGGTGCTGAACTGGAGCGTGTTGTGTCATTTGCTTAGAAATGGTATAAAACAGTAATGAGCTTAATTCATATCGGTGTTCATGATTTCACCCCAATATGTTGAAGGTTTGCTGCAACTCCTGCTCATCGTGGAGCTCAGTCAGTCCAACAGGATGTCCCAGATTCACAGTGCTGTTCAGAGGGGGGCGCTAATGCTTCAAAGGATTGTGTTTTTAAAAGACGTGACCCAAGAAGAAGAAAAGCAGAGCTCTGTGTTCTACGAGGTTCTCAGACCAGACTTAAAGAACCGTGATTCCGGAGCAGGAAGTATTCAGCCCTCATCGTCTGATCTACTAAAATGTCTGGAAGAGGAAAGGGAGGTAAAGGACTCGGCAAAGGAGGCGCCAAGCGTCACCGTAAAGTCCTCCGTGATAACATCCAGGGAATCACCAAGCCCGCCATCCGCCGTCTTGCTCGCCGTGGTGGTGTGAAGCGTATCTCCGGTCTGATCTACGAGGAGACCCGCGGTGTGTTGAAGGTGTTCCTGGAGAACGTGATCCGTGATGCCGTCACTTACACCGAGCATGCCAAGAGGAAGACCGTGACCGCCATGGATGTGGTGTACGCCCTGAAGAGACAGGGACGCACTCTGTACGGCTTCGGAGGTTAAACCTGATCCTGACCCGCTCATACTCAAACCCAAAGGCTCTTTTAAGAGCCACACACTCAATCTGAAGAGTCATTTCTCAATGTCTATATCTCTATCATAAGCCAGTAATACGCCGTGTAAACTGCTTGTATTTGTGCTTTTTAACGAACACAGCACTTACAATGTTGCAATAACAACGGAAGGAAAGAACAGTCTCGTGAAGGGCGGGAATAGTGTTACAAACATCAACCTCAATAATTAAAGGCTTTGACTCGAGTGTAAAAACCAAAGAGCACCGGATACTAGACCTTACTTTTTATCGAAAACGACATGATACAAATGAGTCCTGTACTTCAGCCTCCTCGCAGTTAACGCACATATTCGACACAATAAATACAGTCAAGAGGCTTATTAAAAATCATGATGTTCATGATACATGAATAACATCATTGCACTCTTCATGAACCTCATGTTAACACACATGAGGCTTTACTTACGTCCATGAGGTATTAGGCCACATGTCAAACAAGTAGGACTGAAACATGTAAAAGTAGTGCTGCATTCACTTTTGAGGAACAGCTCAAAGTAAAGAAGGTACAATGCTAAAGGCATGCATGTGAACCAACAACAAAAAGATAGAACAATACAAATAACAAGGTAGGTTTAAATATGTATTCAAGTCCTTTTTTAGGCCTACACCGTCAACTTACATTGGTTATTACACAGTAAATATAGGCTATCAATAGTAATAGTGGAATATTTGTCTCAACTTTCTCGAGGCTCGAAATGAGAAGATCATTTGGGAATTGGCAGTCTTCTGTTTACACCATTTTAATATTGAGTATGTGTCGGTCAAAACTCTGGTCTTTTTCCCTCTGAGGGGTTTCACTGCTGTCTCTTTCCTCCACTATCTTGCATGTTGACATGTTGCTGTCTTGATGGGCTGTACAGTTAACGGCTCAAGGTAACCTCGGGCATTTGTTGGCTTCATTTGTGAGTCGGCATGGCCTACTATATTTGGATGGCAACATCTGGAATAACGACTGAGATAGTTCAGGGAAACGGATTTCGGACCAAGCCCGCTCACTCCACACAAAGCACGGCCCCGAGAGCCCAAGCTCCAGCCAATCCCCTGTGAGCAACAGCACGCCCTCATTTGCATCAGCAGCAAATAAAGAGAGACTCCCGACCAGGCGTAGCCATCTGATCCTGAGACCACCACTCAGAAATCATGCCTGAAACCGTGAAAGCGCCCAAGAAGGGCTCCAAGAAAGCCGTGTCTAAGGCCACCAAGACCGGCAAGAAGAGGAGGAGGACCAGGAAAGAGAGCTACGCCATCTACGTCTACAAGGTCCTGAAGCAGGTCCACCCCGACACCGGTATCTCCTCCAAGGCTATGGGCATCATGAACTCCTTCGTGAGCGACATCTTTGAGCGCATCGCTGGGGAGGCATCCCGCCTGGCTCACTACAACAAGCGCTCCACCATCACCTCCAGGGAGATCCAGACCGCCGTCCGTCTGCTGCTGCCCGGTGAGCTGGCCAAGCACGCCGTGTCCGAGGGCACCAAGGCTGTGACCAAGTACACCAGCTCCAAGTAAACCCGCTGATAACCAGCAACAACATAACGGTCCTTTTCAGGACCACCCAACCCTTCCTTCAAGAGCTCAACTCCAATTCATATATTACAACATGCATGTGCATATTCCTTTCTTTCATTTGCACACTGCAATACATCTTCTACCCCTTTTCACAAACCTATCCATTCTTTCAACACGCCCCAATTCAAGGCAACTTTACTTTCACGCTTTCTTCATCTGGACAACATAAACCCACTCATTCACCTATTCACAAGGCTTCAATATATCACACTGCAACTTAGTGCTCACTGTGTAAGCTTACTGCAAGCGAGACCAACTTTCTGGATACTAATACTCTATACAAACGGCAGACATATCTAATGTTTACACAAGACACACATTAATGTTAGACAACACATCAAAACCTACTTTTGTCAGTGAACATCTGACTTACGCATTCCTCATGTATTGGAACATTTAACCCTTTACATTAGCTTATTACATGTATAGGAGACTGAATTTCATTGTATCACAAACCTCGCAGCAAGCCTGCGACTCAACACCCAGGGAGACAAAACCCACACTTACCGCGAGGGAGATTAAATCCCCCCGCGACAAATTACGTTTTTTGAATTAAATTGAAAAAGCGCGAACCAAACACCGCGATTTTAAAGCTTTTACACATCCACACAAATCTTCCAAATAAAACAGAGGACAAAAAGTTGCGTAAACAATATTGAGTATCTCAAAGGTAAGTAGATTTTACAAAGTACTTACCTGCAAAATACAGGACAAGTGCAGACGCATTCAATTGGCCTTCCAGGTTGCAGCTGAGGTGTGGGCGGAAGTGCTCACCTGAGACAACCCGGCACAACTGTTCCGTCGTTGTCAGTTCCATCTGAGGTGCTGCTCTGCTTTACAATAATATTGCATGAATTTTTTCCCTTTCCTCTCAAAAGAAAGAATATTTTAAAGGAATATTCCACCTCCGCGGCCAAAAATATTAGATGTCATTGTCTCAGATTTCCGATCTCCCCTAAAGCCAAAGAGGTGAACTTTAAAACATTCAATGACATTTATCCATGTGCTGAATTTCTAAGACGGATATTTCATTTGGACAGTAAAACAGAAACAGAAACACTTGAGCACTTGAAGTTTTCCTGCAAGGTATGTGATTTATTTTGGAAGAATTTCACAAGTTGGACAGCCCGTAATAACATGGATGTGCCTCCCCTGACATCCAACAGTGTGAAACTTGGTTTTATAATGGAGGACAGAAAATTAGAATTTAACTTAAATAACTTACTTGTACTTGCCAAATATTTTCTACACAAATGTAAATACTCAAATACTGCCCCACTCTTCAGCATGTGTTTGAAGGAGCTGCAGCTTTATGTTGATTCTTTGAAACTTATGAAATCAAGGAAGGCCCTATATGTCTATGTGAGAGCTTGTCAGGTTTTGATTGATTGTTGTTTTTTTCTGTTTGTTGCTCTGTTGTACAAAACAAACAAAAACAATAACATTGCACCGTGTATGTAATGAAACAAAAACTATTAAATGCCCATCTGCTCGTAATATGGGCTTTCAAGTCGTTAGAAAATACCTTTTAACCAGCTCAATCCAAAATAAACACAAAAGTGCTCACATATCTTTGGGTGTGCCACAATTACATGTGGGACAATAACTACAGGGCTTGGACCTCTTAACATAAAACAAACCAATCAATAACTAATGATGAGGATATTTACTGTCAAGACAAACGCTCATTTCATACAGCCTTTGCTGATTTGATTAGTTTCTCAGCTTCTGGGTAAGACTAGGCTGTGCTTCAGAGACAGTAACCTGCTCTCCACACAAATGGAAACTGCTGTGATTCATTCAGCCCGCATTAACTCTCATGTCAGATTGTTAAGACGTACAGTTTCCAAACTTTAACTTTGTCCCCTTCTCATAAAATCTACCATTTAGTCGGACCTGGAGCTGAAACCGACAACAACAACATCATCTGTGAGTCTTTCTGACCGCCTGAGTCTGCGTGTGTTTACCTCCCCAGAAAAGTGTCCGATTAAAACGAAACTAATCAAAGTATAACGTCAATGCTCGTTTTGTTCGATTAACGGAAGCCTCTGCGCACACTAGCAACATTTTAAACGTTCACAGGTCTCATGAAGCCACTTTAGAAGCCGAAATGTGACGGAAAATCCCCGCGTGTTACACAAACACACCGGGTACCGTCGAGGTTTGAAGCCTGCTGTCGCGAAATAACGGAGCCCTGGCCCCCAAACACGAGCTGGGTCTGAAGAGAGGAGGGTTTTCTAACTGCTGCCACACATTTCTTCGTTTCAACAGATTGTCTGTCTGAGATATATCCCCACAATGTTGAAGATAAAACACAAAGTGTCGCCACATTTCAGGCGGGAGTAGGGCTTTCTGCAGGGGTTGACTCTTCACGGTTCTCATGTTCCATTTATGTCCCTCCTCCGCTCGTTCCCTCCGCACGTCCAGTGAGAGATCATCATGGCAGAAGAAGCTCCAGCAGTAGCCCCGGCGAAAGCCCCCAAGAAGAAATCGGCTCCCAAGCCCAAGAAGGAGGGACCCACCCTCCCGAAGCTCATCCTCAGCGCTGTGGCCGAGTCCAAAGAGCGCAAAGGTGTGTCTTTGGCGGCGGTGAAGAAGGCACTGGCGGCTAAAGGTGTGGATGTGAGCAAGGCTAACAAACGCATCAACACCGCCGTGATTAAGCTGGTGACAAAGGGCACTTTGTCCCAGACTAAAGGCACGGGGGCCGCAGGATCTTTCAAGCTCGCAAAGAAAGAGCCCAAAGCCGCCAAACCCGCAGCCAAGAAGGTCGCAAAGAAAGCTCCAGCCAAGGCAAAGAAGCCCGCCGCAAAGAAAGCGACACCCAAGAAGAAGGCTGCAGTCAAGAAAGTAGCAGTCAAGAAGTCCCCGAAGAAGGCAGCCGCAGCCAAGAAAACTCCGGTGAAGAAGGCAGCCAAAAAGCCTGCAGCCAAGAGCCCCAAGAAGGCTGCACCGAAGAAGGTGGCGAAGAAGACTCCCGTGAAGAAAGCTCCAGCTAAGAAAGCACCCGCAAAGAAGACTGCAGCCAAGAAGGCCAAGAAGTAAATCTTGAGACCACTATTCAAAGCATCAAAGGCTCTTTTAAGAGCCACCACAACTTCTAAAGAGTCTGTCCTAAGCAATCAGCTGTTCTCAGTTCTTTTATAATCTTGTAATACACACATATTGCACTGCACTGTTAAATGTACCTTTCTCAGGTCTGTAGCCAGCCTAATGCGTGTGCGGGCGCCTTAGTATCCTAACACATTTTTATCTTAAGCTACATGTAATTTATTCCTGCATACTGGATGTGTTATGCACTATACGTTCTTCTTTTTTCTTTTTTTAACAAAATGCTCCAAATTCTCAGTTGATTTATTCCCTCGTGATAAGATTGTGTTGTTGGTCTCGGTCTGTAGTACAGCATGATGTTACTTTTGTAGGTCCCATGGTTCCAACAGTTTGTGTTGAATTTCAGAGTGATTAGTTTGTTTTTATACTTAGAAAATATAATACCCAAAGTATCCTATAATGTCCGAATTTATTCTAGGGACTTAAAAATCATGGAGAGCAAAGGCTTTTTACAATGTCTCAAACAGTCCATGAGAAAAATGAAATCCACGGGACAATAAATCACTAAACAACTGTGCTTTCCTCCTCCATGCACGCGCAAGAAAGTGCCGTTGTTTACATCTCAATGCTGCTACTGACACCTACTGGCCACAATGAATATTGCCCTGCGGGTGATTTAAACTGAAGCGGGTGAATATCTCCTATTTAAAGTTCCACAAATCATGTAGTAGTTTTGGCAAGCAACTTCCAGAACCAAATAAAAAAAGTTCCTCGTGTTTGTCTTTGGCAACACCCTGAACCCCAAATTACTCCGACTGCTTCAACACCAGTGTGTGAATGGAGGACTAATGATGTCAAAGCACCTTGATACGTCTGAAGACTAGAAATGTTGTTTCTGGCAGATTCAACCTTAGAAAGTTAAAAAAAAATATATATATCTGAGGTAGAAAATACTCTTAATACTCTGGCATTCTGCAGCTATCGTTATTTCTCAATGAAAAGTCATTATTTCAGTAAAATTGAAATTAAGAAACCGTTCAGTAATATTCGTATTTTGTCATGTGGGATTATGGGATTTATAGTAAAATAATATACATTATTTCTGATTGTTTATTTTTTTTTAAAGTAGTTAAAAAAACAAAGCAAAACCTGTTTATGGTGGCTTGCTAAGATTGTAGAGAAGACACCATATGAACAGAAACAACAGCCCTGGTTATACTGGACGCAGGTTTGACCCCTGAAGTAAGATGTATAAACAAATGACACCTGCTGGAACACGCTGTGCCATTTGCCTTGTTGTTCTTTCTTCATCAGGGCCCTGCACTGTTAAATGTACCTTGCTCAGGTCTGTAGCCAGCTTAATGTGTCTCCGATTTTTTTTTTAATTTAAGCTACATGTAATTCATTCCTGCATACTGGATGATTTATGCACTATACTTTTTTTCCCCTACAAAATGTTCCGAATTCTCAGTTGATTTATTCCCTCGTCTCCTGATAAGTTTGTGTTGTTGGTCTCGGTCTGTAGTACAGCATGATGTTACTTTTGCAGGTCCCATGGTTCCAACAGTTTGTGTTGAATTTCAGAGTGATTAGTTTGTTTTTATACTTAGAAAATATAATACCCAAAGTATCCTATAATGTCCGAATTTATTCTAGGGACTTAAAAATCATGGAGAGCAAAGGCTTTTTACAATGTCTCAAACAGTCCATGAGAAAAATGAAATCCACGGGACAATAAATCACTAAACAACTGTGCTTTCCTCCTCCATGCACACGCAAGAAAGTGCCGTTGTTTACATCTCAATGCTGCTACTGACACCTACTGGCCACAATGAATATTGCCCTGCGGTTGATTTAAACTGAAGCGGGTGAATCTCTCCTATTTAAAGTTCCACAAATCATTTGTCCCTCGGTGGAGAGGCCAATAGCTTCAAGTGTCTCGGCCACCACTTGTCCACGTATCTCAGCTTTTCTTAGGAGAAAACTTCACTGCGCCTGTTAGAAATGGATCAGGATTTTCAGAAAACATTCAATATATTGGAATGAAATGGTTATACATCGATATGAAGGAAAATTATTAGTGTTTACACGCAACAACATGCACAACATGCTCCGGTTCAGTACCAAGGACAGCGAAAGTCAAAGCCAGGCAGGACGCGCTGACAGCTTATTGCTTTATTGCATGTTCTCGTCAATTAGTCGAACACGGCTGAGTAGCACAGACAAACACCACGGTGCATCTGCGCAGCTTCAAGACTCTCTGCGTGCCACTTTGAAAACGTTGTATACGCGTATAATTACAAGTGCTACAGCGGCAGTAGTTATGGCAATATGTGTAATCTGTGCGCGTGATATATTGGGAATTGGTTTATATTGTGTGGTTGCAGCAAGTCGTGTCCTTATTGCTGGACACGGGACTAGTTATAATATGTCATCTTGCAGTAGACAGTGGACAGTAGAGGAAGAGCTCTGAATAAATGTGGTGGCTCTTAAAAGAGCCGTTGTTGTGGTTTTGGAGCAGTAGACAGATTAAGCTCTCTCTCCGCGGATCCTTCTTGCCAGCTGGATGTCTTTGGGCATGATGGTGACCCTCTTGGCGTGGATGGCGCACAGATTGGTGTCCTCAAAGAGGCCGACCAGGTAAGCCTCGCTGGCCTCCTGCAGAGCCATGACAGCGGAGCTCTGGAAGCGCAGGTCGGTCTTGAAGTCCTGAGCGATCTCACGGACCAGACGCTGGAAGGGCAGCTTGCGGATCAGCAGCTCGGTGGATTTCTGGTACCGACGGATCTCTCTCAGAGCCACGGTACCGGGCCTGTAACGATGGGGCTTCTTCACGCCACCGGTGGCCGGGGCGCTCTTACGGGCAGCCTTGGTGGCCAGCTGCTTCCTGGGGGCTTTGCCTCCGGTGGACTTACGAGCGGTCTGCTTGGTTCTTGCCATCGTCTCTTGTCTCTCTAAACGGGAGAAAAAATGTACTTCGACACGGGCCGAGCTGCTCTTAAAGCGGAGGAGCGGGTGTGCCGCAGTGACGTTGCCTCAGACCTCCGGCCCCTGATTGGTGACGGGTTGCTTCTGGAGCTCAGCCCCGACGGGGGGAGCGAGCCCCCGCTTCGATCTCCGCTGCTCATTGGAGGAAAAGTTGTTCAAACTGTGGAGCCAAAGTCGGAGCGAGCCGCCCCCTGCTGCTCTGCTGGAAGCCTCTCTTCTGGTTGGAGGGGCAGGAAAACGCCCGCGCTCCGCGGACATATAATGGAGAGCATGTACGCCTTGGCTACATTTCTCTCAGTCCCGACTCAAGAGATAAACAACAACCATGTCTGGAAGAGGCAAGACAGGCGGAAAGGCCAGAGCAAAGGCAAAGACCCGCTCTTCCCGTGCTGGGCTCCAGTTCCCAGTCGGTCGTGTTCACAGGCTGCTGCGCAAAGGAAACTACGCCCAGCGTGTTGGAGCCGGTGCCCCCGTCTACCTGGCGGCTGTGCTGGAGTACCTGACCGCTGAGATCCTGGAGCTGGCCGGTAACGCTGCCCGTGACAACAAGAAGACCCGTATCATCCCCCGTCACTTGCAGCTGGCTGTCCGCAACGACGAGGAGCTCAACAAGCTGCTCGGAGGAGTGACCATCGCTCAGGGTGGCGTGCTGCCCAACATCCAGGCTGTCCTGCTGCCCAAGAAGACCGAGAAGGCCGCCAAGAAGTAGAGACGCACGGCGTACACTCACCAACACAACGGCTCTTTTAAGAGCCACCCACACTCCATCAAGAGAGCAATTTACCTGAATGAATGAATCTGATTATTCTGATGATTTTAATATATATTTATTTTTTGTATATTCAACGATCTTTTTGTAAATCTTGAACATCACTTATTTTTACTGGACCCCGGTCACTTTTACACACTGACACTTTAAACTGTTTACAGTATTCTATGCTATACTTAATATTTTTGTGAAACAACTTTTATTTCTTTAGCTATATTCTATTATTGTGAAACTGTGTTTATTGTTATTGCGTGGCCTGCGTCCATTTCACTGCACATCTGTATGAGCACGTGACAAATAAAAATCTTGAAATGAATCTTGACTGATGAAAATCAAATGGGCATAGTTATAGTTTGTGATAAGATACACGATGATAGGTGGGCTCAGCATAACAAAATCACAGACGTTGCTAGATAATTCATTTTAGTTGGTGTTCTGATATCAGTAGCTCCATGCGAAGCTGTTCAGCTTCACCACGCAACGAATAGTACAGGTTCATCTGCTGCACAACGGAGACACATCCGCCCTCATCTGCAACTGTGTGACGTGTCAATTAATCGCTCATTCACAAATGTTGCTTATCACGTAACTGGTGAGCTTTAATGAAGGCAAACTTCAAGCACAGTACACTTCCTTGGCCTCAATGGAAGCATCAAGGCCAGATACAGCGGGGACTCACAAATACTCAACAGCAAGACTCCAGAAAGGGCAGAGTTTTACACAGCCCAGGTCGGTACACGGATAACAAATAAACAAACATAACTCAAGTAACTTCAAGGATTGTGTAAGGAAGACGTGAGCTTTGACAAATGGAACGAACCGCGCGCACACACTCACAAGTGTTGGTTATTACTTTACTGATGATTGATGAAATCTCCTCATACGAATGATGCTGTTTAAGGAAGTACACTCATTCTCTAAAACTTTCCTTGATGACGATCTATGTATAGCCACAAGTTCTGCTGAATACACCCACATCCCATTATTATCACCACACGTCTCTGCCTCTTTTCGATATTCCACTTGAAAACATGGGAGATAATTCAGTGGTGAAACATCTTAACAGTCCATATCTGAACTGAACTCAACAACCTCTATTATTTCTGAGTAAAGTCAGAAGAATTGTCTATTTTAGAATAATGGTTGTAGTTGTGACCTTAAAGCATCAACTATCCTACTATAGTACCTATCCTACTCTTCTTTCTGCATCTTGTCCCATCTCCCCCATCCCATTTCAAGCCCGGCACAGTTTAGCAGATGGCTGTTCCGTCATGAGCCCGGGTCTGCTGAAGATTACTGCCTGTTAAAAGGAAGTTTTTTCATGCCACGCTATGACGGATTAAGGTGGGCTCTTGTAATATAGCCATCAGTAAGGTCTTTTACCTGCTTTTTGTAAACATAACAATGAGCATGGTCTTGTTACCTGCTCTTTTGTTAATGTTAACAGACAAACAGTAACGTCCTTTACCTGCTTTTTGTAAAGTGTCTCGAGATAACACCTGTTATGAATTGCCGCTATACAAAAAAAGATTGATTGATTGATTTATTGATTGAACGAGAAGAGGATCATTTGAAAATAGAATGATTAAAAGTAGAATAATAATCTCTGGAGAAAAGAAAGTCCATCACTCCGGCCACTTGTATTTACATGCAGTCATCATATGTTTTAAAGAGTCTGTTAAAGCTTCCTGTCCTCCTCTCCTTGATATTTTTCTTGACCTTCGCTGTCCCAGGTGCTGAACTGGAAACCTGAACATGTTGTGTCATTTTCTTGATAAAAAAAATAGAATTAAAGCAGTGATAATCTCCCTTTATATCGCTGTATAATGATTATACTCTAATATGTTGGATATTTTCTGCAACTCCTGCGGTCAGTGTGGAGCTCGGTCAGTCCAACATGAGTCAATGTTTAAATGTGACTAAATGAACAAAATGAGAGATGAAATTTGACTACAGATCAAGTAAAAACCTGCAAAAAAAGGGAGTACAAGTACAACAATGAAGCTGTTAAAGCTTCCTGTCCTCCTCTCCGTGATGTTTTTCTTGACCTTCGCTGTCCGAGGTGCTGAACTGGAGCGTGTTGTGTCATTTGCTTAGAAATGGTATAAAACAGTAATGAGCTTAATTCATATCGGTGTTCATGATTTCACCCCAATATGTTGAAGGTTTGCTGCAACTCCTGCTCATCGTGGAGCTCAGTCAGTCCAACAGGATGTCCCAGATTCACAGTGCTGTTCAGAGGGGGGCGCTAATGCTTCAAAGGATTGTGTTTTTAAAAGACGTGACCCAAGAAGAAGAAAAGCAGAGCTCTGTGTTCTACGAGGTTCTCAGACCAGACTTAAAGAACCGTGATTCCGGAGCAGGAAGTATTCAGCCCTCATCGTCTGATCTACTAAAATGTCTGGAAGAGGAAAGGGAGGTAAAGGACTCGGCAAAGGAGGCGCCAAGCGTCACCGTAAAGTCCTCCGTGATAACATCCAGGGAATCACCAAGCCCGCCATCCGCCGTCTTGCTCGCCGTGGTGGTGTGAAGCGTATCTCCGGTCTGATCTACGAGGAGACCCGCGGTGTGTTGAAGGTGTTCCTGGAGAACGTGATCCGTGATGCCGTCACTTACACCGAGCATGCCAAGAGGAAGACCGTGACCGCCATGGATGTGGTGTACGCCCTGAAGAGACAGGGACGCACTCTGTACGGCTTCGGAGGTTAAACCTGATCCTGACCCGCTCATACTCAAACCCAAAGGCTCTTTTAAGAGCCACACACTCAATCTGAAGAGTCATTTCTCAATGTCTATATCTCTATCATAAGCCAGTAATACGCCGTGTAAACTGCTTGTATTTGTGCTTTTTAACGAACACAGCACTTACAATGTTGCAATAACAACGGAAGGAAAGAACAGTCTCGTGAAGGGCGGGAATAGTGTTACAAACATCAACCTCAATAATTAAAGGCTTTGACTCGAGTGTAAAAACCAAAGAGCACCGGATACTAGACCTTATTTTTTATCGAAAACGACATGATACAAATGAGTCCTGTACTTCAGCCTCCTCGCAGTTAACGCACATATTCGACACAATAAATACAGTCAAGAGGCTTATTAAAAATCATGATGTTCATGATACATGAATAACATCATTGCACTCTTCATGAACCTCATGTTAACACACATGAGGCTTTACTTACGTCCATGAGGTATTAGGCCACATGTCAAACAAGTAGGACTGAAACATGTAAAAGTAGTGCTGCATTCACTTTTGAGGAACAGCTCAAAGTAAAGAAGGTACAATGCTAAAGGCATGCATGTGAACCAACAACAAAAAGATAGAACAATACAAATAACAAGGTAGGTTTAAATATGTATTCAAGTCCTTTTTTAGGCCTACACCGTCAACTTACATTGGTTATTACACAGTAAATATAGGCTATCAATAGTAATAGTGGAATATTTGTCTCAACTTTCTCGAGGCTCGAAATGAGAAGATCATTTGGGAATTGGCAGTCTTCTGTTTACACCATTTTAATATTGAGTATGTGTCGGTCAAAACTCTGGTCTTTTTCCCTCTGAGGGGTTTCACTGCTGTCTCTTTCCTCCACTATCTTGCATGTTGACATGTTGCTGTCTTGATGGGCTGTACAGTTAACGGCTCAAGGTAACCTCGGGCATTTGTTGGCTTCATTTGTGAGTCGGCATGGCCTACTATATTTGGATGGCAACATCTGGAATAACGACTGAGATAGTTCAGGGAAACGGATTTCGGACCAAGCCCGCTCACTCCACACAAAGCACGGCCCCGAGAGCCCAAGCTCCAGCCAATCCCCTGTGAGCAACAGCACGCCCTCATTTGCATCAGCAGCAAATAAAGAGAGACTCCCGACCAGGCGTAGCCATCTGATCCTGAGACCACCACTCAGAAATCATGCCTGAAACCGTGAAAGCGCCCAAGAAGGGCTCCAAGAAAGCCGTGTCTAAGGCCACCAAGACCGGCAAGAAGAGGAGGAGGACCAGGAAAGAGAGCTACGCCATCTACGTCTACAAGGTCCTGAAGCAGGTCCACCCCGACACCGGTATCTCCTCCAAGGCTATGGGCATCATGAACTCCTTCGTGAGCGACATCTTTGAGCGCATCGCTGGGGAGGCATCCCGCCTGGCTCACTACAACAAGCGCTCCACCATCACCTCCAGGGAGATCCAGACCGCCGTCCGTCTGCTGCTGCCCGGTGAGCTGGCCAAGCACGCCGTGTCCGAGGGCACCAAGGCTGTGACCAAGTACACCAGCTCCAAGTAAACCCGCTGATAACCAGCAACAACATAACGGTCCTTTTCAGGACCACCCAACCCTTCCTTCAAGAGCTCAACTCCAATTCATATATTACAACATGCATGTGCATATTCCTTTCTTTCATTTGCACACTGCAATACATCTTCTACCCCTTTTCACAAACCTATCCATTCTTTCAACACGCCCCAATTCAAGGCAACTTTACTTTCACGCTTTCTTCATCTGGACAACATAAACCCACTCATTCACCTATTCACAAGGCTTCAATATATCACACTGCAACTTAGTGCTCACTGTGTAAGCTTACTGCAAGCGAGACCAACTTTCTGGATACTAATACTCTATACAAACGGCAGACATATCTAATGTTTACACAAGACACACATTAATGTTAGACAACACATCAAAACCTACTTTTGTCAGTGAACATCTGACTTACGCATTCCTCATGTATTGGAACATTTAACCCTTTACATTAGCTTATTACATGTATAGGAGACTGAATTTCATTGTATCACAAACCTCGCAGCAAGCCTGCGACTCAACACCCAGGGAGACAAAACCCACACTTACCGCGAGGGAGATTAAATCCCCCCGCGACAAATTACGTTTTTTGAATTAAATTGAAAAAGCGCGAACCAAACACCGCGATTTTAAAGCTTTTACACATCCACACAAATCTTCCAAATAAAACAGAGGACAAAAAGTTGCGTAAACAATATTGAGTATCTCAAAGGTAAGTAGATTTTACAAAGTACTTACCTGCAAAATACAGGACAAGTGCAGACGCATTCAATTGGCCTTCCAGGTTGCAGCTGAGGTGTGGGCGGAAGTGCTCACCTGAGACAACCCGGCACAACTGTTCCGTCGTTGTCAGTTCCATCTGAGGTGCTGCTCTGCTTTACAATAATATTGCATGAATTTTTTCCCTTTCCTCTCAAAAGAAAGAATATTTTAAAGGAATATTCCACCTCCGCGGCCAAAAATATTAGATGTCATTGTCTCAGATTTCCGATCTCCCCTAAAGCCAAAGAGGTGAACTTTAAAACATTCAATGACATTTATCCATGTGCTGAATTTCTAAGACGGATATTTCATTTGGACAGTAAAACAGAAACAGAAACACTTGAGCACTTGAAGTTTTCCTGCAAGGTATGTGATTTATTTTGGAAGAATTTCACAAGTTGGACAGCCCGTAATAACATGGAGGTGCCTCCCCTGACATCCAACAGTGTGAAACTTGGTTTTATAATGGAGGACAGAAAATTAGAATTTAACTTAAATAACTTACTTGTACTTGCCAAATATTTTCTACACAAATGTAAATACTCAAATACTGCCCCACTCTTCAGCATGTGTTTGAAGGAGCTGCAGCTTTATGTTGATTCTTTGAAACTTATGAAATCAAGGAAGGCCCTATATGTCTATGTGAGAGCTTGTCAGGTTTTGATTGATTGTTGTTTTTTTCTGTTTGTTGCTCTGTTGTACAAAACAAACAAAAACAATAACATTGCACCGTGTATGTAATGAAACAAAAACTATTAAATGCCCATCTGCTCGTAATATGGGCTTTCAAGTCGTTAGAAAATACCTTTTAACCAGCTCAATCCAAAATAAACACAAAAGTGCTCACATATCTTTGGGTGTGCCACAATTACATGTGGGACAATAACTACAGGGCTTGGACCTCTTAACATAAAACAAACCAATCAATAACTAATGATGAGGATATTTACTGTCAAGACAAACGCTCATTTCATACAGCCTTTGCTGATTTGATTAGTTTCTCAGCTTCTGGGTAAGACTAGGCTGTGCTTCAGAGACAGTAACCTGCTCTCCACACAAATGGAAACTGCTGTGATTCATTCAGCCCGCATTAACTCTCATGTCAGATTGTTAAGACGTACAGTTTCCAAACTTTAACTTTGTCCCCTTCTCATAAAATCTACCATTTAGTCGGACCTGGAGCTGAAACCGACAACAACAACATCATCTGTGAGTCTTTCTGACCGCCTGAGTCTGCGTGTGTTTACCTCCCCAGAAAAGTGTCCGATTAAAACGAAACTAATCAAAGTATAACGTCAATGCTCGTTTTGTTCGATTAACGGAAGCCTCTGCGCACACTAGCAACATTTTAAACGTTCACAGGTCTCATGAAGCCACTTTAGAAGCCGAAATGTGACGGAAAATCCCCGCGTGTTACACAAACACACCGGGTACCGTCGAGGTTTGAAGCCTGCTGTCGCGAAATAACGGAGCCCTGGCCCCCAAACACGAGCTGGGTCTGAAGAGAGGAGGGTTTTCTAACTGCTGCCACACATTTCTTCGTTTCAACAGATTGTCTGTCTGAGATATATCCCCACAATGTTGAAGATAAAACACAAAGTGTCGCCACATTTCAGGCGGGAGTAGGGCTTTCTGCAGGGGTTGACTCTTCACGGTTCTCATGTTCCATTTATGTCCCTCCTCCGCTCGTTCGCTCCGCACGTCCAGTGAGAGATCATCATGGCAGAAGAAGCTCCAGCAGTAGCCCCGGCGAAAGCCCCCAAGAAGAAATCGGCTCCCAAGCCCAAGAAGGAGGGACCCACCCTCCCGAAGCTCATCCTCAGCGCTGTGGCCGAGTCCAAAGAGCGCAAAGGTGTGTCTTTGGCGGCGGTGAAGAAGGCACTGGCGGCTAAAGGTGTGGATGTGAGCAAGGCTAACAAACGCATCAACACCGCCGTGATTAAGCTGGTGACAAAGGGCACTTTGTCCCAGACTAAAGGCACGGGGGCCGCAGGATCTTTCAAGCTCGCAAAGAAAGAGCCCAAAGCCGCCAAACCCGCAGCCAAGAAGGTCGCAAAGAAAGCTCCAGCCAAGGCAAAGAAGCCCGCCGCAAAGAAAGCGACACCCAAGAAGAAGGCTGCAGTCAAGAAAGTAGCAGTCAAGAAGTCCCCGAAGAAGGCAGCCGCAGCCAAGAAAACTCCGGTGAAGAAGGCAGCCAAAAAGCCTGCAGCCAAGAGCCCCAAGAAGGCTGCACCGAAGAAGGTGGCGAAGAAGACTCCCGTGAAGAAAGCTCCAGCTAAGAAAGCACCCGCAAAGAAGACTGCAGCCAAGAAGGCCAAGAAGTAAATCTTGAGACCACTATTCAAAGCATCAAAGGCTCTTTTAAGAGCCACCACAACTTCTAAAGAGTCTGTCCTAAGCAATCAGCTGTTCTCAGTTCTTTTATAATCTTGTAATACACACATATTGCACTGCACTGTTAAATGTACCTTTCTCAGGTCTGTAGCCAGCCTAATGCGTGTGCGGGCGCCTTAGTATCCTAACACATTTTTATCTTAAGCTACATGTAATTTATTCCTGCATACTGGATGTGTTATGCACTATACGTTCTTCTTTTTTCTTTTTTTAACAAAATGCTCCAAATTCTCAGTTGATTTATTCCCTCGTGATAAGATTGTGTTGTTGGTCTCGGTCTGTAGTACAGCATGATGTTACTTTTGTAGGTCCCATGGTTCCAACAGTTTGTGTTGAATTTCAGAGTGATTAGTTTGTTTTTATACTTAGAAAATATAATACCCAAAGTATCCTATAATGTCCGAATTTATTCTAGGGACTTAAAAATCATGGAGAGCAAAGGCTTTTAACAATGTCTCAAACAGTCCATGAGAAAAATGAAATCCACGGGACAATAAATCACTAAACAACTGTGCTTTCCTCCTCCATGCACGCGCAAGAAAGTGCCGTTGTTTACATCTCAATGCTGCTACTGACACCTACTGGCCACAATGAATATTGCCCTGCGGGTGATTTAAACTGAAGCGGGTGAATATCTCCTATTTAAAGTTCCACAAATCATGTAGTAGTTTTGGCAAGCAACTTCCAGAACCAAATAAAAAAAGTTCCTCGTGTTTGTCTTTGGCAACACCCTGAACCCCAAATTACTCCGACTGCTTCAACACCAGTGTGTGAATGGAGGACTAATGATGTCAAAGCACCTTGATACGTCTGAAGACTAGAAATGTTGTTTCTGGCAGATTCAACCTTAGAAAGTTAAAAAAATATATATATATCTGAGGTAGAAAATACTCTTAATACTCTGGCATTCTGCAGCTATCGTTATTTCTCAATGAAAAGTCATTATTTCAGTAAAATTGAAATTAAGAAACCGTTCAGTAATATTCGTATTTTGTCATGTGGGATTATGGGATTTATAGTAAAATAATATACATTATTTCTGATTGTTTATTTTTTTTTAAAGTAGTTAAAAAAACAAAGCAAAACCTGTTTATGGTGGCTTGCTAAGATTGTAGAGAAGACACCATATGAACAGAAACAACAGCCCTGGTTATACTGGACGCAGGTTTGACCCCTGAAGTAAGATGTATAAACAAATGACACCTGCTGGAACACGCTGTGCCATTTGCCTTGTTGTTCTTTCTTCATCAGGGCCCTGCACTGTTAAATGTACCTTGCTCAGGTCTGTAGCCAGCTTAATGTGTCTCCGATTTTTTTTTTAATTTAAGCTACATGTAATTCATTCCTGCATACTGGATGATTTATGCACTATACTTTTTTTCCCCTACAAAATGTTCCGAATTCTCAGTTGATTTATTCCCTCGTCTCCTGATAAGTTTGTGTTGTTGGTCTCGGTCTGTAGTACAGCATGATGTTACTTTTGCAGGTCCCATGGTTCCAACAGTTTGTGTTGAATTTCAGAGTGATTAGTTTGTTTTTATACTTAGAAAATATAATACCCAAAGTATCCTATAATGTCCGAATTTATTCTAGGGACTTAAAAATCATGGAGAGCAAAGGCTTTTTACAATGTCTCAAACAGTCCATGAGAAAAATGAAATCCACGGGACAATAAATCACTAAACAACTGTGCTTTCCTCCTCCATGCACACGCAAGAAAGTGCCGTTGTTTACATCTCAATGCTGCTACTGACACCTACTGGCCACAATGAATATTGCCCTGCGGTTGATTTAAACTGAAGCGGGTGAATCTCTCCTATTTAAAGTTCCACAAATCATTTGTCCCTCGGTGGAGAGGCCAATAGCTTCAAGTGTCTCGGCCACCACTTGTCCACGTATCTCAGCTTTTCTTAGGAGAAAACTTCACTGCGCCTGTTAGAAATGGATCAGGATTTTCAGAAAACATTCAATATATTGGAATGAAATGGTTATACATCGATATGAAGGAAAATTATTAGTGTTTACACGCAACAACATGCACAACATGCTCCGGTTCAGTACCAAGGACAGCGAAAGTCAAAGCCAGGCAGGACGCGCTGACAGCTTATTGCTTTATTGCATGTTCTCGTCAATTAGTCGAACACGGCTGAGTAGCACAGACAAACACCACGGTGCATCTGCGCAGCTTCAAGACTCTCTGCGTGCCACTTTGAAAACGTTGTATACGCGTATAATTACAAGTGCTACAGCGGCAGTAGTTATGGCAATATGTGTAATCTGTGCGCGTGATATATTGGGAATTGGTTTATATTGTGTGGTTGCAGCAAGTCGTGTCCTTATTGCTGGACACGGGACTAGTTATAATATGTCATCTTGCAGTAGACAGTGGACAGTAGAGGAAGAGCTCTGAATAAATGTGGTGGCTCTTAAAAGAGCCGTTGTTGTGGTTTTGGAGCAGTAGACAGATTAAGCTCTCTCTCCGCGGATCCTTCTTGCCAGCTGGATGTCTTTGGGCATGATGGTGACCCTCTTGGCGTGGATGGCGCACAGATTGGTGTCCTCAAAGAGGCCGACCAGGTAAGCCTCGCTGGCCTCCTGCAGAGCCATGACAGCGGAGCTCTGGAAGCGCAGGTCGGTCTTGAAGTCCTGAGCGATCTCACGGACCAGACGCTGGAAGGGCAGCTTGCGGATCAGCAGCTCGGTGGATTTCTGGTACCGACGGATCTCTCTCAGAGCCACGGTACCGGGCCTGTAACGATGGGGCTTCTTCACGCCACCGGTGGCCGGGGCGCTCTTACGGGCAGCCTTGGTGGCCAGCTGCTTCCTGGGGGCTTTGCCTCCGGTGGACTTACGAGCGGTCTGCTTGGTTCTTGCCATCGTCTCTTGTCTCTCTAAACGGGAGAAAAAATGTACTTCGACACGGGCCGAGCTGCTCTTAAAGCGGAGGAGCGGGTGTGCCGCAGTGACGTTGCCTCAGACCTCCGGCCCCTGATTGGTGACGGGTTGCTTCTGGAGCTCAGCCCCGACGGGGGGAGCGAGCCCCCGCTTCGATCTCCGCTGCTCATTGGAGGAAAAGTTGTTCAAACTGTGGAGCCAAAGTCGGAGCGAGCCGCCCCCTGCTGCTCTGCTGGAAGCCTCTCTTCTGGTTGGAGGGGCAGGAAAACGCCCGCGCTCCGCGGACATATAATGGAGAGCATGTACGCCTTGGCTACATTTCTCTCAGTCCCGACTCAAGAGATAAACAACAACCATGTCTGGAAGAGGCAAGACAGGCGGAAAGGCCAGAGCAAAGGCAAAGACCCGCTCTTCCCGTGCTGGGCTCCAGTTCCCAGTCGGTCGTGTTCACAGGCTGCTGCGCAAAGGAAACTACGCCCAGCGTGTTGGAGCCGGTGCCCCCGTCTACCTGGCGGCTGTGCTGGAGTACCTGACCGCTGAGATCCTGGAGCTGGCCGGTAACGCTGCCCGTGACAACAAGAAGACCCGTATCATCCCCCGTCACTTGCAGCTGGCTGTCCGCAACGACGAGGAGCTCAACAAGCTGCTCGGAGGAGTGACCATCGCTCAGGGTGGCGTGCTGCCCAACATCCAGGCTGTCCTGCTGCCCAAGAAGACCGAGAAGGCCGCCAAGAAGTAGAGACGCACGGCGTACACTCACCAACACAACGGCTCTTTTAAGAGCCACCCACACTCCATCAAGAGAGCAATTTACCTGAATGAATGAATCTGATTATTCTGATGATTTTAATATATATTTATTTTTTGTATATTCAACGATCTTTTTGTAAATCTTGAACATCACTTATTTTTACTGGACCCCGGTCACTTTTACACACTGACACTTTAAACTGTTTACAGTATTCTATGCTATACTTAATATTTTTGTGAAACAACTTTTATTTCTTTAGCTATATTCTATTATTGTGAAACTGTGTTTATTGTTATTGCGTGGCCTGCGTCCATTTCACTGCACATCTGTATGAGCACGTGACAAATAAAAATCTTGAAATGAATCTTGACTGATGAAAATCAAATGGGCATAGTTATAGTTTGTGATAAGATACACGATGATAGGTGGGCTCAGCATAACAAAATCACAGACGTTGCTAGATAATTCATTTTAGTTGGTGTTCTGATATCAGTAGCTCCATGCGAAGCTGTTCAGCTTCACCACGCAACGAATAGTACAGGTTCATCTGCTGCACAACGGAGACACATCCGCCCTCATCTGCAACTGTGTGACGTGTCAATTAATCGCTCATTCACAAATGTTGCTTATCACGTAACTGGTGAGCTTTAATGAAGGCAAACTTCAAGCACAGTACACTTCCTTGGCCTCAATGGAAGCATCAAGGCCAGATACAGCGGGGACTCACAAATACTCAACAGCAAGACTCCAGAAAGGGCAGAGTTTTACACAGCCCAGGTCGGTACACGGATAACAAATAAACAAACATAACTCAAGTAACTTCAAGGATTGTGTAAGGAAGACGTGAGCTTTGACAAATGGAACGAACCGCGCGCACACACTCACAAGTGTTGGTTATTACTTTACTGATGATTGATGAAATCTCCTCATACGAATGATGCTGTTTAAGGAAGTACACTCATTCTCTAAAACTTTCCTTGATGACGATCTATGTATAGCCACAAGTTCTGCTGAATACACCCACATCCCATTATTATCACCACACGTCTCTGCCTCTTTTCGATATTCCACTTGAAAACATGGGAGATAATTCAGTGGTGAAACATCTTAACAGTCCATATCTGAACTGAACTCAACAACCTCTATTATTTCTGAGTAAAGTCAGAAGAATTGTCTATTTTAGAATAATGGTTGTAGTTGTGACCTTAAAGCATCAACTATCCTACTATAGTACCTATCCTACTCTTCTTTCTGCATCTTGTCCCATCTCCCCCATCCCATTTCAAGCCCGGCACAGTTTAGCAGATGGCTGTTCCGTCATGAGCCCGGGTCTGCTGAAGATTACTGCCTGTTAAAAGGAAGTTTTTTCATGCCACGCTATGACGGATTAAGGTGGGCTCTTGTAATATAGCCATCAGTAAGGTCTTTTACCTGCTTTTTGTAAACATAACAATGAGCATGGTCTTGTTACCTGCTCTTTTGTTAATGTTAACAGACAAACAGTAACGTCCTTTACCTGCTTTTTGTAAAGTGTCTCGAGATAACACCTGTTATGAATTGCCGCTATACAAAAAAAGATTGATTGATTGATTTATTGATTGAACGAGAAGAGGATCATTTGAAAATAGAATGATTAAAAGTAGAATAATAATCTCTGGAGAAAAGAAAGTCCATCACTCCGGCCACTTGTATTTACATGCAGTCATCATATGTTTTAAAGAGTCTGTTAAAGCTTCCTGTCCTCCTCTCCTTGATATTTTTCTTGACCTTCGCTGTCCCAGGTGCTGAACTGGAAACCTGAACATGTTGTGTCATTTTCTTGATAAAAAAAATAGAATTAAAGCAGTGATAATCTCCCTTTATATCGCTGTATAATGATTATACTCTAATATGTTGGATATTTTCTGCAACTCCTGCGGTCAGTGTGGAGCTCGGTCAGTCCAACATGAGTCAATGTTTAAATGTGACTAAATGAACAAAATGAGAGATGAAATTTGACTACAGATCAAGTAAAAACCTGCAAAAAAAGGGAGTACAAGTACAACAATGAAGCTGTTAAAGCTTCCTGTCCTCCTCTCCGTGATGTTTTTCTTGACCTTCGCTGTCCGAGGTGCTGAACTGGAGCGTGTTGTGTCATTTGCTTAGAAATGGTATAAAACAGTAATGAGCTTAATTCATATCGGTGTTCATGATTTCACCCCAATATGTTGAAGGTTTGCTGCAACTCCTGCTCATCGTGGAGCTCAGTCAGTCCAACAGGATGTCCCAGATTCACAGTGCTGTTCAGAGGGGGGCGCTAATGCTTCAAAGGATTGTGTTTTTAAAAGACGTGACCCAAGAAGAAGAAAAGCAGAGCTCTGTGTTCTACGAGGTTCTCAGACCAGACTTAAAGAACCGTGATTCCGGAGCAGGAAGTATTCAGCCCTCATCGTCTGATCTACTAAAATGTCTGGAAGAGGAAAGGGAGGTAAAGGACTCGGCAAAGGAGGCGCCAAGCGTCACCGTAAAGTCCTCCGTGATAACATCCAGGGAATCACCAAGCCCGCCATCCGCCGTCTTGCTCGCCGTGGTGGTGTGAAGCGTATCTCCGGTCTGATCTACGAGGAGACCCGCGGTGTGTTGAAGGTGTTCCTGGAGAACGTGATCCGTGATGCCGTCACTTACACCGAGCATGCCAAGAGGAAGACCGTGACCGCCATGGATGTGGTGTACGCCCTGAAGAGACAGGGACGCACTCTGTACGGCTTCGGAGGTTAAACCTGATCCTGACCCGCTCATACTCAAACCCAAAGGCTCTTTTAAGAGCCACACACTCAATCTGAAGAGTCATTTCTCAATGTCTATATCTCTATCATAAGCCAGTAATACGCCGTGTAAACTGCTTGTATTTGTGCTTTTTAACGAACACAGCACTTACAATGTTGCAATAACAACGGAAGGAAAGAACAGTCTCGTGAAGGGCGGGAATAGTGTTACAAACATCAACCTCAATAATTAAAGGCTTTGACTCGAGTGTAAAAACCAAAGAGCACCGGATACTAGACCTTATTTTTTATCGAAAACGACATGATACAAATGAGTCCTGTACTTCAGCCTCCTCGCAGTTAACGCACATATTCGACACAATAAATACAGTCAAGAGGCTTATTAAAAATCATGATGTTCATGATACATGAATAACATCATTGCACTCTTCATGAACCTCATGTTAACACACATGAGGCTTTACTTACGTCCATGAGGTATTAGGCCACATGTCAAACAAGTAGGACTGAAACATGTAAAAGTAGTGCTGCATTCACTTTTGAGGAACAGCTCAAAGTAAAGAAGGTACAATGCTAAAGGCATGCATGTGAACCAACAACAAAAAGATAGAACAATACAAATAACAAGGTAGGTTTAAATATGTATTCAAGTCCTTTTTTAGGCCTACACCGTCAACTTACATTGGTTATTACACAGTAAATATAGGCTATCAATAGTAATAGTGGAATATTTGTCTCAACTTTCTCGAGGCTCGAAATGAGAAGATCATTTGGGAATTGGCAGTCTTCTGTTTACACCATTTTAATATTGAGTATGTGTCGGTCAAAACTCTGGTCTTTTTCCCTCTGAGGGGTTTCACTGCTGTCTCTTTCCTCCACTATCTTGCATGTTGACATGTTGCTGTCTTGATGGGCTGTACAGTTAACGGCTCAAGGTAACCTCGGGCATTTGTTGGCTTCATTTGTGAGTCGGCATGGCCTACTATATTTGGATGGCAACATCTGGAATAACGACTGAGATAGTTCAGGGAAACGGATTTCGGACCAAGCCCGCTCACTCCACACAAAGCACGGCCCCGAGAGCCCAAGCTCCAGCCAATCCCCTGTGAGCAACAGCACGCCCTCATTTGCATCAGCAGCAAATAAAGAGAGACTCCCGACCAGGCGTAGCCATCTGATCCTGAGACCACCACTCAGAAATCATGCCTGAAACCGTGAAAGCGCCCAAGAAGGGCTCCAAGAAAGCCGTGTCTAAGGCCACCAAGACCGGCAAGAAGAGGAGGAGGACCAGGAAAGAGAGCTACGCCATCTACGTCTACAAGGTCCTGAAGCAGGTCCACCCCGACACCGGTATCTCCTCCAAGGCTATGGGCATCATGAACTCCTTCGTGAGCGACATCTTTGAGCGCATCGCTGGGGAGGCATCCCGCCTGGCTCACTACAACAAGCGCTCCACCATCACCTCCAGGGAGATCCAGACCGCCGTCCGTCTGCTGCTGCCCGGTGAGCTGGCCAAGCACGCCGTGTCCGAGGGCACCAAGGCTGTGACCAAGTACACCAGCTCCAAGTAAACCCGCTGATAACCAGCAACAACATAACGGTCCTTTTCAGGACCACCCAACCCTTCCTTCAAGAGCTCAACTCCAATTCATATATTACAACATGCATGTGCATATTCCTTTCTTTCATTTGCACACTGCAATACATCTTCTACCCCTTTTCACAAACCTATCCATTCTTTCAACACGCCCCAATTCAAGGCAACTTTACTTTCACGCTTTCTTCATCTGGACAACATAAACCCACTCATTCACCTATTCACAAGGCTTCAATATATCACACTGCAACTTAGTGCTCACTGTGTAAGCTTACTGCAAGCGAGACCAACTTTCTGGATACTAATACTCTATACAAACGGCAGACATATCTAATGTTTACACAAGACACACATTAATGTTAGACAACACATCAAAACCTACTTTTGTCAGTGAACATCTGACTTACGCATTCCTCATGTATTGGAACATTTAACCCTTTACATTAGCTTATTACATGTATAGGAGACTGAATTTCATTGTATCACAAACCTCGCAGCAAGCCTGCGACTCAACACCCAGGGAGACAAAACCCACACTTACCGCGAGGGAGATTAAATCCCCCCGCGACAAATTACGTTTTTTGAATTAAATTGAAAAAGCGCGAACCAAACACCGCGATTTTAAAGCTTTTACACATCCACACAAATCTTCCAAATAAAACAGAGGACAAAAAGTTGCGTAAACAATATTGAGTATCTCAAAGGTAAGTAGATTTTACAAAGTACTTACCTGCAAAATACAGGACAAGTGCAGACGCATTCAATTGGCCTTCCAGGTTGCAGCTGAGGTGTGGGCGGAAGTGCTCACCTGAGACAACCCGGCACAACTGTTCCGTCGTTGTCAGTTCCATCTGAGGTGCTGCTCTGCTTTACAATAATATTGCATGAATTTTTTCCCTTTCCTCTCAAAAGAAAGAATATTTTAAAGGAATATTCCACCTCCGCGGCCAAAAATATTAGAAAATAAAAATATTGTCTCAGATTTCCGATCTCCCCTAAAGCCAAAGAGGTGAACTTTAAAACATTCAATGACATTTATCCATGTGCTGAATTTCTAAGACGGATATTTCATTTGGACAGTAATGAATGTAAAACAGAAACACTTGAGCACTTGAAGTTTTCCTGCAAGGTATGTGATTTATTTTGGAAGAATTTCACAAGTTGGACAGCCCGTAATAACATGGATGTGCCTCCCCTGACATCCAACAGTGTGAAACTTGGTTTTATAATGGAGGACAGAAAATTAGAATTTAACTTAAATAACTTACTTGTACTTGCCAAATATTTTCTACATTTTGTACAAAACAAACAAAAACAATAACATTGCACCGTGTATGTAATGAAACAAAAACTATTAAATGCCCATCTGCTCGTAATATGGGCTTTCAAGTCGTTAGAAAATACCTTTTAACCAGCTCAATCCAAAATAAACACAAAAGTGCTCACATATCTTGGGTGTGCCACAATTACATGTGGGACAATAACTACAGGGCTTGGACCTCTTAAAGAGGCCTATAGCTTGATTTTTAGTTTGTAACACAATGAAAGGAATTTCTCTCACTTGAGATCTTGAAACGGCATGCACGTGATATCATCAATGGGATTTTTCGTTCTCAATTAAACCAAATAAACACAACCACAGTTGTCATCCTTCCTGTGTGCAATGGCTATAGAGGTTCAGAGAGACGTACTCCTATACACATACTGTGTTCATACACAAAGCTTCAATGTATTTTCTATGGATTCATTTCAACTGTTCACATTACACATTTCACAGTAAAGTGATATAAGCAGCCAATTTATTCACAACTCGTCGGCTGTTACAGCCCACTATAATCCAAATGATCTCCGCTGCACTGATATGAACTGTAAATAAATGTAAATAAATAAATGTGTCCAATCCCTGATCAGGAGAATGTCTGTCGCTCTAATCTGCTTTAATATCTTGTGTACAGTGGTTGCCACCTGGTTTAGCATCAAGGCTAACTTCTTCATGAAAAATCACAACCATACTTTTTTGTTTTCATCGAATCAGAAAAGATTGTGCTGTTAAAAGGTACAAAAATGTGACAGAACAAAGGGATGTTTAAAAAGCACTTCATCGACTTGGTGACACTTTTTTAAGGCACAATGAAAACGGCCTGCGACCAGTTGAGAAACTGTTTAACAATGTGTAACAAACACGTTTTCTACACGCTGAAATACTAAACAGAAAACCAATCAATCACCAACTCACCTTAAGAACAACTGTGACTTGACTATTTCAGAGACAAAACTGCTCTCCACACAAACTGAAAACTTAAAGTGGAATAAACACATTAAAATACGTAACATAAAACAAACCAATCAATAACTAATGATGAGGATATTTACTGTCAAGACAAACGCTCATTTCATACAGCCTTTGTTGATTTGATTAGTTTCTCAGCTTCTGGGTAAGACTACGCTGTGCTTCAGAGACAGTAACCTGCTCTCCACACAAATGGAAACTGCTGTGATTCATTCAGCCCGCATTAACTCTCATGTCAGATTGTTAAGACGTACAGTTTCCAAACTTTAACTTTGTCCCCTTCTCATAAAATCTACCATTTAGTCGGACCTGGAGCTGAAACCGACAACAACAGCATCATCTGTGAGTCTTTCTGACCGCCTGAGTCTGCGTGTGTTTACCTCCCCAGAAAAGTGTCCGATTAAAACGAAACTAATCAAAGTATAACGTCAATGCTCGTTTTGTTCGATTAACGGAAGCCTCTGCGCACACTAGCAACATTTTAAACGTTCACAGGTCTCATGAAGCCACTTTAGAAGCCGAAATGTGACGGAAAATCCCCGCGTGTTACACAAACACACCGGGTACCGTCGAGGTTTGAAGCCTGCTGTCGCGAAATAACGGAGCCCTGGCCCCCAAACACGAGCTGGGTCTGAAGAGAGGAGGGTTTTCTAACTGCTGCCACACATTTCTTCGTTTCAACAGATTGTCTGTCTGAGATATATCCCCACAATGTTGAAGATAAAACACAAAGTGTCGCCACATTTCAGGCGGGAGTAGGGCTTTCTGCAGGGGTTGACTCTTCACGGTTCTCATGTTCCATTTATGTCCCTCCTCCGCTCGTTCCCTCCGCACGTCCAGTGAGAGATCATCATGGCAGAAGAAGCTCCAGCAGTAGCCCCGGCGAAAGCCCCCAAGAAGAAATCGGCTCCCAAGCCCAAGAAGGAGGGACCCACCCTCCCGAAGCTCATCCTCAGCGCTGTGGCCGAGTCCAAAGAGCGCAAAGGTGTGTCTTTGGCGGCGGTGAAGAAGGCACTGGCGGCTAAAGGTGTGGATGTGAGCAAGGCTAACAAACGCATCAACACCGCCGTGATTAAGCTGGTGACAAAGGGCACTTTGTCCCAGACTAAAGGCACGGGGGCCGCAGGATCTTTCAAGCTCGCAAAGAAAGAGCCCAAAGCCGCCAAACCCGCAGCCAAGAAGGTCGCAAAGAAAGCTCCAGCCAAGGCAAAGAAGCCCGCCGCAAAGAAAGCGACACCCAAGAAGAAGGCTGCAGTCAAGAAAGTAGCAGTCAAGAAGTCCCCGAAGAAGGCAGCCGCAGCCAAGAAAACTCCGGTGAAGAAGGCAGCCAAAAAGCCTGCAGCCAAGAGCCCCAAGAAGGCTGCACCGAAGAAGGTGGCGAAGAAGACTCCCGTGAAGAAAGCTCCAGCTAAGAAAGCACCCGCAAAGAAGACTACAGCCAAGAAGGCCAAGAAGTAAATCTTGAGACCACTATTCAAAGCATCAAAGGCTCTTTTAAGAGCCACCACAACTTCTAAAGAGTCTGTCCTAAGCAATCAGCTGTTCTCGGTTCTTTTATAATCTTGTAATACACACATATTGCACTGCACTGTTAAATGTACCTTTCTCAGGTCTGTAGCCAGCCTAATGCGTGTGCGGGCGCCTTAGTATCCTAACACATTTTTATCTTAAGCTACATGTAATTTATTCCTGCATACTGGATGTGTTATGCACTATACGTTCTTCTTTTTTCTTTTTTTAACAAAATGCTCCAAATTCTCAGTTGATTTATTCCCTCGTGATAAGATTGTGTTGTTGGTCTCGGTCTGTAGTACAGCATGATGTTACTTTTGCAGGTCCCATGGTTCCAACAGTTTGTGTTGAATTTCAGAGTGATTAGTTTGTTTTTATACTTAGAAAATATAATACCCAAAGTATCCTATAATGTCCGAATTTATTCTAGGGACTTAAAAATCATGGAGAGCAAAGGCTTTTTACAATGTCTCAAACAGTCCATGAGAAAAATGAAATCCACGGGACAATAAATCACTAAACAACTGTGCTTTCCTCCTCCATACACACGCAAGAAAGTGCCGTTGTTTACATCTCAATGCTGCTACTGACACCTACTGGCCACAATGAATATTGCCCTGCGGGTGATTTAAACTGAAGCGGGTGAATATCTCCTATTTAAAGTTCCACAAATCATGTAGTAGTTTTGGCAAGCAACTTCCAGAACCAAATAAAAAAAGTTCCTCGTGTTTGTCTTTGGCAACACCCTGAACCCCAAATTACTCCGACTGCTTCAACACCAGTGTGTGAATGGAGGACTAATGATGTCAAAGCACCTTGATACGTCTGAAGACTAGAAATGTTGTTTCTGGCAGATTCAACCTTAGAAAGTTAAAAAAATATATATATATATCTGAGGTAGAAAATACTCTTAATACTCTGGCATTCTGCAGCTATCATTATTTCTCAATGAAAAGTCATTATTTCAGTAAAATTGAAATTAAGAAACCGTTCAGTAATATTCGTATTTTGTCATGTGGGATTATGGGATTTATAGTAAAATAATATACATTATTTCTGATTGTTTTTTTTTTTTTAAAGTAGTTAAAAAAACAAAGCAAAACCTGTTTATGGTGGCTTGCTAAGATTGTAGAGAAGACACCATATGAACAGAAACAACAGCCCTGGTTATACTGGACGCAGGTTTGACCCCTGAAGTAAGATGTATAAACAAATGACACCTGCTGGAACACGCTGTGCCATTTGCCTTGTTGTTCTTTCTTCATCAGGGCCCTGCACTGTTAAATGTACCTTGCTCAGGTCTGTAGCCAGCTTAATGTGTCTCCGATTTTTTTTTTAATTTAAGCTACATGTAATTCATTCCTGCATACTGGATGATTTATGCACTATACTTTTTTTCCCCTACAAAATGTTCCGAATTCTCAGTTGATTTATTCCCTCGTCTCCTGATAAGTTTGTGTTGTTGGTCTCGGTCTGTAGTACAGCATGATGTTACTTTTGCAGGTCCCATGGTTCCAACAGTTTGTGTTGAATTTCAGAGTGATTAGTTTGTTTTTATACTTAGAAAATATAATACCCAAAGTATCCTATAATGTCCGAATTTATTCTAGGGACTTAAAAATCATGGAGAGCAAAGGCTTTTTACAATGTCTCAAACAGTCCATGAGAAAAATGAAATCCACGGGACAATAAATCACTAAACAACTGTGCTTTCCTCCTCCATGCACACGCAAGAAAGTGCCGTTGTTTACATATCAATGCTGCTACTGACACCTACTGGCCACAATGAATATTGCCCTGCGGGTGATTTAAACTGAAGCGGGTGAATCTCTCCTATTTAAAGTTCCACAAATCATTTGTCCCTCGGTGGAGAGGCCAATAGCTTCAAGTGTCTCGGCCACCACTTGTCCACGTATCTCAGCTTTTCTTAGGAGAAAACTTCACTGCGCCTGTTAGAAATGGATCAGGATTTTCAGAAAACATTCAATATATTGGAATGAAATGGTTATACATCGATATGAAGGAAAATTATTAGTGTTTACACGCAACAACATGCACAACATACTCCGGTTCAGTACCAAGGACAGCGAAAGTCAAAGCCAGGCAGGACGCGCTGACAGCTTATTGCTTTATTGCATGTTCTCGTCAATTAGTCGAACACGGCTGAGTAGCACAGACAAACACCACGGTGCATCTGCGCAGCTTCAAGACTCTCTGCGTGCCACTTTGAAAACGTTGTATACGCGTATAATTACAAGTGCTACAGCGGCAGTAGTTATGGCAATATGTGTAATCTGTGCGCGTGATATATTGGGAATTGGTTTATATTGTGTGGTTGCAGCAAGTCTAGTTATAGACTAGTTATAATATGTCATCTTGCAGTAGACAGTGGACAGTAGAGGAAGAGCTCTGAATAAATGTGGTGGCTCTTAAAAGAGCCGTTGTTGTGGTTTTGGAGCAGTAGACAGATTAAGCTCTCTCTCCGCGGATCCTTCTTGCCAGCTGGATGTCTTTGGGCATGATGGTGACCCTCTTGGCGTGGATGGCGCACAGATTGGTGTCCTCAAAGAGGCCGACCAGGTAAGCCTCGCTGGCCTCCTGCAGAGCCATGACAGCGGAGCTCTGGAAGCGCAGGTCGGTCTTGAAGTCCTGAGCGATCTCACGGACCAGACGCTGGAAGGGCAGCTTGCGGATCAGCAGCTCGGTGGATTTCTGGTACCGACGGATCTCTCTCAGAGCCACGGTACCGGGCCTGTAACGATGGGGCTTCTTCACGCCACCGGTGGCCGGTGCGCTCTTACGGGCAGCCTTGGTGGCCAGCTGCTTCCTGGGGGCTTTGCCTCCGGTGGACTTACGAGCGGTCTGCTTGGTTCTTGCCATCGTCTCTTGTCTCTCTAAACGGGAGAAAAAATGTACTTCGACACGGGCCGAGCTGCTCTTAAAGCGGAGGAGCGGGTGTGCCGCAGTGACGTTGCCTCAGACCTCCGGCCCCTGATTGGTGACGGGTTGCTTCTGGAGCTCAGCCCCGACGGGGGGAGCGAGCCCCCGCTTCGATCTCCGCTGCTCATTGGAGGAAAAGTTGTTCAAACTGTGGAGCCAAAGTCGGAGCGAGCCACCCCCTGCTGCTCTGCTGGAAGCCTCTCTTCTGGTTGGAGGGGCAGGAAAACGCCCGCGCTCCGCGGACATATAATGGAGAGCATGTCCGCCTTGGCTACATTTCTCTCAGTCCCGACTCAAGAGATAAACAACAACCATGTCTGGAAGAGGCAAGACAGGCGGAAAGGCCAGAGCAAAGGCAAAGACCCGCTCTTCCCGTGCTGGGCTCCAGTTCCCAGTCGGTCGTGTTCACAGGCTGCTGCGCAAAGGAAACTACGCCCAGCGTGTTGGAGCCGGTGCCCCCGTCTACCTGGCGGCTGTGCTGGAGTACCTGACCGCTGAGATCCTGGAGCTGGCCGGTAACGCTGCCCGTGACAACAAGAAGACCCGTATCATCCCCCGTCACTTGCAGCTGGCTGTCCGCAACGACGAGGAGCTCAACAAGCTGCTCGGAGGAGTGACCATCGCTCAGGGTGGCGTGCTGCCCAACATCCAGGCTGTCCTGCTGCCCAAGAAGACCGAGAAGGCCGCCAAGAAGTAGAGACGCACGGCGTACACTCACCAACACAACGGCTCTTTTAAGAGCCACCCACACTCCATCAAGAGAGCAATTTACCTGAATGAATTCATCTGATTATTCTGATGATTTTAATATGTATTTATTTTTTGTATATTCAACGATCTTTTTGTAAATCTTGAACATCACTTATTTTTACTGGACCCCGGTCACTTTTACACACTGACACTTTAAACTGTTTACAGTATTCTATGCTATACTTAATATTTTTGTGAAACAACTTTTATTTCTTTAGCTATATTCTATTATTGTGAAACTGTGTTTATTGTTATTGCGTGGCCTGCGGAAAAGTCCTTCCATTTCACTGCACATCTGTATGAGCACGTGACAAATAAAAATCTTGAAATGAATCTTGACTCTGATGAAAATCAAATGGGCATAGTTATAGTTTGTGATAAGATACACGATGATAGGTGGGCTCAGCATAACAAAATCACAGACGTTGCTAGATAATTCATTTTAGTTGGTGTTCTGATATCAGTAGCTCTATGCGAAGCTGTTCAGCTTCACGCACGCAACGAAAAGTACAGGTTCATCTGCTGCACAACGGAGACACATCCGCCCTCATCTGCAACTGTGTGACGTGTCAATTAATCGCTCATTCACAAATGTTGCTTATCACGTAACTGGTGAGCTTTAATGAAGGCAAACTTCAAGCACAGTACACTTCCTTGGCCTCAATGGAAGCATCAAGGCCAGATACAGCGGGGACTCACGAATGCAGACTCAACAGCAAGACTCCAGAAAGGGCAGAGTTTTACACAGCCCAGGTCGGTACACAGATAACAAATAAACAAACATAACTCAAGTAACTTCAAGGATTGTGTAAGGAAGACGTGTGCTTTGACAAATGGAACGAACCGCGCGCACACACTCACAAGTGTTGGTTACTACTTTACTGATGATTTATGAAATCTCCTAATACGAATGATGCTGTTTAAGGCTGTTTAAGGAAGTACACTCATTCTCTAAAACTTTCCTTGATGACTATCTATGTATAGCCACAAGTTCTGCTGAATACACCCACATCCCATTATTATCACCACACGTCTCTGCCTCTTTTCGATATTCCACTTGAAAACATGGGAGATAATTCAGTGGTGAAACATCTTAACAGTCCATATCTGAACTGAACTCAACAACCTCTATTATTTCTGAGTAAAGTCAGAAGAATTGTCTATTTTAGAATAATGGTTGTAGTTGTGACCTTAAAGCATCAACTATCCTACTATAGTACCTATCCTACTCTTCTTTCTGCATCTATCCTACTCTTCTGTCTGCATCTTGTCCCATCTCCCCCATCCCATTTCAAGCCCGGCACAGTTTAGCAGATGGCTGTTCCGTCGTGAGCCCGGGTCTGTTGAAGATTACTGCCTGTTAAAAGGAAATTTCTTCTTGCCACGCTATGACGGATTAAGCTGGGCTCTTGTAATACAGCCATAAGTAAGGTCTTTTACCTGCTGTTTGTAAACATAACAATGAGCATGGTCTTGTTTCGTGCTCTTTTGTTAATGTTAACAGACAAACAGTAAGGTCCTTTACCTGCTTTTTGTAAAGTGTCTCGAGATAACACCTGTTATGAATTGCCGCTATACAAAAAAGATTGATTGATTGATTTATTGATTGAACGAGAAGAGGATCATTTGAAAATAGAATGATTAAAAGTAGAATAATAATCTCTGGAGAAAAAAAAGTCCATCACTCCGGCCAGTTGTATTTACATGCAGTCATCATATGTTTTAAAGAGTCTGTTAAAGCTTCCTGTCCTCCTCTCCTTGATATGTTTCTTGACCTTCGCTGTCCCAGGTTCTGAACTGGAAACCTGAACATGTTGTGTCATTTTCTTGATAAAAAAATAGAATTAAAGCAGTGATAATCTCCCTTTATATCGCTGTATAATGATTATACTCTAATATGTTGGATATTTTCTGCAACTCCTGCGGTCAGTGTGGAGCTCGGTCAGTCCAACATGAGTCAATGTTTAAATGTGACTAAATGAACAAAATGAGAGATGAAATTTGACTACAGATAAAGTAAAAACCTGCAAAAAAAGGGAGTACAAGTACAACAATTAAGCTGTTAAAGCTTCCTGTCCTCCTCTCCGTGATGTTTTTCTTGACCTTCGCTGTCCGAGGTGCTGAACTGGAGCGTGTTGTGTCATTTGCTTAGAAATGGTATAAAACAGTAATGAGCTTAATTCATATCGGTGTTCATGATTTCACCCCAATATGTTGAAGGTTTGCTGCAACTCCTGCTCATCGTGGAGCTCAGTCAGTCCAACAGGATGTCCCAGATTCACAGTGCTGTTCAGAGGGGGGCGCTAATGCTTCAAAGGATTGTGTTTTTAAAAGACGTGACCCAAGAAGAAAAGCAGAGCTCTGTGTTCTACGAGGTTCTCAGACAAGACTTAAAGAACCGTGATTCCGGAGCAGGAAGTATTCAGCCCTCATCGTCTGATCTACTAAAATGTCTGGAAGAGGAAAGGGAGGTAAAGGACTCGGCAAAGGAGGCGCCAAGCGTCACCGTAAAGTCCTCCGTGATAACATCCAGGGAATCACCAAGCCCGCCATCCGCCGTCTTGCTCGCCGTGGTGGTGTGAAGCGTATCTCCGGTCTGATCTACGAGGAGACCCGCGGTGTGTTGAAGGTGTTCCTGGAGAACGTGATCCGTGATGCCGTCACTTACACCGAGCATGCCAAGAGGAAGACCGTGACCGCCATGGATGTGGTGTACGCCCTGAAGAGACAGGGACGCACTCTGTACGGCTTCGGAGGTTAAACCTGATCCTGACCCGCTCATACTCAAACCCAAAGGCTCTTTTAAGAGCCACACACTCAATCTGAAGAGTCATTTCTCAATGTCTATATCTCTATCATAAGCCAGTAATACGCCGTGTAAACTGCTTGTATTTGTGCTTTTTAACGAACACAGCACTTACAATGTTGCAATAACAACGGAAGGAAAGAACAGTCTCGTGAAGGGCGGGAATAGTGTTACAAACATCAACCTCAATAATTAAAGGCTTTGACTCAAGTGTAAAAACCAAAGAGCACCGGATGCTAGACCTTATTTTTTATCGAAAACGACATGATACAAATGAGTCCTGTACTTCAGCCTCCTCGCAGTTAACGCACATATTCGACACAATAAATACAGTCAAGAGGCTTATTAAAAATCATGATGTTCATGATACATGAATAACATCATTGCACTCTTCATGAACCTCATGTTAACACACATGAGGCTTTACTTACGTCCATGAGGTATTAGGCCACATGTCAAACAAGTAGGACTGAAGCATGTAAAAGTAGTGCTGCATTCACTTTTGAGGAACAGCTCAAAGTAAAGAAGGTACAATGCTAAAGGCATGCATGTGAACCAACAACAAAAAGATAGAACAATACAAATAACAAGGTAGGTTTAAATATGTATTCAAGTCCTTTTTTAGGCCTACACCGTCAACTTACATTGGTTATTACACAGTAAATATAGGCTATCAATAGTAATAGTGGAATATTTGTCTCAACTTTCTCGAGGCTCGAAATGAGAAGATCATTTGGGAATTGCCAGTCTTCTGTTTACACCATTTTAATATTGAGTATGTGTCGGTCAAAACTCTGGTCTTTTTCCCTCTGAGGGGTTTCACTGCTGTCTCTTTCCTCCACTATCTTGCATGTTGACATGTTGCTGTCTTGATGGGCTGTACAGTTAACGGCTCAAGGTAACCTCGGGCATTTGTTGGCTTCATTTGTGAGTCGGCATGGCCTACTATATTTGGATGGCAACATCTGGAATAACGACTGAGATAGTTCAGGGAAACGGATTTCGGACCAAGCCCGCTCACTCCACACAAAGCACGGCCCCGAGAGCCCAAGCTCCAGCCAATCCCCTGTGAGCAACAGCACGCCCTCATTTGCATCAGCAGCAAATAAAGAGAGACTCCCGACCAGGCGTAGCCATCTGATCCTGAGACCACCACTCAGAAATCATGCCTGAAACCGTGAAAGCGCCCAAGAAGGGCTCCAAGAAAGCCGTGTCTAAGGCCACCAAGACCGGCAAGAAGAGGAGGAGGACCAGGAAAGAGAGCTACGCCATCTACGTCTACAAGGTCCTGAAGCAGGTCCACCCCGACACCGGTATCTCCTCCAAGGCTATGGGCATCATGAACTCCTTCGTGAGCGACATCTTTGAGCGCATCGCTGGGGAGGCATCCCGCCTGGCTCACTACAACAAGCGCTCCACCATCACCTCCAGGGAGATCCAGACCGCCGTCCGTCTGCTGCTGCCCGGTGAGCTGGCCAAGCACGCCGTGTCCGAGGGCACCAAGGCTGTGACCAAGTACACCAGCTCCAAGTAAACCCGCTGATAACCAGCAACAACATAACGGTCCTTTTCAGGACCACCCAACCCTTCCTTCAAGAGCTCAACTCCAATTCATATATTACAACATGCATGTGCATATTCCTTTCTTTCATTTGCACACTGCCATACATCTTCTACCCCTTTTCACAAACCTATCCATTCTTTCAACACGCCCCAATTCAAGGCAACTTTACTTTCACGCTTTCTTCATCTGGACAACATAAACCCACTCATTCACCTATTCACAAGGCTTCAATATATCACACTGCAACTTAGTGCTCACTGTGTAAGCTTACTGCAAGCGAGACCAACTTTCTGGATACTAATACTCTATACAAACGGCAGACATATCTAATGTTTACACAAGACACACATTAATGTTAGTCAACACATCAAAACCTACTTTTGTCAGTGAACATCTGACTTACGCATTCCTCATGTATTGGAACATTTAACCCTTTACATTAGCTTATTACATGTATAGGAGACTGAATTTCATTGTATCACAAACCTCGCAGCAAGCCTGCGACTCAACACACAGGGAGACAAAACCCACACTTACCGCGAGGGAGATTAAATCCCCCCGCGACAAATTACGTTTTTTGAATTAAATTGAAAAAGCGCGAACCAAACACCGCGATTTTAAAGCTTTTACACATCCACACAAATCTTCCAAATAAAACAGAGGACAAAAAGTTGCGTAAACAATATTGAGTATCTCAAAGGTAAGTAGATTTTACAAAGTACTTACCTGCAAAATACAGGACAAGTGCAGACGCATTCAATTGGCCTTCCAGGTTGCAGCTGAGGTGTGGGCGGAAGTGCTCACCTGAGACAACCCGGCACAACTGTTCCGTCGTTGTCAGTTCCATCTGAGGTGCTGCTCTGCTTTACAATAATATTGCATGAATTTTTTCCCTTTCCTCTCAAAAGAAAGAATATTTTAAAGGAATATTCCACCTCCGCGGCCAAAAATATTAGAAAATAAAAATATTGTCTCAGATTTCCGATCTCCCCTAAAGCCAAAGAGGTGAACTTTAAAACATTCAATGACATTTATCCATGTGCTGAATTTCTAAGACGGATATTTCATTTGGACAGTAATGAATGTAAAACAGAAACACTTGAGCACTTGAAGTTTTCCTGCAAGGTATGTGATTTATTTTGGAAGAATTTCACAAGTTGGACAGCCCGTAATAACATGGATGTGCCTCCCCTGACATCCAACAGTGTGAAACTTGGTTTTATAATGGAGGACAGAAAATTAGAATTTAACTTAAATAACTTACTTGTACTTGCCAAATATTTTCTACACAAATGTAAATACTCAAATACTGCCCCACTCTTCAGCATGTGTTTGAAGGAGCTGCAGCTTTATGTTGATTCTTTGAAACTTATGAAATCAAGGAAGGCCCTATATGTCTATGTGAGAGCTTGTCAGGTTTTGATTGATTGTTGTTTTTTTCTGTTTGTTGCTCTGTTGTACAAAACAAACAAAAACAATAACATTGCACCGTGTATGTAATGAAACAAAAACTATTAAATGCCCATCTGCTCGTAATATGGGCTTTCAAGTCGTTAGAAAATACCTTTTAACCAGCTCAATCCAAAATAAACACAAAAGTGCTCACATATCTTGGGTGTGCCACAATTACATGTGGGACAATAACTACAGGGCTTGGACCTCTTAAAGAGGCCTATAGCTTGATTTTTAGTTTGTAACACAATGAAAGGAATTTCTCTCACTTGAGATCTTGAAACGGCATGCACGTGATATCATCAATGGGATTTTTCGTTCTCAATTAAACCAAATAAACACAACCACAGTTGTCATCCTTCCTGTGTGCAATGGCTATAGAGGTTCAGAGAGACGTACTCCTATACACATACTGTGTTCATACACAAAGCTTCAATGTATTTTCTATGGATTCATTTCAACTGTTCACATTACACATTTCACAGTAAAGTGATATAAGCAGCCAATTTATTCACAACTCGTCGGCTGTTACAGCCCACTATAATCCAAATGATCTCCGCTGCACTGATATGAACTGTAAATAAATGTAAATAAATAAATGTGTCCAATCCCTGATCAGGAGAATGTCTGTCGCTCTAATCTGCTTTAATATCTTGTGTACAGTGGTTGCCACCTGGTTTAGCATCAAGGCTAACTTCTTCATGAAAAATCACAACCATACTTTTTTGTTTTCATCGAATCAGAAAAGATTGTGCTGTTAAAAGGTACAAAAATGTGACAGAACAAAGGGATGTTTAAAAAGCACTTCATCGACTTGGTGACACTTTTTTAAGGCACAATGAAAACGGCCTGCGACCAGTTGAGAAACTGTTTAACAATGTGTAACAAACACGTTTTCTACACGCTGAAATACTAAACAGAAAACCAATCAATCACCAACTCACCTTAAGAACAACTGTGACTTGACTATTTCAGAGACAAAACTGCTCTCCACACAAACTGAAAACTTAAAGTGGAATAAACACATTAAAATACGTAACATAAAACAAACCAATCAATAACTAATGATGAGGATATTTACTGTCAAGACAAACGCTCATTTCATACAGCCTTTGTTGATTTGATTAGTTTCTCAGCTTCTGGGTAAGACTACGCTGTGCTTCAGAGACAGTAACCTGCTCTCCACACAAATGGAAACTGCTGTGATTCATTCAGCCCGCATTAACTCTCATGTCAGATTGTTAAGACGTACAGTTTCCAAACTTTAACTTTGTCCCCTTCTCATAAAATCTACCATTTAGTCGGACCTGGAGCTGAAACCGACAACAACAGCATCATCTGTGAGTCTTTCTGACCGCCTGAGTCTGCGTGTGTTTACCTCCCCAGAAAAGTGTCCGATTAAAACGAAACTAATCAAAGTATAACGTCAATGCTCGTTTTGTTCGATTAACGGAAGCCTCTGCGCACACTAGCAACATTTTAAACGTTCACAGGTCTCATGAAGCCACTTTAGAAGCCGAAATGTGACGGAAAATCCCCGCGTGTTACACAAACACACCGGGTACCGTCGAGGTTTGAAGCCTGCTGTCGCGAAATAACGGAGCCCTGGCCCCCAAACACGAGCTGGGTCTGAAGAGAGGAGGGTTTTCTAACTGCTGCCACACATTTCTTCGTTTCAACAGATTGTCTGTCTGAGATATATCCCCACAATGTTGAAGATAAAACACAAAGTGTCGCCACATTTCAGGCGGGAGTAGGGCTTTCTGCAGGGGTTGACTCTTCACGGTTCTCATGTTCCATTTATGTCCCTCCTCCGCTCGTTCCCTCCGCACGTCCAGTGAGAGATCATCATGGCAGAAGAAGCTCCAGCAGTAGCCCCGGCGAAAGCCCCCAAGAAGAAATCGGCTCCCAAGCCCAAGAAGGAGGGACCCACCCTCCCGAAGCTCATCCTCAGCGCTGTGGCCGAGTCCAAAGAGCGCAAAGGTGTGTCTTTGGCGGCGGTGAAGAAGGCACTGGCGGCTAAAGGTGTGGATGTGAGCAAGGCTAACAAACGCATCAACACCGCCGTGATTAAGCTGGTGACAAAGGGCACTTTGTCCCAGACTAAAGGCACGGGGGCCGCAGGATCTTTCAAGCTCGCAAAGAAAGAGCCCAAAGCCGCCAAACCCGCAGCCAAGAAGGTCGCAAAGAAAGCTCCAGCCAAGGCAAAGAAGCCCGCCGCAAAGAAAGCGACACCCAAGAAGAAGGCTGCAGTCAAGAAAGTAGCAGTCAAGAAGTCCCCGAAGAAGGCAGCCGCAGCCAAGAAAACTCCGGTGAAGAAGGCAGCCAAAAAGCCTGCAGCCAAGAGCCCCAAGAAGGCTGCACCGAAGAAGGTGGCGAAGAAGACTCCCGTGAAGAAAGCTCCAGCTAAGAAAGCACCCGCAAAGAAGACTACAGCCAAGAAGGCCAAGAAGTAAATCTTGAGACCACTATTCAAAGCATCAAAGGCTCTTTTAAGAGCCACCACAACTTCTAAAGAGTCTGTCCTAAGCAATCAGCTGTTCTCGGTTCTTTTCTAATCTTGTAATACACACATATTGCACTGCACTGTTAAATGTACCTTTCTCAGGTCTGTAGCCAGCCTAATGCGTGTGCGGGCGCCTTAGCATCCTAACACATTTTTATCTTAAGCTACATGTAATTTATTCCTGCATACTGGATGTGTTATGCACTATACGTTCTTCTTTTTTCTTTTTTTAACAAAATGCTCCAAATTCTCAGTTGATTTATTCCCTCGTGATAAGATTGTGTTGTTGGTCTCGGTCTGTAGTACAGCATGATGTTACTTTTGCAGGTCCCATGGTTCCAACAGTTTGTGTTGAATTTCAGAGTGATTAGTTTGTTTTTATACTTAGAAAATATAATACCCAAAGTATCCTATAATGTCCGAATTTATTCTAGGGACTTAAAAATCATGGAGAGCAAAGGCTTTTTACAATGTCTCAAACAGTCCATGAGAAAAATGAAATCCACGGGACAATAAATCACTAAACAACTGTGCTTTCCTCCTCCATACACACGCAAGAAAGTGCCGTTGTTTACATCTCAATGCTGCTACTGACACCTACTGGCCACAATGAATATTGCCCTGCGGGTGATTTAAACTGAAGCGGGTGAATATCTCCTATTTAAAGTTCCACAAATCATGTAGTAGTTTTGGCAAGCAACTTCCAGAACCAAATAAAAAAAGTTCCTCGTGTTTGTCTTTGGCAACACCCTGAACCCCAAATTACTCCGACTGCTTCAACACCAGTGTGTGAATGGAGGACTAATGATGTCAAAGCACCTTGATACGTCTGAAGACTAGAAATGTTGTTTCTGGCAGATTCAACCTTAGAAAGTTAAAAAAATATATATATATCTGAGGTAGAAAATACTCTTAATACTCTGGCATTCTGCAGCTATCGTTATTTCTCAATGAAAAGTCATTATTTCAGTAAAATTGAAATTAAGAAACCGTTCAGTAATATTCGTATTTTGTCATGTGGGATTATGGGATTTATAGTAAAATAATATACATTATTTCTGATTGTTTATTTTTTTTTAAAGTAGTTAAAAAAACAAAGCAAAACCTGTTTATGGTGGCTTGCTAAGATTGTAGAGAAGACACCATATGAACAGAAACAACAGCCCTGGTTATACTGGACGCAGGTTTGACCCCTGAAGTAAGATGTATAAACAAATGACACCTGCTGGAACACGCTGTGCCATTTGCCTTGTTGTTCTTTCTTCATCAGGGCCCTGCACTGTTAAATGTACCTTGCTCAGGTCTGTAGCCAGCTTAATGTGTCTCCGATTTTTTTTTTAATTTAAGCTACATGTAATTCATTCCTGCATACTGGATGATTTATGCACTATACTTTTTTTCCCCTACAAAATGTTCCGAATTCTCAGTTGATTTATTCCCTCGTCTCCTGATAAGTTTGTGTTGTTGGTCTCGGTCTGTAGTACAGCATGATGTTACTTTTGCAGGTCCCATGGTTCCAACAGTTTGTGTTGAATTTCAGAGTGATTAGTTTGTTTTTATACTTAGAAAATATAATACCCAAAGTATCCTATAATGTCCGAATTTATTCTAGGGACTTAAAAATCATGGAGAGCAAAGGCTTTTTACAATGTCTCAAACAGTCCATGAGAAAAATGAAATCCACGGGACAATAAATCACTAAACAACTGTGCTTTCCTCCTCCATGCACACGCAAGAAAGTGCCGTTGTTTACATATCAATGCTGCTACTGACACCTACTGGCCACAATGAATATTGCCCTGCGGGTGATTTAAACTGAAGCGGGTGAATCTCTCCTATTTAAAGTTCCACAAATCATTTGTCCCTCGGTGGAGAGGCCAATAGCTTCAAGTGTCTCGGCCACCACTTGTCCACGTATCTCAGCTTTTCTTAGGAGAAAACTTCACTGCGCCTGTTAGAAATGGATCAGGATTTTCAGAAAACATTCAATATATTGGAATGAAATGGTTATACATCGATATGAAGGAAAATTATTAGTGTTTACACGCAACAACATGCACAACATACTCCGGTTCAGTACCAAGGACAGCGAAAGTCAAAGCCAGGCAGGACGCGCTGACAGTTTATTGCTTTATTGCATGTTCTCGTCAATTAGTCGAACACGGCTGAGTAGCACAGACAAACACCACGGTGCATCTGCGCAGCTTCAAGACTCTCTGCGTGCCACTTTGAAAACGTTGTATACGCGTATAATTACAAGTGCTACAGCGGCAGTAGTTATGGCAATATGTGTAATCTGTGCGCGTGATATATTGGGAATTGGTTTATATTGTGTGGTTGCAGCAAGTCTAGTTATAGACTAGTTATAATATGTCATCTTGCAGTAGACAGTGGACAGTAGAGGAAGAGCTCTGAATAAATGTGGTGGCTCTTAAAAGAGCCGTTGTTGTGGTTTTGGAGCAGTAGACAGATTAAGCTCTCTCTCCGCGGATCCTTCTTGCCAGCTGGATGTCTTTGGGCATGATGGTGACCCTCTTGGCGTGGATGGCGCACAGATTGGTGTCCTCAAAGAGGCCGACCAGGTAAGCCTCGCTGGCCTCCTGCAGAGCCATGACAGCGGAGCTCTGGAAGCGCAGGTCGGTCTTGAAGTCCTGAGCGATCTCACGGACCAGACGCTGGAAGGGCAGCTTGCGGATCAGCAGCTCGGTGGATTTCTGGTACCGACGGATCTCTCTCAGAGCCACGGTACCGGGCCTGTAACGATGGGGCTTCTTCACGCCACCGGTGGCCGGTGCGCTCTTACGGGCAGCCTTGGTGGCCAGCTGCTTCCTGGGGGCTTTGCCTCCGGTGGACTTACGAGCGGTCTGCTTGGTTCTTGCCATCGTCTCTTGTCTCTCTAAACGGGAGAAAAAATGTACTTCGACACGGGCCGAGCTGCTCTTAAAGCGGAGGAGCGGGTGTGCCGCAGTGACGTTGCCTCAGACCTCCGGCCCCTGATTGGTGACGGGTTGCTTCTGGAGCTCAGCCCCGACGGGGGGAGCGAGCCCCCGCTTCGATCTCCGCTGCTCATTGGAGGAAAAGTTGTTCAAACTGTGGAGCCAAAGTCGGAGCGAGCCACCCCCTGCTGCTCTGCTGGAAGCCTCTCTTCTGGTTGGAGGGGCAGGAAAACGCCCGCGCTCCGCGGACATATAATGGAGAGCATGTCCGCCTTGGCTACATTTCTCTCAGTCCCGACTCAAGAGATAAACAACAACCATGTCTGGAAGAGGCAAGACAGGCGGAAAGGCCAGAGCAAAGGCAAAGACCCGCTCTTCCCGTGCTGGGCTCCAGTTCCCAGTCGGTCGTGTTCACAGGCTGCTGCGCAAAGGAAACTACGCCCAGCGTGTTGGAGCCGGTGCCCCCGTCTACCTGGCGGCTGTGCTGGAGTACCTGACCGCTGAGATCCTGGAGCTGGCCGGTAACGCTGCCCGTGACAACAAGAAGACCCGTATCATCCCCCGTCACTTGCAGCTGGCTGTCCGCAACGACGAGGAGCTCAACAAGCTGCTCGGAGGAGTGACCATCGCTCAGGGTGGCGTGCTGCCCAACATCCAGGCTGTCCTGCTGCCCAAGAAGACCGAGAAGGCCGCCAAGAAGTAGAGACGCACGGCGTACACTCACCAACACAACGGCTCTTTTAAGAGCCACCCACACTCCATCAAGAGAGCAATTTACCTGAATGAATTCATCTGATTATTCTGATGATTTTAATATGTATTTATTTTTTGTATATTCAACGATCTTTTTGTAAATCTTGAACATCACTTATTTTTACTGGACCCCGGTCACTTTAACACACTGACACTTTAAACTGTTTACAGTATTCTATGATATACTTAATATTTTTGTGAAACAACTTTTATTTCTTTAGCTATATTCTATTATTGTGAAACTGTGTTTATTGTTATTGCGTGGCCTGCGGAAAAGTCCTTCCATTTCACTGCACATCTGTATGAGCACGTGACAAATAAAAATCTTGAAATGAATCTTGACTCTGATGAAAATCAAATGGGCATAGTTATAGTTTGTGATAAGATACACGATGATAGGTGGGCTCAGCATAACAAAATCACAGACGTTGCTAGATAATTCATTTTAGTTGGTGTTCTGATATCAGTAGCTCTATGCGAAGCTGTTCAGCTTCACGCACGCAACGAAAAGTACAGGTTCATCTGCTGCACAACGGAGACACATCCGCCCTCATCTGCAACTGTGTGACGTGTCAATTAATCGCTCATTCACAAATGTTGCTTATCACGTAACTGGTGAGCTTTAATGAAGGCAAACTTCAAGCACAGTACACTTCCTTGGCCTCAATGGAAGCATCAAGGCCAGATACAGCGGGGACTCACGAATGCAGACTCAACAGCAAGACTCCAGAAAGGGCAGAGTTTTACACAGCCCAGGTCGGTACACAGATAACAAATAAACAAACATAACTCAAGTAACTTCAAGGATTGTGTAAGGAAGACGTGTGCTTTGACAAATGGAACGAACCGCGCGCACACACTCACAAGTGTTGGTTACTACTTTACTGATGATTTATGAAATCTCCTAATACGAATGATGCTGTTTAAGGCTGTTTAAGGAAGTACACTCATTCTCTAAAACTTTCCTTGATGACTATCTATGTATAGCCACAAGTTCTGCTGAATACACCCACATCCCATTATTATCACCACACGTCTCTGCCTCTTTTCGATATTCCACTTGAAAACATGGGAGATAATTCAGTGGTGAAACATCTTAACAGTCCATATCTGAACTGAACTCAACAACCTCTATTATTTCTGAGTAAAGTCAGAAGAATTGTCTATTTTAGAATAATGGTTGTAGTTGTGACCTTAAAGCATCAACTATCCTACTATAGTACCTATCCTACTCTTCTTTCTGCATCTATCCTACTCTTCTGTCTGCATCTTGTCCCATCTCCCCCATCCCATTTCAAGCCCGGCACAGTTTAGCAGATGGCTGTTCCGTCGTGAGCCCGGGTCTGTTGAAGATTACTGCCTGTTAAAAGGAAATTTCTTCTTGCCACGCTATGACGGATTAAGCTGGGCTCTTGTAATACAGCCATAAGTAAGGTCTTTTACCTGCTGTTTGTAAACATAACAATGAGCATGGTCTTGTTTCGTGCTCTTTTGTTAATGTTAACAGACAAACAGTAAGGTCCTTTACCTGCTTTTTGTAAAGTGTCTCGAGATAACACCTGTTATGAATTGCCGCTATACAAAAAAGATTGATTGATTGATTTATTGATTGAACGAGAAGAGGATCATTTGAAAATAGAATGATTAAAAGTAGAATAATAATCTCTGGAGAAAAAAAAGTCCATCACTCCGGCCAGTTGTATTTACATGCAGTCATCATATGTTTTAAAGAGTCTGTTAAAGCTTCCTGTCCTCCTCTCCTTGATATGTTTCTTGACCTTCGCTGTCCCAGGTTCTGAACTGGAAACCTGAACATGTTGTGTCATTTTCTTGATAAAAAAATAGAATTAAAGCAGTGATAATCTCCCTTTATATCGCTGTATAATGATTATACTCTAATATGTTGGATATTTTCTGCAACTCCTGCGGTCAGTGTGGAGCTCGGTCAGTCCAACATGAGTCAATGTTTAAATGTGACTAAATGAACAAAATGAGAGATGAAATTTGACTACAGATAAAGTAAAAACCTGCAAAAAAAGGGAGTACAAGTACAACAATTAAGCTGTTAAAGCTTCCTGTCCTCCTCTCCGTGATGTTTTTCTTGACCTTCGCTGTCCGAGGTGCTGAACTGGAGCGTGTTGTGTCATTTGCTTAGAAATGGTATAAAACAGTAATGAGCTTAATTCATATCGGTGTTCATGATTTCACCCCAATATGTTGAAGGTTTGCTGCAACTCCTGCTCATCGTGGAGCTCAGTCAGTCCAACAGGATGTCCCAGATTCACAGTGCTGTTCAGAGGGGGGCGCTAATGCTTCAAAGGATTGTGTTTTTAAAAGACGTGACCCAAGAAGAAAAGCAGAGCTCTGTGTTCTACGAGGTTCTCAGACAAGACTTAAAGAACCGTGATTCCGGAGCAGGAAGTATTCAGCCCTCATCGTCTGATCTACTAAAATGTCTGGAAGAGGAAAGGGAGGTAAAGGACTCGGCAAAGGAGGCGCCAAGCGTCACCGTAAAGTCCTCCGTGATAACATCCAGGGAATCACCAAGCCCGCCATCCGCCGTCTTGCTCGCCGTGGTGGTGTGAAGCGTATCTCCGGTCTGATCTACGAGGAGACCCGCGGTGTGTTGAAGGTGTTCCTGGAGAACGTGATCCGTGATGCCGTCACTTACACCGAGCATGCCAAGAGGAAGACCGTGACCGCCATGGATGTGGTGTACGCCCTGAAGAGACAGGGACGCACTCTGTACGGCTTCGGAGGTTAAACCTGATCCTGACCCGCTCATACTCAAACCCAAAGGCTCTTTTAAGAGCCACACACTCAATCTGAAGAGTCATTTCTCAATGTCTATATCTCTATCATAAGCCAGTAATACGCCGTGTAAACTGCTTGTATTTGTGCTTTTTAACGAACACAGCACTTCCAATGTTGCAATAACAACGGAAGGAAAGAACAGTCTCGTGAAGGGCGGGAATAGTGTTACAAACATCAACCTCAATAATTAAAGGCTTTGACTCAAGTGTAAAAACCAAAGAGCACCGGATGCTAGACCTTATTTTTTATCGAAAACGACATGATACAAATGAGTCCTGTACTTCAGCCTCCTCGCAGTTAACGCACATATTCGATTGCATCATTGCACATCATTGCACTCTTCATGAACCTCATGTTAACACACATGAGGCTTTACTTACGTCCATGAGGTATTAGGCCACATGTCAAACAAGTAGGACTGAAGCATGTAAAAGTAGTGCTGCATTCACTTTTGAGGAACAGCTCAAAGTAAAGAAGGTACAATGCTAAAGGCATGCATGTGAACCAACAACAAAAAGATAGAACAATACAAATAACAAGGTAGGTTTAAATATGTATTCAAGTCCTTTTTTAGGCCTACACCGTCAACTTACATTGGTTATTACACAGTAAATATAGGCTATCAATAGTAATAGTGGAATATTTGTCTCAACTTTCTCGAGGCTCGAAATGAGAAGATCATTTGGGAATTGGCAGTCTTCTGTTTACACCATTTTAATATTGAGTATGTGTCGGTCAAAACTCTGGTCTTTTTCCCTCTGAGGGGTTTCACTGCTGTCTCTTTCCTCCACTATCTTGCATGTTGACATGTTGCTGTCTTGATGGGCTGTACAGTTAACGGCTCAAGGTAACCTCGGGCATTTGTTGGCTTCATTTGTGAGTCGGCATGGCCTACTATATTTGGATGGCAACATCTGGAATAACGACTGAGATAGTTCAGGGAAACGGATTTCGGACCAAGCCCGCTCACTCCACACAAAGCACGGCCCCGAGAGCCCAAGCTCCAGCCAATCCCCTGTGAGCAACAGCACGCCCTCATTTGCATCAGCAGCAAATAAAGAGAGACTCCCGACCAGGCGTAGCCATCTGATCCTGAGACCACCACTCAGAAATCATGCCTGAAACCGTGAAAGCGCCCAAGAAGGGCTCCAAGAAAGCCGTGTCTAAGGCCACCAAGACCGGCAAGAAGAGGAGGAGGACCAGGAAAGAGAGCTACGCCATCTACGTCTACAAGGTCCTGAAGCAGGTCCACCCCGACACCGGTATCTCCTCCAAGGCTATGGGCATCATGAACTCCTTCGTGAGCGACATCTTTGAGCGCATCGCTGGGGAGGCATCCCGCCTGGCTCACTACAACAAGCGCTCCACCATCACCTCCAGGGAGATCCAGACCGCCGTCCGTCTGCTGCTGCCCGGTGAGCTGGCCAAGCACGCCGTGTCCGAGGGCACCAAGGCTGTGACCAAGTACACCAGCTCCAAGTAAACCCGCTGATAACCAGCAACAACATAACGGTCCTTTTCAGGACCACCCAACCCTTCCTTCAAGAGCTCAACTCCAATTCATATATTACAACATGCATGTGCATATTCCTTTCTTTCATTTGCACACTGCAATACATCTTCTACCCCTTTTCACAAACCTATCCATTCTTTCAACACGCCCCAATTCAAGGCAACTTTACTTTCACGCTTTCTTCATCTGGACAACATAAACCCACTCATTCACCTATTCACAAGGCTTCAATATATCACACTGCAACTTAGTGCTCACTGTGTAAGCTTACTGCAAGCGAGACCAACTTTCTGGATACTAATACTCTATACAAACGGCAGACATATCTAATGTTTACACAAGACACACATTAATGTTAGACAACACATCAAAACCTACTTTTGTCAGTGAACATCTGACTTACGCATTCCTCATGTATTGGAACATTTAACCCTTTACATTAGCTTATTACATGTATAGGAGACTGAATTTCATTGTATCACAAACCTCGCAGCAAGCCTGCGACTCAACACACAGGGAGACAAAACCCACACTTACCGCGAGGGAGATTAAATCTCAAAAAGTTGCGTAAACAATATTGAGTATCTCAAAGGTAAGTAGATTTTACAAAGTACTTACCTGCAAAATACAGGACAAGTGCAGACGCATTCAATTTGCCTTCCAGGTTGCAGCTGAGGTGTGGGCGGAAGTGCTCACCTGAGACAACCCGGCACAACTGTTCCGTCGTTGTCAGTTCCATCTGAGGTGCTGCTCTGCTTTACAATAATATTGCATGAATTTTTTCCCTTTCCTCTCAAAAGAAAGAATATTTTAAAGGAATATTCCACCTCCGCGGCCAAAAATATTAGATGTCATTGTCTCAGATTTCCGATCTCCCCTAAAGCCAAAGAGGTGAACTTTAAAACATTCAATGACATTTATCCATGTGCTGAATTTCTAAGACGGATATTTCATTTGGACAGTAAAACAGAAACAGAAACACTTGAGCACTTGAAGTTTTCCTGCAAGGTATGTGATTTATTTTGGAAGAATTTCACAAATTGGACAGCCCGTAATAACATGGAGGTGCCTCCCCTGACATCCAACAGTGTGAAACTTGGTTTTATAATGGAGGACAGAAAATTAGAATTTAACTTAAATAACTTACTTGTACTTGCCAAATATTTTCTACACAAATGTAAATACTCAAATACTGACCCACTCTTCAGCATGTGTTTGAAGGAGCTGCAGCTTTATGTTGATTCTTTGAAACTTATGAAATCAAGGAAGGCCCTATATGTCTATGTGAGAGCTTGTCAGGTTTTGATTGATTGTTGTTGTTTTTCTGTTTGTTGCTCTGTTGTACAAAACAAACAAAAAAACAATAACATTGCACCGTGTATGTAATGAAACAAAAACTATTAAATGCCCATCTGCTCGTAATATGGGCTTTCAAGTCGTTAGAAAATACCTTTTAACCAGCTCAATCCAAAATAAACACAAAAGTGCTTACATATCTTTGGGTGTGCCACAATTACATGTGGGACAATAACTACAGGGCTTGGACCTCTTAAAGAGGCCTATAGCTTGATTTTTAGTTTGTAACACAATGAAAGGAATTTCTCTCACTTGAGATCTTGTATTTTCTATGGATTCATTTCAACTGTTCATGTTACACATTTCACAGTAAAGTGATATAAGCGGCTAATTTATTCACAACTCGTCGGCTGTTACAGCCCACTATAATCCAAATGATCTCCGCTGCACTGATATGAACTGTGAATAAATGTAAATAAATAAATGTGTCCAATCCCTGATCAGGAGAATGTCTGTCGCTCTAATCTGCTTTAATATCTTGTGTACAGGGGTTGCCACCTGGTTTAGCATCAAGGCTAACTTCTTCATGAAAAATCACAACCATACTTTTTTGTTTTCATCGAATCAGAAAAGATTGTGCTGTTAAAAGGTACAAAAATGTGACAGAACAAAGGGATGTTTAAAAAGCACTTCATCGACTTTGTGACACTTTTTTAAGGCACAATGAAAACGGCCTGCGACCAGTTGAGAAACTGTTTAACAATGTGTAACAAACACGTTTTCTACACGCTGAAATACTAAACAGAAAACCAATCAATCACCAACTCACCTTAAGAACAACTGTGACTTGACTATTTCAGAGACAAAACTGCTCTCCACACAAACTGAAAACTTAAAGTGGAATAAACACATTAAAACACGTAACATAAAACAAACCAATCAATAACTAATGATGAGGATATTTACTGTCAAGACAAACGCTCATTTCATACAGCCTTTGCTGATTTGATTAGTTTCTCAGCTTCTGGGTAAGACTAGGCTGTGCTTCAGAGACAGTAACCTGCTCTCCACACAAATGGAAACTGCTGTGATTCATTCAGCCCGCATTAACTCTCATGTCAGATTGTTAAGACGTACAGTTTCCAAACTTTAACTTTGTCCCCTTCTCATAAAATCAACCATTTAGTCGGACCTGGAGCTGAAACCGACAACAACAACATCATCTGTGAGTCTTTCTAACCGCCTGAGTCTGCGTGTGTTTACCTCCCCAGAAAAGTGTCAGATTATAACGAAACTAATCAAAGTATAACGTCAATGCTTGTTTTGTTCGATTAACGGAAGCCTCTGCGCACACTAGCAACATTTTAAACGTTCACAGGTCTCATGAAGCCACTTTAGCAGCCGAAATGTGACGGAAAATCCCCGCGTGTTACACAAACACACCGGGTACCGTCGAGGTTTGAAGCCTGCTGTCGCGAAATAACGGAGCCCTGGCCCCCAAACACGAGCTGGGTCTGAAGAGAGGAGGGTTTTCTAACTGCTGCCACACATTTCTTCGTTTCAACAGATTGTCTGTCTGAGATATATCCCCACAATGTTGAAGATAAAACACAAAGTGTCGCCACATTTCAGGCGGGAGTAGGGCTTTCTGCAGGGGTTGACTCTTCACGGTTCTCATGTTCCATTTACGTCCCTCCTCCGCTCGTTCCCTCCGCACGTCCAGTGAGAGATCATCATGGCAGAAGAAGCTCCAGCAGTAGCCCCGGCGAAAGCCCCCAAGAAGAAATCGGCTCCCAAGCCCAAGAAGGAGGGACCCACCCTCCCGAAGCTCATCCTCAGCGCTGTGGCCGAGTCCAAAGAGCGCAAAGGTGTGTCTTTGGCGGCGGTGAAGAAGGCACTGGCGGCTAAAGGTGTGGATGTGAGCAAGGCTAACAAACGCATCAACACCGCCGTGATTAAGCTGGTGACAAAGGGCACTTTGTCCCAGACTAAAGGCACGGGGGCCGCAGGATCTTTCAAGCTCGCAAAGAAAGAGCCCAAAGCCGCCAAACCCGCAGCCAAGAAGGTCGCAAAGAAAGCTCCAGCCAAGGCAAAGAAGCCCGCCGCAAAGAAAGCGACACCCAAGAAGAAGGCTGCAGTCAAGAAAGTAGCAGTCAAGAAGTCCCCGAAGAAGGCAGCCGCAGCCAAGAAAACTCCGGTGAAGAAGGCAGCCAAAAAGCCTGCAGCCAAGAGCCCCAAGAAGGCTGCACCGAAGAAGGTGGCGAAGAAGACTCCCGTGAAGAAAGCTCCAGCTAAGAAAGCACCCGCAAAGAAGACTACAGCCAAGAAGGCCAAGAAGTAAATCTTGAGACCACTATTCAAAGCATCAAAGGCTCTTTTAAGAGCCACCACAACTTCTAAAGAGTCTGTCCTAAGCAATCAGCTGTTCTCGGTTCTTTTCTAATCTTGTAATACACACATATTGCACTGCACTGTTAAATGTACCTTTCTCAGGTCTGTAGCCAGCCTAATGCGTGTGCGGGCGCCTTAGTATCCTAACACATTTTTATCTTAAGCTACATGTAATTTATTCCTGCATACTGGATGTGTTATGCACTATACGTTCTTCTTTTTTCTTTTTTTAACAAAATGCTCCAAATTCTCAGTTGATTTATTCCCTCGTGATAAGTTTGTGTTGTTGGTCTCGGTCTGTAGTACAGCATGATGTTACTTTTGCAGGTCCCATGGTTCCAACAGTTTGTGTTGAATTTCAGAGTGATTAGTTTGTTTTTATACTTAGAAAATATAATACCCAAAGTATCCTATAATGTCCGAATTTATTCTAGGGACTTAAAAATCATGGAGAGCAAAGGCTTTTTACAATGTCTCAAACAGTCCATGAGAAAAATGAAATCCACGGGACAATAAATCACTAAACAACTGTGCTTTCCTCCTCCATACACACGCAAGAAAGTGCCGTTGTTTACATCTCAATGCTGCTACTGACACCTACTGGCCACAATGAATATTGCCCTGCGGGTGATTTAAACTGAAGCGGGTGAATATCTCCTATTTAAAGTTCCACAAATCATGTAGTAGTTTTGGCAAGCAACTTCCAGAACCAAATAAAAAAAGTTCCTCGTGTTTGTCTTTGGCAACACCCTGAACCCCAAATTACTCCGACTGCTTCAACACCAGTGTGTGAATGGAGGACTAATGATGTCAAAGCACCTTGATACGTCTGAAGACTAGAAATGTTGTTTCTGGCAGATTCAACCTTAGAAAGTTAAAAAAATATATGTATATCTGAGGTAGAAAATACTCTTAATACTCTGGCATTCTGCAGCTATCGTTATTTCTCAATGAAAAGTCATTATTTCAGTAAAATTGAAATTAAGAAACCGTTCAGTAATATTCGTATTTTGTCATGTGGGATTATGGGATTTATAGTAAAATAATATACATTATTTCTGATTGTTTATTTTTTTTTAAAGTAGTTAAAAAAACAAAGCAAAACCTGTTTATGGTGGCTTGCTAAGATTGTAGAGAAGACACCATATGAACAGAAACAACAGCCCTGGTTATACTGGACGCAGGTTTGACCCCTGAAGTAAGATGTATAAACAAATGACACCTGCTGGAACACGCTGTGCCATTTGCCTTGTTGTTCTTTCTTCATCAGGGCCCTGCACTGTTAAATGTACCTTGCTCAGGTCTGTAGCCAGCTTAATGTGTCTCCGATTTTTTTTTTAATTTAAGCTACATGTAATTCATTCCTGCATACTGGATGATTTATGCACTATACTTTTTTTCCCCTACAAAATGTTCCGAATTCTCAGTTGATTTATTCCCTCGTCTCCTGATAAGTTTGTGTTGTTGGTCTCGGTCTGTAGTACAGCATGATGTTACTTTTGCAGGTCCCATGGTTCCAACAGTTTGTGTTGAATTTCAGAGTGATTAGTTTGTTTTTATACTTAGAAAATATAATACCCAAAGTATCCTATAATGTCCGAATTTATTCTAGGGACTTAAAAATCATGGAGAGCAAAGGCTTTTTACAATGTCTCAAACAGTCCATGAGAAAAATGAAATCCACGGGACAATAAATCACTAAACAACTGTGCTTTCCTCCTCCATGCACACGCAAGAAAGTGCCGTTGTTTACATATCAATGCTGCTACTGACACCTACTGGCCACAATGAATATTGCCCTGCGGGTGATTTAAACTGAAGCGGGTGAATCTCTCCTATTTAAAGTTCCACAAATCATTTGTCCCTCGGTGGAGAGGCCAATAGCTTCAAGTGTCTCGGCCACCACTTGTCCACGTATCTCAGCTTTTCTTAGGAGAAAACTTCACTGCGCCTGTTAGAAATGGATCAGGATTTTCAGAAAACATTCAATATATTGGAATGAAATGGTTATACATCGATATGAAGGAAAATTATTAGTGTTTACACGCAACAACATGCACAACATACTCCGGTTCAGTACCAAGGACAGCGAAAGTCAAAGCCAGGCAGGACGCGCTGACAGCTTATTGCTTTATTGCATGTTCTCGTCAATTAGTCGAACACGGCTGAGTAGCACAGACAAACACCACGGTGCATCTGCGCAGCTTCAAGACTCTCTGCGTGCCACTTTGAAAACGTTGTATACGCGTATAATTACAAGTGCTACAGCGGCAGTAGTTATGGCAATATGTGTAATCTGTGCGCGTGATATATTGGGAATTGGTTTATATTGTGTGGTTGCAGCAAGTCTAGTTATAGACTAGTTATAATATGTCATCTTGCAGTAGACAGTGGACAGTAGAGGAAGAGCTCTGAATAAATGTGGTGGCTCTTAAAAGAGCCGTTGTTGTGGTTTTGGAGCAGTAGACAGATTAAGCTCTCTCTCCGCGGATCCTTCTTGCCAGCTGGATGTCTTTGGGCATGATGGTGACCCTCTTGGCGTGGATGGCGCACAGATTGGTGTCCTCAAAGAGGCCGACCAGGTAAGCCTCGCTGGCCTCCTGCAGAGCCATGACAGCGGAGCTCTGGAAGCGCAGGTCGGTCTTGAAGTCCTGAGCGATCTCACGGACCAGACGCTGGAAGGGCAGCTTGCGGATCAGCAGCTCGGTGGATTTCTGGTACCGACGGATCTCTCTCAGAGCCACGGTACCGGGCCTGTAACGATGGGGCTTCTTCACGCCACCGGTGGCCGGTGCGCTCTTACGGGCAGCCTTGGTGGCCAGCTGCTTCCTGGGGGCTTTGCCTCCGGTGGACTTACGAGCGGTCTGCTTGGTTCTTGCCATCGTCTCTTGTCTCTCTAAACGGGAGAAAAAATGTACTTCGACACGGGCCGAGCTGCTCTTAAAGCGGAGGAGCGGGTGTGCCGCAGTGACGTTGCCTCAGACCTCCGGCCCCTGATTGGTGACGGGTTGCTTCTGGAGCTCAGCCCCGACGGGGGGAGCGAGCCCCCGCTTCGATCTCCGCTGCTCATTGGAGGAAAAGTTGTTCAAACTGTGGAGCCAAAGTCGGAGCGAGCCACCCCCTGCTGCTCTGCTGGAAGCCTCTCTTCTGGTTGGAGGGGCAGGAAAACGCCCGCGCTCCGCGGACATATAATGGAGAGCATGTCCGCCTTGGCTACATTTCTCTCAGTCCCGACTCAAGAGATAAACAACAACCATGTCTGGAAGAGGCAAGACAGGCGGAAAGGCCAGAGCAAAGGCAAAGACCCGCTCTTCCCGTGCTGGGCTCCAGTTCCCAGTCGGTCGTGTTCACAGGCTGCTGCGCAAAGGAAACTACGCCCAGCGTGTTGGAGCCGGTGCCCCCGTCTACCTGGCGGCTGTGCTGGAGTACCTGACCGCTGAGATCCTGGAGCTGGCCGGTAACGCTGCCCGTGACAACAAGAAGACCCGTATCATCCCCCGTCACTTGCAGCTGGCTGTCCGCAACGACGAGGAGCTCAACAAGCTGCTCGGAGGAGTGACCATCGCTCAGGGTGGCGTGCTGCCCAACATCCAGGCTGTCCTGCTGCCCAAGAAGACCGAGAAGGCCGCCAAGAAGTAGAGACGCACGGCGTACACTCACCAACACAACGGCTCTTTTAAGAGCCACCCACACTCCATCAAGAGAGCAATTTACCTGAATGAATTCATCTGATTATTCTGATGATTTTAATATGTATTTATTTTTTGTATATTCAACGATCTTTTTGTAAATCTTGAACATCACTTATTTTTACTGGACCCCGGTCACTTTAACACACTGACACTTTAAACTGTTTACAGTATTCTATGATATACTTAATATTTTTGTGAAACAACTTTTATTTCTTTAGCTATATTCTATTATTGTGAAACTGTGTTTATTGTTATTGCGTGGCCTGCGGAAAAGTCCTTCCATTTCACTGCACATCTGTATGAGCACGTGACAAATAAAAATCTTGAAATGAATCTTGACTCTGATGAAAATCAAATGGGCATAGTTATAGTTTGTGATAAGATACACGATGATAGGTGGGCTCAGCATAACAAAATCACAGACGTTGCTAGATAATTCATTTTAGTTGGTGTTCTGATATCAGTAGCTCTATGCGAAGCTGTTCAGCTTCACGCACGCAACGAAAAGTACAGGTTCATCTGCTGCACAACGGAGACACATCCGCCCTCATCTGCAACTGTGTGACGTGTCAATTAATCGCTCATTCACAAATGTTGCTTATCACGTAACTGGTGAGCTTTAATGAAGGCAAACTTCAAGCACAGTACACTTCCTTGGCCTCAATGGAAGCATCAAGGCCAGATACAGCGGGGACTCACGAATGCAGACTCAACAGCAAGACTCCAGAAAGGGCAGAGTTTTACACAGCCCAGGTCGGTACACAGATAACAAATAAACAAACATAACTCAAGTAACTTCAAGGATTGTGTAAGGAAGACGTGTGCTTTGACAAATGGAACGAACCGCGCGCACACACTCACAAGTGTTGGTTACTACTTTACTGATGATTTATGAAATCTCCTAATACGAATGATGCTGTTTAAGGAAGTACACTCATTCTCTAAAACTTTCCTTGATGACTATCTATGTATAGCCACAAGTTCTGCTGAATACACCCACATCCCATTATTATCACCACACGTCTCTGCCTCTTTTCGATATTCCACTTGAAAACATGGGAGATAATTCAGTGGTGAAACATCTTAACAGTCCATATCTGAACTGAACTCAACAACCTCTATTATTTCTGAGTAAAGTCAGAAGAATTGTCTATTTTAGAATAATGGTTGTAGTTGTGACCTTAAAGCATCAACTATCCTACTATAGTACCTATCCTACTCTTCTTTCTGCATCTATCCTACTCTTCTGTCTGCATCTTGTCCCATCTCCCCCATCCCATTTCAAGCCCGGCACAGTTTAGCAGATGGCTGTTCCGTCGTGAGCCCGGGTCTGTTGAAGATTACTGCCTGTTAAAAGGAAATTTCTTCTTGCCACGCTATGACGGATTAAGCTGGGCTCTTGTAATACAGCCATAAGTAAGGTCTTTTACCTGCTGTTTGTAAACATAACAATGAGCATGGTCTTGTTTCGTGCTCTTTTGTTAATGTTAACAGACAAACAGTAAGGTCCTTTACCTGCTTTTTGTAAAGTGTCTCGAGATAACACCTGTTATGAATTGCCGCTATACAAAAAAGATTGATTGATTGATTTATTGATTGAACGAGAAGAGGATCATTTGAAAATAGAATGATTAAAAGTAGAATAATAATCTCTGGAGAAAAAAAAGTCCATCACTCCGGCCAGTTGTATTTACATGCAGTCATCATATGTTTTAAAGAGTCTGTTAAAGCTTCCTGTCCTCCTCTCCTTGATATGTTTCTTGACCTTCGCTGTCCCAGGTTCTGAACTGGAAACCTGAACATGTTGTGTCATTTTCTTGATAAAAAAATAGAATTAAAGCAGTGATAATCTCCCTTTATATCGCTGTATAATGATTATACTCTAATATGTTGGATATTTTCTGCAACTCCTGCGGTCAGTGTGGAGCTCGGTCAGTCCAACATGAGTCAATGTTTAAATGTGACTAAATGAACAAAATGAGAGATGAAATTTGACTACAGATAAAGTAAAAACCTGCAAAAAAAGGGAGTACAAGTACAACAATTAAGCTGTTAAAGCTTCCTGTCCTCCTCTCCGTGATGTTTTTCTTGACCTTCGCTGTCCGAGGTGCTGAACTGGAGCGTGTTGTGTCATTTGCTTAGAAATGGTATAAAACAGTAATGAGCTTAATTCATATCGGTGTTCATGATTTCACCCCAATATGTTGAAGGTTTGCTGCAACTCCTGCTCATCGTGGAGCTCAGTCAGTCCAACAGGATGTCCCAGATTCACAGTGCTGTTCAGAGGGGGGCGCTAATGCTTCAAAGGATTGTGTTTTTAAAAGACGTGACCCAAGAAGAAAAGCAGAGCTCTGTGTTCTACGAGGTTCTCAGACAAGACTTAAAGAACCGTGATTCCGGAGCAGGAAGTATTCAGCCCTCATCGTCTGATCTACTAAAATGTCTGGAAGAGGAAAGGGAGGTAAAGGACTCGGCAAAGGAGGCGCCAAGCGTCACCGTAAAGTCCTCCGTGATAACATCCAGGGAATCACCAAGCCCGCCATCCGCCGTCTTGCTCGCCGTGGTGGTGTGAAGCGTATCTCCGGTCTGATCTACGAGGAGACCCGCGGTGTGTTGAAGGTGTTCCTGGAGAACGTGATCCGTGATGCCGTCACTTACACCGAGCATGCCAAGAGGAAGACCGTGACCGCCATGGATGTGGTGTACGCCCTGAAGAGACAGGGACGCACTCTGTACGGCTTCGGAGGTTAAACCTGATCCTGACCCGCTCATACTCAAACCCAAAGGCTCTTTTAAGAGCCACACACTCAATCTGAAGAGTCATTTCTCAATGTCTATATCTCTATCATAAGCCAGTAATACGCCGTGTAAACTGCTTGTATTTGTGCTTTTTAACGAACACAGCACTTCCAATGTTGCAATAACAACGGAAGGAAAGAACAGTCTCGTGAAGGGCGGGAATAGTGTTACAAACATCAACCTCAATAATTAAAGGCTTTGACTCAAGTGTAAAAACCAAAGAGCACCGGATGCTAGACCTTATTTTTTATCGAAAACGACATGATACAAATGAGTCCTGTACTTCAGCCTCCTCGCAGTTAACGCACATATTCGATTGCATCATTGCACATCATTGCACTCTTCATGAACCTCATGTTAACACACATGAGGCTTTACTTACGTCCATGAGGTATTAGGCCACATGTCAAACAAGTAGGACTGAAGCATGTAAAAGTAGTGCTGCATTCACTTTTGAGGAACAGCTCAAAGTAAAGAAGGTACAATGCTAAAGGCATGCATGTGAACCAACAACAAAAAGATAGAACAATACAAATAACAAGGTAGGTTTAAATATGTATTCAAGTCCTTTTTTAGGCCTACACCGTCAACTTACATTGGTTATTACACAGTAAATATAGGCTATCAATAGTAATAGTGGAATATTTGTCTCAACTTTCTCGAGGCTCGAAATGAGAAGATCATTTGGGAATTGGCAGTCTTCTGTTTACACCATTTTAATATTGAGTATGTGTCGGTCAAAACTCTGGTCTTTTTCCCTCTGAGGGGTTTCACTGCTGTCTCTTTCCTCCACTATCTTGCATGTTGACATGTTGCTGTCTTGATGGGCTGTACAGTTAACGGCTCAAGGTAACCTCGGGCATTTGTTGGCTTCATTTGTGAGTCGGCATGGCCTACTATATTTGGATGGCAACATCTGGAATAACGACTGAGATAGTTCAGGGAAACGGATTTCGGACCAAGCCCGCTCACTCCACACAAAGCACGGCCCCGAGAGCCCAAGCTCCAGCCAATCCCCTGTGAGCAACAGCACGCCCTCATTTGCATCAGCAGCAAATAAAGAGAGACTCCCGACCAGGCGTAGCCATCTGATCCTGAGACCACCACTCAGAAATCATGCCTGAAACCGTGAAAGCGCCCAAGAAGGGCTCCAAGAAAGCCGTGTCTAAGGCCACCAAGACCGGCAAGAAGAGGAGGAGGACCAGGAAAGAGAGCTACGCCATCTACGTCTACAAGGTCCTGAAGCAGGTCCACCCCGACACCGGTATCTCCTCCAAGGCTATGGGCATCATGAACTCCTTCGTGAGCGACATCTTTGAGCGCATCGCTGGGGAGGCATCCCGCCTGGCTCACTACAACAAGCGCTCCACCATCACCTCCAGGGAGATCCAGACCGCCGTCCGTCTGCTGCTGCCCGGTGAGCTGGCCAAGCACGCCGTGTCCGAGGGCACCAAGGCTGTGACCAAGTACACCAGCTCCAAGTAAACCCGCTGATAACCAGCAACAACATAACGGTCCTTTTCAGGACCACCCAACCCTTCCTTCAAGAGCTCAACTCCAATTCATATATTACAACATGCATGTGCATATTCCTTTCTTTCATTTGCACACTGCAATACATCTTCTACCCCTTTTCACAAACCTATCCATTCTTTCAACACGCCCCAATTCAAGGCAACTTTACTTTCACGCTTTCTTCATCTGGACAACATAAACCCACTCATTCACCTATTCACAAGGCTTCAATATATCACACTGCAACTTAGTGCTCACTGTGTAAGCTTACTGCAAGCGAGACCAACTTTCTGGATACTAATACTCTATACAAACGGCAGACATATCTAATGTTTACACAAGACACACATTAATGTTAGACAACACATCAAAACCTACTTTTGTCAGTGAACATCTGACTTACGCATTCCTCATGTATTGGAACATTTAACCCTTTACATTAGCTTATTACATGTATAGGAGACTGAATTTCATTGTATCACAAACCTCGCAGCAAGCCTGCGACTCAACACACAGGGAGACAAAACCCACACTTACCGCGAGGGAGATTAAATCTCAAAAAGTTGCGTAAACAATATTGAGTATCTCAAAGGTAAGTAGATTTTACAAAGTACTTACCTGCAAAATACAGGACAAGTGCAGACGCATTCAATTTGCCTTCCAGGTTGCAGCTGAGGTGTGGGCGGAAGTGCTCACCTGAGACAACCCGGCACAACTGTTCCGTCGTTGTCAGTTCCATCTGAGGTGCTGCTCTGCTTTACAATAATATTGCATGAATTTTTTCCCTTTCCTCTCAAAAGAAAGAATATTTTAAAGGAATATTCCACCTCCGCGGTCAAAAGATTTAGATGTCATTGTCTCAGATTTCCGATCTCCCCTAAAGCCAAAGAGGTGAACTTTAAAACATTCAATGACATTTATCCATGTGCTGAATTTCTAAGACGGATATTTCATTTGGACAGTAAAACAGAAACAGAAACACTTGAGCACTTGAAGTTTTCCTGCAAGGTATGTGATTTATTTTGGAAGAATTTCACAAATTGGACAGCCCGTAATAACATGGAGGTGCCTCCCCTGACATCCAACAGTGTGAAACTTGGTTTTATAATGGAGGACAGAAAATTAGAATTTAACTTAAATAACTTACTTGTACTTGCCAAATATTTTCTACACAAATGTAAATACTCAAATACTGACCCACTCTTCAGCATGTGTTTGAAGGAGCTGCAGCTTTATGTTGATTCTTTGAAACTTATGAAATCAAGGAAGGCCCTATATGTCTATGTGAGAGCTTGTCAGGTTTTGATTGATTGTTGTTGTTTTTCTGTTTGTTGCTCTGTTGTACAAAACAAACAAAAAAACAATAACATTGCACCGTGTATGTAATGAAACAAAAACTATTAAATGCCCATCTGCTCGTAATATGGGCTTTCAAGTCGTTAGAAAATACCTTTTAACCAGCTCAATCCAAAATAAACACAAAAGTGCTTACATATCTTTGGGTGTGCCACAATTACATGTGGGACAATAACTACAGGGCTTGGACCTCTTAAAGAGGCCTATAGCTTGATTTTTAGTTTGTAACACAATGAAAGGAATTTCTCTCACTTGAGATCTTGTATTTTCTATGGATTCATTTCAACTGTTCATGTTACACATTTCACAGTAAAGTGATATAAGCGGCTAATTTATTCACAACTCGTCGGCTGTTACAGCCCACTATAATCCAAATGATCTCCGCTGCACTGATATGAACTGTGAATAAATGTAAATAAATAAATGTGTCCAATCCCTGATCAGGAGAATGTCTGTCGCTCTAATCTGCTTTAATATCTTGTGTACAGGGGTTGCCACCTGGTTTAGCATCAAGGCTAACTTCTTCATGAAAAATCACAACCATACTTTTTTGTTTTCATCGAATCAGAAAAGATTGTGCTGTTAAAAGGTACAAAAATGTGACAGAACAAAGGGATGTTTAAAAAGCACTTCATCGACTTTGTGACACTTTTTTAAGGCACAATGAAAACGGCCTGCGACCAGTTGAGAAACTGTTTAACAATGTGTAACAAACACGTTTTCTACACGCTGAAATACTAAACAGAAAACCAATCAATCACCAACTCACCTTAAGAACAACTGTGACTTGACTATTTCAGAGACAAAACTGCTCTCCACACAAACTGAAAACTTAAAGTGGAATAAACACATTAAAACACGTAACATAAAACAAACCAATCAATAACTAATGATGAGGATATTTACTGTCAAGAGAAACGCTCATTTCATACAGCCTTTGCTGATTTGATTAGTTTCTCAGCTTCTGGGTAAGACTAGGCTGTGCTTCAGAGACAGTAACCTGCTCTCCACACAAATGGAAACTGCTGTGATTCATTCAGCCCGCATTAACTCTCATGTCAGATTGTTAAGACGTACAGTTTCCAAACTTTAACTTTGTCCCCTTCTCATAAAATCAACCATTTAGTCGGACCTGGAGCTGAAACCGACAACAACAACATCATCTGTGAGTCTTTCTAACCGCCTGAGTCTGCGTGTGTTTACCTCCCCAGAAAAGTGTCAGATTATAACGAAACTAATCAAAGTATAACGTCAATGCTTGTTTTGTTCGATTAACGGAAGCCTCTGCGCACACTAGCAACATTTTAAACGTTCACAGGTCTCATGAAGCCACTTTAGCAGCCGAAATGTGACGGAAAATCCCCGCGTGTTACACAAACACACCGGGTACCGTCGAGGTTTGAAGCCTGCTGTCGCGAAATAACGGAGCCCTGGCCCCCAAACACGAGCTGGGTCTGAAGAGAGGAGGGTTTTCTAACTGCTGCCACACATTTCTTCGTTTCAACAGATTGTCTGTCTGAGATATATCCCCACAATGTTGAAGATAAAACACAAAGTGTCGCCACATTTCAGGCGGGAGTAGGGCTTTCTGCAGGGGTTGACTCTTCACGGTTCTCATGTTCCATTTATGTCCCTCCTCCGCTCGTTCGCTCCGCACGTCCAGTGAGAGATCATCATGGCAGAAGAAGCTCCAGCAGTAGCCCCGGCGAAAGCCCCCAAGAAGAAATCGGCTCCCAAGCCCAAGAAGGAGGGACCCACCCTCCCGAAGCTCATCCTCAGCGCTGTGGCCGAGTCCAAAGAGCGCAAAGGTGTGTCTTTGGCGGCGGTGAAGAAGGCACTGGCGGCTAAAGGTGTGGATGTGAGCAAGGCTAACAAACGCATCAACACCGCCGTGATTAAGCTGGTGACAAAGGGCACTTTGTCCCAGACTAAAGGCACGGGGGCCGCAGGATCTTTCAAGCTCGCAAAGAAAGAGCCCAAAGCCGCCAAACCCGCAGCCAAGAAGGTCGCAAAGAAAGCTCCAGCCAAGGCAAAGAAGCCCGCCGCAAAGAAAGCGACACCCAAGAAGAAGGCTGCAGTCAAGAAAGTAGCAGTCAAGAAGTCCCCGAAGAAGGCAGCCGCAGCCAAGAAAACTCCGGTGAAGAAGGCAGCCAAAAAGCCTGCAGCCAAGAGCCCCAAGAAGGCTGCACCGAAGAAGGTGGCGAAGAAGACTCCCGTGAAGAAAGCTCCAGCTAAGAAAGCACCCGCAAAGAAGACTACAGCCAAGAAGGCCAAGAAGTAAATCTTGAGACCACTATTCAAAGCATCAAAGGCTCTTTTAAGAGCCACCACAACTTCTAAAGAGTCTGTCCTAAGCAATCAGCTGTTCTCGGTTCTTTTCTAATCTTGTAATACACACATATTGCACTGCACTGTTAAATGTACCTTTCTCAGGTCTGTAGCCAGCCTAATGCGTGTGCGGGCGCCTTAGTATCCTAACACATTTTTATCTTAAGCTACATGTAATTTATTCCTGCATACTGGATGTGTTATGCACTATACGTTCTTCTTTTTTCTTTTTTTAACAAAATGCTCCAAATTCTCAGTTGATTTATTCCCTCGTGATAAGTTTGTGTTGTTGGTCTCGGTCTGTAGTACAGCATGATGTTACTTTTGCAGGTCCCATGGTTCCAACAGTTTGTGTTGAATTTCAGAGTGATTAGTTTGTTTTTATACTTAGAAAATATAATACCCAAAGTATCCTATAATGTCCGAATTTATTCTAGGGACTTAAAAATCATGGAGAGCAAAGGCTTTTTACAATGTCTCAAACAGTCCATGAGAAAAATGAAATCCACGGGACAATAAATCACTAAACAACTGTGCTTTCCTCCTCCATACACACGCAAGAAAGTGCCGTTGTTTACATCTCAATGCTGCTACTGACACCTACTGGCCACAATGAATATTGCCCTGCGGGTGATTTAAACTGAAGCGGGTGAATATCTCCTATTTAAAGTTCCACAAATCATGTAGTAGTTTTGGCAAGCAACTTCCAGAACCAAATAAAAAAAGTTCCTCGTGTTTGTCTTTGGCAACACCCTGAACCCCAAATTACTCCGACTGCTTCAACACCAGTGTGTGAATGGAGGACTAATGATGTCATAGCACCTTGATACGTCTGAAGACTAGAAATGTTGTTTCTGGCAGATTCAACCTTAGAAAGTTAAAAAAATATATATATATCTGAGGTAGAAAATACTCTTAATACTCTGGCATTCTGCAGCTATCGTTATTTCTCAATGAAAAGTCATTATTTCAGTAAAATTGAAATTAAGAAACCGTTCAGTAATATTCGTATTTTGTCATGTGGGATTATGGGATTTATAGTAAAATAATATACATTATTTCTGATTGTTTATTTTTTTTTAAAGTAGTTAAAAAAACAAAGCAAAACCTGTTTATGGTGGCTTGCTAAGATTGTAGAGAAGACACCATATGAACAGAAACAACAGCCCTGGTTATACTGGACGCAGGTTTGACCCCTGAAGTAAGATGTATAAACAAATGACACCTGCTGGAACACGCTGTGCCATTTGCCTTGTTGTTCTTTCTTCATCAGGGCCCTGCACTGTTAAATGTACCTTGCTCAGGTCTGTAGCCAGCTTAATGTGTCTCCGATTTTTTTTTTAATTTAAGCTACATGTAATTCATTCCTGCATACTGGATGATTTATGCACTATACTTTTTTTCCCCTACAAAATGTTCCGAATTCTCAGTTGATTTATTCCCTCGTCTCCTGATAAGTTTGTGTTGTTGGTCTCGGTCTGTAGTACAGCATGATGTTACTTTTGCAGGTCCCATGGTTCCAACAGTTTGTGTTGAATTTCAGAGTGATTAGTTTGTTTTTATACTTAGAAAATATAATACCCAAAGTATCCTATAATGTCCGAATTTATTCTAGGGACTTAAAAATCATGGAGAGCAAAGGCTTTTTACAATGTCTCAAACAGTCCATGAGAAAAATGAAATCCACGGGACAATAAATCACTAAACAACTGTGCTTTCCTCCTCCATGCACACGCAAGAAAGTGCCGTTGTTTACATATCAATGCTGCTACTGACACCTACTGGCCACAATGAATATTGCCCTGCGGGTGATTTAAACTGAAGCGGGTGAATCTCTCCTATTTAAAGTTCCACAAATCATTTGTCCCTCGGTGGAGAGGCCAATAGCTTCAAGTGTCTCGGCCACCACTTGTCCACGTATCTCAGCTTTTCTTAGGAGAAAACTTCACTGCGCCTGTTAGAAATGGATCAGGATTTTCAGAAAACATTCAATATATTGGAATGAAATGGTTATACATCGATATGAAGGAAAATTATTAGTGTTTACACGCAACAACATGCACAACATACTCCGGTTCAGTACCAAGGACAGCGAAAGTCAAAGCCAGGCAGGACGCGCTGACAGCTTATTGCTTTATTGCATGTTCTCGTCAATTAGTCGAACACGGCTGAGTAGCACAGACAAACACCACGGTGCATCTGCGCAGCTTCAAGACTCTCTGCGTGCCACTTTGAAAACGTTGTATACGCGTATAATTACAAGTGCTACAGCGGCAGTAGTTATGGCAATATGTGTAATCTGTGCGCGTGATATATTGGGAATTGGTTTATATTGTGTGGTTGCAGCAAGTCTAGTTATAGACTAGTTATAATATGTCATCTTGCAGTAGACAGTGGACAGTAGAGGAAGAGCTCTGAATAAATGTGGTGGCTCTTAAAAGAGCCGTTGTTGTGGTTTTGGAGCAGTAGACAGATTAAGCTCTCTCTCCGCGGATCCTTCTTGCCAGCTGGATGTCTTTGGGCATGATGGTGACCCTCTTGGCGTGGATGGCGCACAGATTGGTGTCCTCAAAGAGGCCGACCAGGTAAGCCTCGCTGGCCTCCTGCAGAGCCATGACAGCGGAGCTCTGGAAGCGCAGGTCGGTCTTGAAGTCCTGAGCGATCTCACGGACCAGACGCTGGAAGGGCAGCTTGCGGATCAGCAGCTCGGTGGATTTCTGGTACCGACGGATCTCTCTCAGAGCCACGGTACCGGGCCTGTAACGATGGGGCTTCTTCACGCCACCGGTGGCCGGTGCGCTCTTACGGGCAGCCTTGGTGGCCAGCTGCTTCCTGGGGGCTTTGCCTCCGGTGGACTTACGAGCGGTCTGCTTGGTTCTTGCCATCGTCTCTTGTCTCTCTAAACGGGAGAAAAAATGTACTTCGACACGGGCCGAGCTGCTCTTAAAGCGGAGGAGCGGGTGTGCCGCAGTGACGTTGCCTCAGACCTCCGGCCCCTGATTGGTGACGGGTTGCTTCTGGAGCTCAGCCCCGACGGGGGGAGCGAGCCCCCGCTTCGATCTCCGCTGCTCATTGGAGGAAAAGTTGTTCAAACTGTGGAGCCAAAGTCGGAGCGAGCCACCCCCTGCTGCTCTGCTGGAAGCCTCTCTTCTGGTTGGAGGGGCAGGAAAACGCCCGCGCTCCGCGGACATATAATGGAGAGCATGTCCGCCTTGGCTACATTTCTCTCAGTCCCGACTCAAGAGATAAACAACAACCATGTCTGGAAGAGGCAAGACAGGCGGAAAGGCCAGAGCAAAGGCAAAGACCCGCTCTTCCCGTGCTGGGCTCCAGTTCCCAGTCGGTCGTGTTCACAGGCTGCTGCGCAAAGGAAACTACGCCCAGCGTGTTGGAGCCGGTGCCCCCGTCTACCTGGCGGCTGTGCTGGAGTACCTGACCGCTGAGATCCTGGAGCTGGCCGGTAACGCTGCCCGTGACAACAAGAAGACCCGTATCATCCCCCGTCACTTGCAGCTGGCTGTCCGCAACGACGAGGAGCTCAACAAGCTGCTCGGAGGAGTGACCATCGCTCAGGGTGGCGTGCTGCCCAACATCCAGGCTGTCCTGCTGCCCAAGAAGACCGAGAAGGCCGCCAAGAAGTAGAGACGCACGGCGTACACTCACCAACACAACGGCTCTTTTAAGAGCCACCCACACTCCATCAAGAGAGCAATTTACCTGAATGAATTCATCTGATTATTCTGATGATTTTAATATGTATTTATTTTTTGTATATTCAACGATCTTTTTGTAAATCTTGAACATCACTTATTTTTACTGGACCCCGGTCACTTTAACACACTGACACTTTAAACTGTTTACAGTATTCTATGATATACTTAATATTTTTGTGAAACAACTTTTATTTCTTTAGCTATATTCTATTATTGTGAAACTGTGTTTATTGTTATTGCGTGGCCTGCGGAAAAGTCCTTCCATTTCACTGCACATCTGTATGAGCACGTGACAAATAAAAATCTTGAAATGAATCTTGACTCTGATGAAAATCAAATGGGCATAGTTATAGTTTGTGATAAGATACACGATGATAGGTGGGCTCAGCATAACAAAATCACAGACGTTGCTAGATAATTCATTTTAGTTGGTGTTCTGATATCAGTAGCTCTATGCGAAGCTGTTCAGCTTCACGCACGCAACGAAAAGTACAGGTTCATCTGCTGCACAACGGAGACACATCCGCCCTCATCTGCAACTGTGTGACGTGTCAATTAATCGCTCATTCACAAATGTTGCTTATCACGTAACTGGTGAGCTTTAATGAAGGCAAACTTCAAGCACAGTACACTTCCTTGGCCTCAATGGAAGCATCAAGGCCAGATACAGCGGGGACTCACGAATGCAGACTCAACAGCAAGACTCCAGAAAGGGCAGAGTTTTACACAGCCCAGGTCGGTACACAGATAACAAATAAACAAACATAACTCAAGTAACTTCAAGGATTGTGTAAGGAAGACGTGTGCTTTGACAAATGGAACGAACCGCGCGCACACACTCACAAGTGTTGGTTACTACTTTACTGATGATTTATGAAATCTCCTAATACGAATGATGCTGTTTAAGGCTGTTTAAGGAAGTACACTCATTCTCTAAAACTTTCCTTGATGACTATCTATGTATAGCCACAAGTTCTGCTGAATACACCCACATCCCATTATTATCACCACACGTCTCTGCCTCTTTTCGATATTCCACTTGAAAACATGGGAGATAATTCAGTGGTGAAACATCTTAACAGTCCATATCTGAACTGAACTCAACAACCTCTATTATTTCTGAGTAAAGTCAGAAGAATTGTCTATTTTAGAATAATGGTTGTAGTTGTGACCTTAAAGCATCAACTATCCTACTATAGTACCTATCCTACTCTTCTTTCTGCATCTATCCTACTCTTCTGTCTGCATCTTGTCCCATCTCCCCCATCCCATTTCAAGCCCGGCACAGTTTAGCAGATGGCTGTTCCGTCGTGAGCCCGGGTCTGTTGAAGATTACTGCCTGTTAAAAGGAAATTTCTTCTTGCCACGCTATGACGGATTAAGCTGGGCTCTTGTAATACAGCCATAAGTAAGGTCTTTTACCTGCTGTTTGTAAACATAACAATGAGCATGGTCTTGTTTCGTGCTCTTTTGTTAATGTTAACAGACAAACAGTAAGGTCCTTTACCTGCTTTTTGTAAAGTGTCTCGAGATAACACCTGTTATGAATTGCCGCTATACAAAAAAGATTGATTGATTGATTTATTGATTGAACGAGAAGAGGATCATTTGAAAATAGAATGATTAAAAGTAGAATAATAATCTCTGGAGAAAAAAAAGTCCATCACTCCGGCCAGTTGTATTTACATGCAGTCATCATATGTTTTAAAGAGTCTGTTAAAGCTTCCTGTCCTCCTCTCCTTGATATGTTTCTTGACCTTCGCTGTCCCAGGTTCTGAACTGGAAACCTGAACATGTTGTGTCATTTTCTTGATAAAAAAATAGAATTAAAGCAGTGATAATCTCCCTTTATATCGCTGTATAATGATTATACTCTAATATGTTGGATATTTTCTGCAACTCCTGCGGTCAGTGTGGAGCTCGGTCAGTCCAACATGAGTCAATGTTTAAATGTGACTAAATGAACAAAATGAGAGATGAAATTTGACTACAGATAAAGTAAAAACCTGCAAAAAAAGGGAGTACAAGTACAACAATTAAGCTGTTAAAGCTTCCTGTCCTCCTCTCCGTGATGTTTTTCTTGACCTTCGCTGTCCGAGGTGCTGAACTGGAGCGTGTTGTGTCATTTGCTTAGAAATGGTATAAAACAGTAATGAGCTTAATTCATATCGGTGTTCATGATTTCACCCCAATATGTTGAAGGTTTGCTGCAACTCCTGCTCATCGTGGAGCTCAGTCAGTCCAACAGGATGTCCCAGATTCACAGTGCTGTTCAGAGGGGGGCGCTAATGCTTCAAAGGATTGTGTTTTTAAAAGACGTGACCCAAGAAGAAAAGCAGAGCTCTGTGTTCTACGAGGTTCTCAGACAAGACTTAAAGAACCGTGATTCCGGAGCAGGAAGTATTCAGCCCTCATCGTCTGATCTACTAAAATGTCTGGAAGAGGAAAGGGAGGTAAAGGACTCGGCAAAGGAGGCGCCAAGCGTCACCGTAAAGTCCTCCGTGATAACATCCAGGGAATCACCAAGCCCGCCATCCGCCGTCTTGCTCGCCGTGGTGGTGTGAAGCGTATCTCCGGTCTGATCTACGAGGAGACCCGCGGTGTGTTGAAGGTGTTCCTGGAGAACGTGATCCGTGATGCCGTCACTTACACCGAGCATGCCAAGAGGAAGACCGTGACCGCCATGGATGTGGTGTACGCCCTGAAGAGACAGGGACGCACTCTGTACGGCTTCGGAGGTTAAACCTGATCCTGACCCGCTCATACTCAAACCCAAAGGCTCTTTTAAGAGCCACACACTCAATCTGAAGAGTCATTTCTCAATGTCTATATCTCTATCATAAGCCAGTAATACGCCGTGTAAACTGCTTGTATTTGTGCTTTTTAACGAACACAGCACTTCCAATGTTGCAATAACAACGGAAGGAAAGAACAGTCTCGTGAAGGGCGGGAATAGTGTTACAAACATCAACCTCAATAATTAAAGGCTTTGACTCAAGTGTAAAAACCAAAGAGCACCGGATGCTAGACCTTATTTTTTATCGAAAACGACATGATACAAATGAGTCCTGTACTTCAGCCTCCTCGCAGTTAACGCACATATTCGATTGCATCATTGCACATCATTGCACTCTTCATGAACCTCATGTTAACACACATGAGGCTTTACTTACGTCCATGAGGTATTAGGCCACATGTCAAACAAGTAGGACTGAAGCATGTAAAAGTAGTGCTGCATTCACTTTTGAGGAACAGCTCAAAGTAAAGAAGGTACAATGCTAAAGGCATGCATGTGAACCAACAACAAAAAGATAGAACAATACAAATAACAAGGTAGGTTTAAATATGTATTCAAGTCCTTTTTTAGGCCTACACCGTCAACTTACATTGGTTATTACACAGTAAATATAGGCTATCAATAGTAATAGTGGAATATTTGTCTCAACTTTCTCGAGGCTCGAAATGAGAAGATCATTTGGGAATTGGCAGTCTTCTGTTTACACCATTTTAATATTGAGTATGTGTCGGTCAAAACTCTGGTCTTTTTCCCTCTGAGGGGTTTCACTGCTGTCTCTTTCCTCCACTATCTTGCATGTTGACATGTTGCTGTCTTGATGGGCTGTACAGTTAACGGCTCAAGGTAACCTCGGGCATTTGTTGGCTTCATTTGTGAGTCGGCATGGCCTACTATATTTGGATGGCAACATCTGGAATAACGACTGAGATAGTTCAGGGAAACGGATTTCGGACCAAGCCCGCTCACTCCACACAAAGCACGGCCCCGAGAGCCCAAGCTCCAGCCAATCCCCTGTGAGCAACAGCACGCCCTCATTTGCATCAGCAGCAAATAAAGAGAGACTCCCGACCAGGCGTAGCCATCTGATCCTGAGACCACCACTCAGAAATCATGCCTGAAACCGTGAAAGCGCCCAAGAAGGGCTCCAAGAAAGCCGTGTCTAAGGCCACCAAGACCGGCAAGAAGAGGAGGAGGACCAGGAAAGAGAGCTACGCCATCTACGTCTACAAGGTCCTGAAGCAGGTCCACCCCGACACCGGTATCTCCTCCAAGGCTATGGGCATCATGAACTCCTTCGTGAGCGACATCTTTGAGCGCATCGCTGGGGAGGCATCCCGCCTGGCTCACTACAACAAGCGCTCCACCATCACCTCCAGGGAGATCCAGACCGCCGTCCGTCTGCTGCTGCCCGGTGAGCTGGCCAAGCACGCCGTGTCCGAGGGCACCAAGGCTGTGACCAAGTACACCAGCTCCAAGTAAACCCGCTGATAACCAGCAACAACATAACGGTCCTTTTCAGGACCACCCAACCCTTCCTTCAAGAGCTCAACTCCAATTCATATATTACAACATGCATGTGCATATTCCTTTCTTTCATTTGCACACTGCAATACATCTTCTACCCCTTTTCACAAACCTATCCATTCTTTCAACACGCCCCAATTCAAGGCAACTTTACTTTCACGCTTTCTTCATCTGGACAACATAAACCCACTCATTCACCTATTCACAAGGCTTCAATATATCACACTGCAACTTAGTGCTCACTGTGTAAGCTTACTGCAAGCGAGACCAACTTTCTGGATACTAATACTCTATACAAACGGCAGACATATCTAATGTTTACACAAGACACACATTAATGTTAGACAACACATCAAAACCTACTTTTGTCAGTGAACATCTGACTTACGCATTCCTCATGTATTGGAACATTTAACCCTTTACATTAGCTTATTACATGTATAGGAGACTGAATTTCATTGTATCACAAACCTCGCAGCAAGCCTGCGACTCAACACACAGGGAGACAAAACCCACACTTACCGCGAGGGAGATTAAATCTCAAAAAGTTGCGTAAACAATATTGAGTATCTCAAAGGTAAGTAGATTTTACAAAGTACTTACCTGCAAAATACAGGACAAGTGCAGACGCATTCAATTTGCCTTCCAGGTTGCAGCTGAGGTGTGGGCGGAAGTGCTCACCTGAGACAACCCGGCACAACTGTTCCGTCGTTGTCAGTTCCATCTGAGGTGCTGCTCTGCTTTACAATAATATTGCATGAATTTTTTCCCTTTCCTCTCAAAAGAAAGAATATTTTAAAGGAATATTCCACCTCCGCGGTCAAAAGATTTAGATGTCATTGTCTCAGATTTCCGATCTCCCCTAAAGCCAAAGAGGTGAACTTTAAAACATTCAATGACATTTATCCATGTGCTGAATTTCTAAGACGGATATTTCATTTGGACAGTAAAACAGAAACAGAAACACTTGAGCACTTGAAGTTTTCCTGCAAGGTATGTGATTTATTTTGGAAGAATTTCACAAATTGGACAGCCCGTAATAACATGGAGGTGCCTCCCCTGACATCCAACAGTGTGAAACTTGGTTTTATAATGGAGGACAGAAAATTAGAATTTAACTTAAATAACTTACTTGTACTTGCCAAATATTTTCTACACAAATGTAAATACTCAAATACTGACCCACTCTTCAGCATGTGTTTGAAGGAGCTGCAGCTTTATGTTGATTCTTTGAAACTTATGAAATCAAGGAAGGCCCTATATGTCTATGTGAGAGCTTGTCAGGTTTTGATTGATTGTTGTTGTTTTTCTGTTTGTTGCTCTGTTGTACAAAACAAACAAAAAAACAATAACATTGCACCGTGTATGTAATGAAACAAAAACTATTAAATGCCCATCTGCTCGTAATATGGGCTTTCAAGTCGTTAGAAAATACCTTTTAACCAGCTCAATCCAAAATAAACACAAAAGTGCTTACATATCTTTGGGTGTGCCACAATTACATGTGGGACAATAACTACAGGGCTTGGACCTCTTAAAGAGGCCTATAGCTTGATTTTTAGTTTGTAACACAATGAAAGGAATTTCTCTCACTTGAGATCTTGTATTTTCTATGGATTCATTTCAACTGTTCATGTTACACATTTCACAGTAAAGTGATATAAGCGGCTAATTTATTCACAACTCGTCGGCTGTTACAGCCCACTATAATCCAAATGATCTCCGCTGCACTGATATGAACTGTGAATAAATGTAAATAAATAAATGTGTCCAATCCCTGATCAGGAGAATGTCTGTCGCTCTAATCTGCTTTAATATCTTGTGTACAGGGGTTGCCACCTGGTTTAGCATCAAGGCTAACTTCTTCATGAAAAATCACAACCATACTTTTTTGTTTTCATCGAATCAGAAAAGATTGTGCTGTTAAAAGGTACAAAAATGTGACAGAACAAAGGGATGTTTAAAAAGCACTTCATCGACTTTGTGACACTTTTTTAAGGCACAATGAAAACGGCCTGCGACCAGTTGAGAAACTGTTTAACAATGTGTAACAAACACGTTTTCTACACGCTGAAATACTAAACAGAAAACCAATCAATCACCAACTCACCTTAAGAACAACTGTGACTTGACTATTTCAGAGACAAAACTGCTCTCCACACAAACTGAAAACTTAAAGTGGAATAAACACATTAAAACACGTAACATAAAACAAACCAATCAATAACTAATGATGAGGATATTTACTGTCAAGAGAAACGCTCATTTCATACAGCCTTTGCTGATTTGATTAGTTTCTCAGCTTCTGGGTAAGACTAGGCTGTGCTTCAGAGACAGTAACCTGCTCTCCACACAAATGGAAACTGCTGTGATTCATTCAGCCCGCATTAACTCTCATGTCAGATTGTTAAGACGTACAGTTTCCAAACTTTAACTTTGTCCCCTTCTCATAAAATCAACCATTTAGTCGGACCTGGAGCTGAAACCGACAACAACAACATCATCTGTGAGTCTTTCTAACCGCCTGAGTCTGCGTGTGTTTACCTCCCCAGAAAAGTGTCAGATTATAACGAAACTAATCAAAGTATAACGTCAATGCTTGTTTTGTTCGATTAACGGAAGCCTCTGCGCACACTAGCAACATTTTAAACGTTCACAGGTCTCATGAAGCCACTTTAGCAGCCGAAATGTGACGGAAAATCCCCGCGTGTTACACAAACACACCGGGTACCGTCGAGGTTTGAAGCCTGCTGTCGCGAAATAACGGAGCCCTGGCCCCCAAACACGAGCTGGGTCTGAAGAGAGGAGGGTTTTCTAACTGCTGCCACACATTTCTTCGTTTCAACAGATTGTCTGTCTGAGATATATCCCCACAATGTTGAAGATAAAACACAAAGTGTCGCCACATTTCAGGCGGGAGTAGGGCTTTCTGCAGGGGTTGACTCTTCACGGTTCTCATGTTCCATTTATGTCCCTCCTCCGCTCGTTCGCTCCGCACGTCCAGTGAGAGATCATCATGGCAGAAGAAGCTCCAGCAGTAGCCCCGGCGAAAGCCCCCAAGAAGAAATCGGCTCCCAAGCCCAAGAAGGAGGGACCCACCCTCCCGAAGCTCATCCTCAGCGCTGTGGCCGAGTCCAAAGAGCGCAAAGGTGTGTCTTTGGCGGCGGTGAAGAAGGCACTGGCGGCTAAAGGTGTGGATGTGAGCAAGGCTAACAAACGCATCAACACCGCCGTGATTAAGCTGGTGACAAAGGGCACTTTGTCCCAGACTAAAGGCACGGGGGCCGCAGGATCTTTCAAGCTCGCAAAGAAAGAGCCCAAAGCCGCCAAACCCGCAGCCAAGAAGGTCGCAAAGAAAGCTCCAGCCAAGGCAAAGAAGCCCGCCGCAAAGAAAGCGACACCCAAGAAGAAGGCTGCAGTCAAGAAAGTAGCAGTCAAGAAGTCCCCGAAGAAGGCAGCCGCAGCCAAGAAAACTCCGGTGAAGAAGGCAGCCAAAAAGCCTGCAGCCAAGAGCCCCAAGAAGGCTGCACCGAAGAAGGTGGCGAAGAAGACTCCCGTGAAGAAAGCTCCAGCTAAGAAAGCACCCGCAAAGAAGACTGCAGCCAAGAAGGCCAAGAAGTAAATCTTGAGACCACTATTCAAAGCATCAAAGGCTCTTTTAAGAGCCACCACAACTTCTAAAGAGTCTGTCCTAAGCAATCAGCTGTTCTCGGTTCTTTTATAATCTTGTAATACACACATATTGCACTGCACTGTTAAATGTACCTTTCTCAGGTCTGTAGCCAGCCTAATGCGTGTGCGGGCGCCTTAGTATCCTAACACATTTTTATCTTAAGCTACATGTAATTTATTCCTGCATACTGGATGTGTTATGCACTATACGTTCTTCTTTTTTCTTTTTTTAACAAAATGCTCCAAATTCTCAGTTGATTTATTCCCTCGTGATAAGTTTGTGTTGTTGGTCTCGGTCTGTAGTACAGCATGATGTTACTTTTGCAGGTCCCATGGTTCCAACAGTTTGTGTTGAATTTCAGAGTGATTAGTTTGTTTTTATACTTAGAAAATATAATACCCAAAGTATCCTATAATGTCCGAATTTATTCTAGGGACTTAAAAACCATGGAGAGCAAAGGCTTTTTACTCAATGTCTCAAACAGTCCATGAGAAAAATGAAATCCACGGGACAATAAATCACTAAACAACTGTGCTTTCCTCCTCCATGCACACGCAAGAAAGTGCCGTTGTTTACATATCAATGCTGCTACTGACACCTACTGGCCACAATGAATATTGCCCTGCGGGTGATTTAAACTGAAGCGGGTGAATATCTCCTATTTAAAGTTCCACAAATCATGTAGTAGTTTTGGCAAGCAACTTCCAGAACCAAATAAAAAAAGTTCCTAGTGTTTGTCTTTGGCAACACCCTGAACCCCAAATTACTCCGACTGCTTCAACACCAGTGTGTGAATGGAGGACTAATGATGTCAAAGCACCTTGACACGTCTGAAGACTAGAAATGTTGTTTCTGGCAGATTCAACCTTAGAAAGTTAAAAAAATATATATATATATCTGAGGTAGAAAATACTCTTAATACTCTGGCATTCTGCAGCTATCGTTATTTCTCAATGAAAAGTCATTATTTCAGTAAAATTGAAATTAAGAAACCGTTCAGTAATATTCGTATTTTGTCATGTGGGATTATGGGATTTATTGTAAAATAATATACATTATTGCTGATTGTTTTTTTTTAAAAAGTAGTTAAAAAAACAAAGCAAAACCTGTTTATGGTGGCCTGCTAAGATTGTAGAGAAGACACCATATGAACAGAAACAACAGCCCTGGTTATACTGGACGCAGGTTTGACCCCTGAAGTAAGATGTATAAACAAATGACACCTGCTGGAACACGCTGTGCCATTTGCCTTGTTGTTCTGTCTTCATCAGGGCCCTGCACTGTTAAATGTACCTTGCTCAGGTCTGTAGCCAGCTTAATGTGTCTCCGATTTTTTTTTTTTATTTAAGCTACATGTAATTCATTCCTGCATACTGGATGTGTTATGCACTATACTTTTTTTCCCCTACAAAATGTTCCGAATTCTCAGTTGATTTATTCCCTCGTGATAAGATTGTGTTGTTGGTCTCGGTCTGTAGTACAGCATGATGTTACTTTTGTAGGTCCCATGGTTCCAACAGTTTGTGTTGAATTTCAGAGTGATTAGTTTGTTTTTATACTTAGAAAATATAATACCCAAAGTATCCTATAATGTCCGAATTTATTCTAGGGACTTAAAAATCATGGAGAGCAAAGGCTTTTAACAATGTCTCAAACAGTCCATGAGAAAAATGAAATCCACGGGACAATAAATCACTAAACAACTGTGCTTTCCTCCTCCATGCACACGCAAGAAAGTGCCGTTGTTTACATCTCAATGCTGCTACTGACACCTACTGGCCACAATGAATATTGCCCTGCGGGTGATTTAAACTGAAGCGGGTGAATCTCTCCTATTTAAAGTTCCACAAATCATTTGTCCCTCGGTGGAGAGGCCAATAGCTTCAAGTGTCTCGGCCACCACTTGTCCACGTATCTCAGCTTTTCTTAGGAGAAAACTTCACTGCGCCTGTTAGAAATGGATCAGGATTTTCAGAAAACATTCAATATATTGGAATGAAATGGTTATACATCGATATGAAGGACGATTATTAGTGTTTACACGCAACAACATGCACAACATGCTCCGGTTCAGTACCAAGGACAGCGAAAGTCAAAGCCAGGCAGGACGCGCTGACAGCTTCTTTCTTGGACTTGTATTGCTTTATTGCATGTTCTCGTCAATGAGTCTAGCACGGCTGAGTACCACAGACAAACACCACGGTGCATCTGCGCAGCTTCAAGACTCTCTGCGTGCCACTTTGAAAACGTTGTATACGCGTATAATTACAAGTGCTACAGCGGCAGTAGTTATGGCAATATGTGTTATCTGTGCGCGTGATATATTGGGAATTGGTTTATAGTGTGTGGTTGCAGCAAGTCGTGTCCTTATTGCTGGACACGGGACTAGTTATAATATGTCATCTTGAAGTAGACAGTGGACAGTAGAGGAAGAGCTCTGAATAAATGTGGTGGCTCTTAAAAGAGCCGTTGTTGTGGTTTTGGAGCAGTGGACAGATTAAGCTCTCTCTCCGCGGATCCTTCTTGCCAGCTGGATGTCTTTGGGCATGATGGTGACCCTCTTGGCGTGGATCGCGCACAGATTGGTGTCCTCAAAGAGGCCGACCAGGTAAGCCTCGCTGGCCTCCTGCAGAGCCATGACAGCGGAGCTCTGGAAGCGCAGGTCGGTCTTGAAGTCCTGAGCGATCTCACGGACCAGACGCTGGAAGGGCAGCTTGCGGATCAGCAGCTCGGTGGATTTCTGGTACCGACGGATCTCTCTCAGAGCCACGGTACCGGGCCTGTAACGATGGGGCTTCTTCACGCCACCGGTGGCCGGGGCGCTCTTACGGGCAGCCTTGGTGGCCAGCTGCTTCCTGGGGGCTTTGCCTCCGGTGGACTTACGAGCGGTCTGCTTGGTTCTTGCCATCGTCTCTTGTCTCTCTAAACGGGAGAAAAAATGTACTTCGACACGGGCCGAGCTGCTCTTAAAGCGGAGGAGCGGGTGTGCCGCAGTGACGTTGCCTCAGACCTCCGGCCCCTGATTGGTGACGGGTTGCTTCTGGAGCTCAGCCCCGACGAGGGGAGCGAGCCCCCGCTTCGATCTCCGCTGCTCATTGGAGGAAAAGTTGTTCAAACTGTGGAGCCAAAGTCGGAGCGAGCCGCCCCCTGCTGCTCTGCTGGAAGCCTCTCTTCTGGTTGGAGGGGCAGGAAAACGCCCGCGCTCCGCGGACATATAATGGAGAGCATGTCCGCCTTGGCTACATTTCTCTCAGTCCCGACTCAAGAGATAAACAACAACCATGTCTGGAAGAGGCAAGACAGGCGGAAAGGCCAGAGCAAAGGCAAAGACCCGCTCTTCCCGTGCTGGGCTCCAGTTCCCAGTCGGTCGTGTTCACAGGCTGCTGCGCAAAGGAAACTACGCCCAGCGTGTTGGAGCCGGTGCCCCCGTCTACCTGGCGGCTGTGCTGGAGTACCTGACCGCTGAGATCCTGGAGCTGGCCGGTAACGCTGCCCGTGACAACAAGAAGACCCGTATCATCCCCCGTCACTTGCAGCTGGCTGTCCGCAACGACGAGGAGCTCAACAAGCTGCTCGGAGGAGTGACCATCGCTCAGGGTGGCGTGCTGCCCAACATCCAGGCTGTCCTGCTGCCCAAGAAGACCGAGAAGGCCGCCAAGAAGTAGAGACGCACGGCGCACACTCACCAACACAACGGCTCTTTTAAGAGCCACCCACACTCCATCAAGAGAGCAATTTACCTGAATGAATTCATCTGATTATTCTGATGATTTTAATATATATTTATTTTTTGTATATTCAACGATCTTTTTGTAAATCTTGAACATCACTTATTTTTACTGGACCCCGGTCACTTTTACACACTGACACTTTAAACTGTTTACAGTATTCTATGATATACTTAATATTTTTGTGAAACAACTTTTATTTCTTTAGCTATATTCTATTATTGTGAAACTGTGTTTATTGTTATTGCGTGGCCTGCGTCCATTTCACTGCACATCTGTATGAGCACGTGACAAATAAAAATCTTGAAATGAATCTTGACTGATGAAAATCAAATGGGCATAGTTATAGTTTGTGATAAGATACACTATGATAGGTGGGCTCAGCATAACAAAATCACAGACGTTGCTAGATAATTCATTTTAGTTGGTGTTCTGATATCAGTAGCTCTATGCGAAGCTGTTCAGCTTCACGCACGCAACGAATAGTACAGGTTCATCTGCTGCACAACGGAGACACATCCGCCCTCATCTGCAACTGTGTGACGTGTCAATTAATCGCTCATTCACAAATGTTGCTTATCACGTAACTGGTGAGCTTTAATGAAGGCAAACTTCAAGCACAGTACACTTCCTTGGCCTCAATGGAAGCATCAAGGCCAGATACAGCGGGGACTCACAAATACTCAACAGCAAGACTCCAGAAAGGGCAGAGTTTTACACAGCCCAGGTCGGTACACGGATAACAAATAAACAAACATAACTCAAGTGACTTCAAGGATTGTGTAAGGAAGACGTGAGCTTTGACAAATGGAACGAACCGCGCGCACACACTCACAAGTGTTGGTTATTACTTTACTGATGATTGATGAAATCTCCTCATACGAATGATGCTGTTTAAGGAAGTACACTCATTCTCTAAAACTTTCCTTGATGACGATCTATGTATAGCCACAAGTTCTGCTGAATACACCCACATCCCATTATTATCACCACACGTCTCTGCCTCTTTTCGATATTCCACTTGAAAACATGGGAGATAATTCAGTGGTGAAACATCTTAACAGTCCATATCTGAACTGAACTCAACAACCTCTATTATTTCTGAGTAAAGTCAGAAGAATTGTCTATTTTAGAATAATGGTTGTAGTTGTGACCTTAAAGCATCAACTATCCTACTATAGTACCTATCCTACTCTTCTTTCTGCATCTTGTCCCATCTCCCCCATCCCATTTCAAGCCCGGCACAGTTTAGCAGATGGCTGTTCCGTCATGAGCCCGGGTCTGCTGAAGATTACTGCCTGTTAAAAGGAAGTTTTTTCATGCCACGCTATGACGGATTAAGGTGGGCTCTTGTAATATAGCCATAAGTAAGGTCTTTTACCTGCTTTTTGTAAACATAACAATGAGCATGGTCTTGTTACCTGCTCTTTTGTTAATGTTAACAGACAAACAGTAACGTCCTTTACCTGCTTTTTGTAAAGTGTCTCGAGATAACACCTGTTATGAATTGCCGCTATACAAAAAAAGATTGATTGATTGATTTATTGATTGAACGAGAAGAGGATCATTTGAAAATAGAATGATTAAAAGTAGAATAATAATCTCTGGAGAAAAAAAAGTCCATCACTCCGGCCAGTTGTATTTACATGCAGTCATCATATGTTTTAAAGAGTCTGTTAAAGCTTCCTGTCCTCCTCTCTTTGATATTTTTCTTGACCTTCGCTGTCCCAGGTGCTGAACTGGAAACCTGAACATGTTGTGTCATTTTCTTGATAAAAAAAATAGAATTAAAGCAGTGATAATCTCCCTTTATATCGCTGTATAATGATTATACTCTAATATGTTGGATATTTTCTGCAACTCCTGCGGTCAGTGTGGAGCTCGGTCAGTCCAACATGAGTCAATGTTTAAATGTGACTAAATGAACAAAATGAGAGATGAAATTTGACTACAGATAAAGTAAAAACCTGCAAAAAAAGGGAGTACAAGTACAACAATTAAGCTGTTAAAGCTTCCTGTCCTCCTCTCCGTGATGTTTTTCTTGACCTTCGCTGTCCGAGGTGCTGAACTGGAGCGTGTTGTGTCATTTGCTTAGAAATGGTATAAAACAGTAATGAGCTTAATTCATATCGGTGTTCATGATTTCACCCCAATATGTTGAAGGTTTGCTGCAACTCCTGCTCATCGTGGAGCTCAGTCAGTCCAACAGGATGTCCCAGATTCACAGTGCTGTTCAGAGGGGGGCGCTAATGCTTCAAAGGATTGTGTTTTTAAAAGACGTGACCCAAGAAGAAGAAAAGCAGAGCTCTGTGTTCTACGAGGTTCTCAGACAAGACTTAAAGAACCGTGATTCCGGAGCAGGAAGTATTCAGCCCTCATCGTCTGATCTACTAAAATGTCTGGAAGAGGAAAGGGAGGTAAAGGACTCGGCAAAGGAGGCGCCAAGCGTCACCGTAAAGTCCTCCGTGATAACATCCAGGGAATCACCAAGCCCGCCATCCGCCGTCTTGCTCGCCGTGGTGGTGTGAAGCGTATCTCCGGTCTGATCTACGAGGAGACCCGCGGTGTGTTGAAGGTGTTCCTGGAGAACGTGATCCGTGATGCCGTCACTTACACCGAGCATGCCAAGAGGAAGACCGTGACCGCCATGGATGTGGTGTACGCCCTGAAGAGACAGGGACGCACTCTGTACGGCTTCGGAGGTTAAACCTGATCCTGACCCGCTCATACTCGAACCCAAAGGCTCTTTTAAGAGCCACACACTCAATCTGAAGAGTCATTTCTCAATGTCTATATCTCTGTCATAAGCGAGTAATATGCCGTGTAAACTGCTTGTATTTGTGCTTTTTAATGAACACCGCACTTACAATGTCGCAACAACAACGGAAGGAAACAACAGTCTCGTGAAGGGCGGGAATAGTGTTACGAACATCAACCTCAATAATTAAAGGCTTTATGAACAGTGTTTGACTAAAGTGTAGAAATAAAAAAAAACGGATGCAAGACCGTATATTTATCGAAAATGACATGATACAAATGAGTCCTGTACTTCAGCCTCCTCGCAGTTAACATGTATCAAATCGTCACATGTTGTCTCCTGCAGTAGAACCGCTCCAAATCGACGAGGGATCGGAATAATAAAGAACATCCTCAAAAACAAAAACACGACCATCAAAACTCACTTCTACTGTGGACATAAATCAAGATCACAAATACTTTTCACATTTGACACAATAAATACATTCAAGAGGCTTATTAAAAATCATGATGTTCATGATACATGAACAACATCATTGCAATCTTCATGAACCTCATGTTAACACAAATGAGGCTTTACTTACATCCATGAGGTATTAGGCCACATGTCAAACAAGTAGGACTGAAGCATGTAAAAGTAGTGCTGCATTCACTTTTGAGGAACAGCTCAAAGTAAAGAAGGTACAATGCTAAAGGCATGCATGTGAACCAACAACAAAAAGATAGAACAATACAAATAACAAGGTAGGTTTAAATATGTATTCAAGTCCTTTTTTAGGCCTACACCGTCAACTTACATTGGTTATTACACAGTAAATATAGGCTATCAATAGTAATAGTGGAATATTTGTCTCAACTTTCTCGAGGCTCGAAATGAGAAGATCATTTGGGAATTGGCAGTCTTCTGTTTACACCATTTTAATATTGAGTATGTGTCGGTCAAAACTCTGGTCTTTTTCCCTCTGAGGGGTTTCACTGCTGTCTCTTTCCTCCACTATCTTGCATGTTGACATGTTGCTGTCTTGATGGGCTGTACAGTTAACGGCTCAAGGTAACCTCGGGCATTTGTTGGCTTCATTTGTGAGTCGGCATGGCCTACTATATTTGGATGGCAACATCTGGAATAACGACTGAGATAGTTCAGGGAAACGGATTTCGGACCAAGCCCGCTCACTCCACACAAAGCACGGCCCCGAGAGCCCAAGCTCCAGCCAATCCCCTGTGAGCAACAGCACGCCCTCATTTGCATCAGCAGCAAATAAAGAGAGACTCCCGACCAGGCGTAGCCATCTGATCCTGAGACCACCACTCAGAAATCATGCCTGAAACCGTGAAAGCGCCCAAGAAGGGCTCCAAGAAAGCCGTGTCTAAGGCCACCAAGACCGGCAAGAAGAGGAGGAGGACCAGGAAAGAGAGCTACGCCATCTACGTCTACAAGGTCCTGAAGCAGGTCCACCCCGACACCGGTATCTCCTCCAAGGCTATGGGCATCATGAACTCCTTCGTGAGCGACATCTTTGAGCGCATCGCTGGGGAGGCATCCCGCCTGGCTCACTACAACAAGCGCTCCACCATCACCTCCAGGGAGATCCAGACCGCCGTCCGTCTGCTGCTGCCCGGTGAGCTGGCCAAGCACGCCGTGTCCGAGGGCACCAAGGCTGTGACCAAGTACACCAGCTCCAAGTAAACCCGCTGATAACCAGCAACAACATAACGGTCCTTTTCAGGACCACCCAACCCTTCCTTCAAGAGCTCAACTCCAATTCATATATTACAACATGCATGTGCATATTCCTTTCTTTCATTTGCACACTGCAATACATCTTCTACCCCTTTTCACAAACCTATCCATTCTTTCAACACGCCCCAATTCAAGGCAACTTTACTTTCACGCTTTCTTCATCTGGACAACATAAACCCACTCATTCACCTATTCACAAGGCTTCAATATATCACACTGCAACTTAGTGCTCACTGTGTAAGCTTACTGCAAGCGAGACCAACTTTCTGGATACTAATACTCTATACAAACGGCAGACATATCTAATGTTTACACAAGACACACATTAATGTTAGACAACACATCAAAACCTACTTTTGTCAGTGAACATCTGACTTACGCATTCCTCATGTATTGGAACATTTAACCCTTTACATTAGCTTATTACATGTATAGGAGACTGAATTTCATTGTATCACAAACCTCGCAGCAAGCCTGCGACTCAACACACAGGGAGACAAAACCCACACTTACCGCGAGGGAGATTAAATCTCAAAAAGTTGCGTAAACAATATTGAGTATCTCAAAGGTAAGTAGATTTTACAAAGTACTTACCTGCAAAATACAGGACAAGTGCAGACGCATTCAATTTGCCTTCCAGGTTGCAGCTGAGGTGTGGGCGGAAGTGCTCACCTGAGACAACCCGGCACAACTGTTCCGTCGTTGTCAGTTCCATCTGAGGTGCTGCTCTGCTTTACAATAATATTGCATGAATTTTTTCCCTTTCCTCTCAAAAGAAAGAATATTTTAAAGGAATATTCCACCTCCGCGGTCAAAAGATTTAGATGTCATTGTCTCAGATTTCCGATCTCCCCTAAAGCCAAAGAGGTGAACTTTAAAACATTCAATGACATTTATCCATGTGCTGAATTTCTAAGACGGATATTTCATTTGGACAGTAAAACAGAAACAGAAACACTTGAGCACTTGAAGTTTTCCTGCAAGGTATGTGATTTATTTTGGAAGAATTTCACAAATTGGACAGCCCGTAATAACATGGAGGTGCCTCCCCTGACATCCAACAGTGTGAAACTTGGTTTTATAATGGAGGACAGAAAATTAGAATTTAACTTAAATAACTTACTTGTACTTGCCAAATATTTTCTACACAAATGTAAATACTCAAATACTGACCCACTCTTCAGCATGTGTTTGAAGGAGCTGCAGCTTTATGTTGATTCTTTGAAACTTATGAAATCAAGGAAGGCCCTATATGTCTATGTGAGAGCTTGTCAGGTTTTGATTGATTGTTGTTGTTTTTCTGTTTGTTGCTCTGTTGTACAAAACAAACAAAAAAACAATAACATTGCACCGTGTATGTAATGAAACAAAAACTATTAAATGCCCATCTGCTCGTAATATGGGCTTTCAAGTCGTTAGAAAATACCTTTTAACCAGCTCAATCCAAAATAAACACAAAAGTGCTCACATATCTTTGGGTGTGCCACAATTACATGTGGGACAATAACTACAGGGCTTGGACCTCTTAAAGAGGCCTATAGCTTGATTTTTAGTTTGTAACACAATGAAAGGAATTTCTCTCACTTGAGATCTTGTATTTTCTATGGATTCATTTCAACTGTTCATGTTACACATTTCACAGTAAAGTGATATAAGCGGCTAATTTATTCACAACTCGTCGGCTGTTACAGCCCACTATAATCCAAATGATCTCCGCTGCACTGATATGAACTGTGAATAAATGTAAATAAATAAATGTGTCCAATCCCTGATCAGGAGAATGTCTGTCGCTCTAATCTGCTTTAATATCTTGTGTACAGGGGTTGCCACCTGGTTTAGCATCAAGGCTAACTTCTTCATGAAAAATCACAACCATACTTTTTTGTTTTCATCGAATCAGAAAAGATTGTGCTGTTAAAAGGTACAAAAATGTGACAGAACAAAGGGATGTTTAAAAAGCACTTCATCGACTTTGTGACACTTTTTTAAGGCACAATGAAAACGGCCTGCGACCAGTTGAGAAACTGTTTAACAATGTGTAACAAACACGTTTTCTACACGCTGAAATACTAAACAGAAAACCAATCAATCACCAACTCACCTTAAGAACAACTGTAACTTGACTATTTCAGAGACAAAACTGCTCTCCACACAAACTGAAAACTTAAAGTGGAATAAACACATTAAAACACGTAACATAAAACAAACCAATCAATAACTAATGATGAGGATATTTACTGTCAAGAGAAACGCTCATTTCATACAGCCTTTGCTGATTTGATTAGTTTCTCAGCTTCTGGGTAAGACTAGGCTGTGCTTCAGAGACAGTAACCTGCTCTCCACACAAATGGAAACTGCTGTGATTCATTCAGCCCGCATTAACTCTCATGTCAGATTGTTAAGACGTACAGTTTCCAAACTTTAACTTTGTCCCCTTCTCATAAAATCAACCATTTAGTCGGACCTGGAGCTGAAACCGACAACAACAACATCATCTGTGAGTCTTTCTAACCGCCTGAGTCTGCGTGTGTTTACCTCCCCAGAAAAGTGTCAGATTATAACGAAACTAATCAAAGTATAACGTCAATGCTTGTTTTGTTCGATTAACGGAAGCCTCTGCGCACACTAGCAACATTTTAAACGTTCACAGGTCTCATGAAGCCACTTTAGCAGCCGAAATGTGACGGAAAATCCCCGCGTGTTACACAAACACACCGGGTACCGTCGAGGTTTGAAGCCTGCTGTCGCGAAATAACGGAGCCCTGGCCCCCAAACACGAGCTGGGTCTGAAGAGAGGAGGGTTTTCTAACTGCTGCCACACATTTCTTCGTTTCAACAGATTGTCTGTCTGAGATATATCCCCACAATGTTGAAGATAAAACACAAAGTGTCGCCACATTTCAGGCGGGAGTAGGGCTTTCTGCAGGGGTTGACTCTTCACGGTTCTCATGTTCCATTTATGTCCCTCCTCCGCTCGTTCGCTCCGCACGTCCAGTGAGAGATCATCATGGCAGAAGAAGCTCCAGCAGTAGCCCCGGCGAAAGCCCCCAAGAAGAAATCGGCTCCCAAGCCCAAGAAGGAGGGACCCACCCTCCCGAAGCTCATCCTCAGCGCTGTGGCCGAGTCCAAAGAGCGCAAAGGTGTGTCTTTGGCGGCGGTGAAGAAGGCACTGGCGGCTAAAGGTGTGGATGTGAGCAAGGCTAACAAACGCATCAACACCGCCGTGATTAAGCTGGTGACAAAGGGCACTTTGTCCCAGACTAAAGGCACGGGGGCCGCAGGATCTTTCAAGCTCGCAAAGAAAGAGCCCAAAGCCGCCAAACCCGCAGCCAAGAAGGTCGCAAAGAAAGCTCCAGCCAAGGCAAAGAAGCCCGCCGCAAAGAAAGCGACACCCAAGAAGAAGGCTGCAGTCAAGAAAGTAGCAGTCAAGAAGTCCCCGAAGAAGGCAGCCGCAGCCAAGAAAACTCCGGTGAAGAAGGCAGCCAAAAAGCCTGCAGCCAAGAGCCCCAAGAAGGCTGCACCGAAGAAGGTGGCGAAGAAGACTCCCGTGAAGAAAGCTCCAGCTAAGAAAGCACCCGCAAAGAAGACTGCAGCCAAGAAGGCCAAGAAGTAAATCTTGAGACCACTATTCAAAGCATCAAAGGCTCTTTTAAGAGCCACCACAACTTCTAAAGAGTCTGTCCTAAGCAATCAGCTGTTCTCGGTTCTTTTATAATCTTGTAATACACACATATTGCACTGCACTGTTAAATGTACCTTTCTCAGGTCTGTAGCCAGCCTAATGCGTGTGCGGGCGCCTTAGTATCCTAACACATTTTTATCTTAAGCTACATGTAATTTATTCCTGCATACTGGATGTGTTATGCACTATACGTTCTTCTTTTTTCTTTTTTTAACAAAATGCTCCAAATTCTCAGTTGATTTATTCCCTCGTGATAAGTTTGTGTTGTTGGTCTCGGTCTGTAGTACAGCATGATGTTACTTTTGCAGGTCCCATGGTTCCAACAGTTTGTGTTGAATTTCAGAGTGATTAGTTTGTTTTTATACTTAGAAAATATAATACCCAAAGTATCCTATAATGTCCGAATTTATTCTAGGGACTTAAAAACCATGGAGAGCAAAGGCTTTTTACTCAATGTCTCAAACAGTCCATGAGAAAAATGAAATCCACGGGACAATAAATCACTAAACAACTGTGCTTTCCTCCTCCATGCACACGCAAGAAAGTGCCGTTGTTTACATATCAATGCTGCTACTGACACCTACTGGCCACAATGAATATTGCCCTGCGGGTGATTTAAACTGAAGCGGGTGAATCTCTCCTATTTAAAGTTCCACAAATCATGTAGTAGTTTTGGCAAGCAACTTCCAGAACCAAATAAAAAAAGTTCCTAGTGTTTGTCTTTGGCAACACCCTGAACCCCAAATTACTCCGACTGCTTCAACACCAGTGTGTGAATGGAGGACTAATGATGTCAAAGCACCTTGACACGTCTGAAGACTAGAAATGTTGTTTCTGGCAGATTCAACCTTAGAAAGTTAAAAAAATATATATATATATCTGAGGTAGAAAATACTCTTAATACTCTGGCATTCTGCAGCTATCGTTATTTCTCAATGAAAAGTCATTATTTCAGTAAAATTGAAATTAAGAAACCGTTCAGTAATATTCGTATTTTGTCATGTGGGATTATGGGATTTATTGTAAAATAATATACATTATTGCTGATTGTTTTTTTTTAAAAAGTAGTTAAAAAAACAAAGCAAAACCTGTTTATGGTGGCCTGCTAAGATTGTAGAGAAGACACCATATGAACAGAAACAACAGCCCTGGTTATACTGGACGCAGGTTTGACCCCTGAAGTAAGATGTATAAACAAATGACACCTGCTGGAACACGCTGTGCCATTTGCCTTGTTGTTCTGTCTTCATCAGGGCCCTGCACTGTTAAATGTACCTTGCTCAGGTCTGTAGCCAGCTTAATGTGTCTCCGATTTTTTTTTTTTATTTAAGCTACATGTAATTCATTCCTGCATACTGGATGTGTTATGCACTATACTTTTTTTCCCCTACAAAATGTTCCGAATTCTCAGTTGATTTATTCCCTCGTGATAAGATTGTGTTGTTGGTCTCGGTCTGTAGTACAGCATGATGTTACTTTTGTAGGTCCCATGGTTCCAACAGTTTGTGTTGAATTTCAGAGTGATTAGTTTGTTTTTATACTTAGAAAATATAATACCCAAAGTATCCTATAATGTCCGAATTTATTCTAGGGACTTAAAAATCATGGAGAGCAAAGGCTTTTAACAATGTCTCAAACAGTCCATGAGAAAAATGAAATCCACGGGACAATAAATCACTAAACAACTGTGCTTTCCTCCTCCATGCACACGCAAGAAAGTGCCGTTGTTTACATCTCAATGCTGCTACTGACACCTACTGGCCACAATGAATATTGCCCTGCGGGTGATTTAAACTGAAGCGGGTGAATCTCTCCTATTTAAAGTTCCACAAATCATTTGTCCCTCGGTGGAGAGGCCAATAGCTTCAAGTGTCTCGGCCACCACTTGTCCACGTATCTCAGCTTTTCTTAGGAGAAAACTTCACTGCGCCTGTTAGAAATGGATCAGGATTTTCAGAAAACATTCAATATATTGGAATGAAATGGTTATACATCGATATGAAGGACGATTATTAGTGTTTACACGCAACAACATGCACAACATGCTCCGGTTCAGTACCAAGGACAGCGAAAGTCAAAGCCAGGCAGGACGCGCTGACAGCTTCTTTCTTGGACTTGTATTGCTTTATTGCATGTTCTCGTCAATGAGTCTAGCACGGCTGAGTACCACAGACAAACACCACGGTGCATCTGCGCAGCTTCAAGACTCTCTGCGTGCCACTTTGAAAACGTTGTATACGCGTATAATTACAAGTGCTACAGCGGCAGTAGTTATGGCAATATGTGTTATCTGTGCGCGTGATATATTGGGAATTGGTTTATAGTGTGTGGTTGCAGCAAGTCGTGTCCTTATTGCTGGACACGGGACTAGTTATAATATGTCATCTTGAAGTAGACAGTGGACAGTAGAGGAAGAGCTCTGAATAAATGTGGTGGCTCTTAAAAGAGCCGTTGTTGTGGTTTTGGAGCAGTGGACAGATTAAGCTCTCTCTCCGCGGATCCTTCTTGCCAGCTGGATGTCTTTGGGCATGATGGTGACCCTCTTGGCGTGGATCGCGCACAGATTGGTGTCCTCAAAGAGGCCGACCAGGTAAGCCTCGCTGGCCTCCTGCAGAGCCATGACAGCGGAGCTCTGGAAGCGCAGGTCGGTCTTGAAGTCCTGAGCGATCTCACGGACCAGACGCTGGAAGGGCAGCTTGCGGATCAGCAGCTCGGTGGATTTCTGGTACCGACGGATCTCTCTCAGAGCCACGGTACCGGGCCTGTAACGATGGGGCTTCTTCACGCCACCGGTGGCCGGGGCGCTCTTACGGGCAGCCTTGGTGGCCAGCTGCTTCCTGGGGGCTTTGCCTCCGGTGGACTTACGAGCGGTCTGCTTGGTTCTTGCCATCGTCTCTTGTCTCTCTAAACGGGAGAAAAAATGTACTTCGACACGGGCCGAGCTGCTCTTAAAGCGGAGGAGCGGGTGTGCCGCAGTGACGTTGCCTCAGACCTCCGGCCCCTGATTGGTGACGGGTTGCTTCTGGAGCTCAGCCCCGACGAGGGGAGCGAGCCCCCGCTTCGATCTCCGCTGCTCATTGGAGGAAAAGTTGTTCAAACTGTGGAGCCAAAGTCGGAGCGAGCCGCCCCCTGCTGCTCTGCTGGAAGCCTCTCTTCTGGTTGGAGGGGCAGGAAAACGCCCGCGCTCCGCGGACATATAATGGAGAGCATGTCCGCCTTGGCTACATTTCTCTCAGTCCCGACTCAAGAGATAAACAACAACCATGTCTGGAAGAGGCAAGACAGGCGGAAAGGCCAGAGCAAAGGCAAAGACCCGCTCTTCCCGTGCTGGGCTCCAGTTCCCAGTCGGTCGTGTTCACAGGCTGCTGCGCAAAGGAAACTACGCCCAGCGTGTTGGAGCCGGTGCCCCCGTCTACCTGGCGGCTGTGCTGGAGTACCTGACCGCTGAGATCCTGGAGCTGGCCGGTAACGCTGCCCGTGACAACAAGAAGACCCGTATCATCCCCCGTCACTTGCAGCTGGCTGTCCGCAACGACGAGGAGCTCAACAAGCTGCTCGGAGGAGTGACCATCGCTCAGGGTGGCGTGCTGCCCAACATCCAGGCTGTCCTGCTGCCCAAGAAGACCGAGAAGGCCGCCAAGAAGTAGAGACGCACGGCGCACACTCACCAACACAACGGCTCTTTTAAGAGCCACCCACACTCCATCAAGAGAGCAATTTACCTGAATGAATTCATCTGATTATTCTGATGATTTTAATATATATTTATTTTTTGTATATTCAACGATCTTTTTGTAAATCTTGAACATCACTTATTTTTACTGGACCCCGGTCACTTTTACACACTGACACTTTAAACTGTTTACAGTATTCTATGATATACTTAATATTTTTGTGAAACAACTTTTATTTCTTTAGCTATATTCTATTATTGTGAAACTGTGTTTATTGTTATTGCGTGGCCTGCGTCCATTTCACTGCACATCTGTATGAGCACGTGACAAATAAAAATCTTGAAATGAATCTTGACTGATGAAAATCAAATGGGCATAGTTATAGTTTGTGATAAGATACACTATGATAGGTGGGCTCAGCATAACAAAATCACAGACGTTGCTAGATAATTCATTTTAGTTGGTGTTCTGATATCAGTAGCTCTATGCGAAGCTGTTCAGCTTCACGCACGCAACGAATAGTACAGGTTCATCTGCTGCACAACGGAGACACATCCGCCCTCATCTGCAACTGTGTGACGTGTCAATTAATCGCTCATTCACAAATGTTGCTTATCACGTAACTGGTGAGCTTTAATGAAGGCAAACTTCAAGCACAGTACACTTCCTTGGCCTCAATGGAAGCATCAAGGCCAGATACAGCGGGGACTCACAAATACTCAACAGCAAGACTCCAGAAAGGGCAGAGTTTTACACAGCCCAGGTCGGTACACGGATAACAAATAAACAAACATAACTCAAGTGACTTCAAGGATTGTGTAAGGAAGACGTGAGCTTTGACAAATGGAACGAACCGCGCGCACACACTCACAAGTGTTGGTTATTACTTTACTGATGATTGATGAAATCTCCTCATACGAATGATGCTGTTTAAGGAAGTACACTCATTCTCTAAAACTTTCCTTGATGACGATCTATGTATAGCCACAAGTTCTGCTGAATACACCCACATCCCATTATTATCACCACACGTCTCTGCCTCTTTTCGATATTCCACTTGAAAACATGGGAGATAATTCAGTGGTGAAACATCTTAACAGTCCATATCTGAACTGAACTCAACAACCTCTATTATTTCTGAGTAAAGTCAGAAGAATTGTCTATTTTAGAATAATGGTTGTAGTTGTGACCTTAAAGCATCAACTATCCTACTATAGTACCTATCCTACTCTTCTTTCTGCATCTTGTCCCATCTCCCCCATCCCATTTCAAGCCCGGCACAGTTTAGCAGATGGCTGTTCCGTCATGAGCCCGGGTCTGCTGAAGATTACTGCCTGTTAAAAGGAAGTTTTTTCATGCCACGCTATGACGGATTAAGGTGGGCTCTTGTAATATAGCCATAAGTAAGGTCTTTTACCTGCTTTTTGTAAACATAACAATGAGCATGGTCTTGTTACCTGCTCTTTTGTTAATGTTAACAGACAAACAGTAACGTCCTTTACCTGCTTTTTGTAAAGTGTCTCGAGATAACACCTGTTATGAATTGCCGCTATACAAAAAAAGATTGATTGATTGATTTATTGATTGAACGAGAAGAGGATCATTTGAAAATAGAATGATTAAAAGTAGAATAATAATCTCTGGAGAAAAAAAAGTCCATCACTCCGGCCAGTTGTATTTACATGCAGTCATCATATGTTTTAAAGAGTCTGTTAAAGCTTCCTGTCCTCCTCTCTTTGATATTTTTCTTGACCTTCGCTGTCCCAGGTGCTGAACTGGAAACCTGAACATGTTGTGTCATTTTCTTGATAAAAAAAATAGAATTAAAGCAGTGATAATCTCCCTTTATATCGCTGTATAATGATTATACTCTAATATGTTGGATATTTTCTGCAACTCCTGCGGTCAGTGTGGAGCTCGGTCAGTCCAACATGAGTCAATGTTTAAATGTGACTAAATGAACAAAATGAGAGATGAAATTTGACTACAGATAAAGTAAAAACCTGCAAAAAAAGGGAGTACAAGTACAACAATTAAGCTGTTAAAGCTTCCTGTCCTCCTCTCCGTGATGTTTTTCTTGACCTTCGCTGTCCGAGGTGCTGAACTGGAGCGTGTTGTGTCATTTGCTTAGAAATGGTATAAAACAGTAATGAGCTTAATTCATATCGGTGTTCATGATTTCACCCCAATATGTTGAAGGTTTGCTGCAACTCCTGCTCATCGTGGAGCTCAGTCAGTCCAACAGGATGTCCCAGATTCACAGTGCTGTTCAGAGGGGGGCGCTAATGCTTCAAAGGATTGTGTTTTTAAAAGACGTGACCCAAGAAGAAGAAAAGCAGAGCTCTGTGTTCTACGAGGTTCTCAGACAAGACTTAAAGAACCGTGATTCCGGAGCAGGAAGTATTCAGCCCTCATCGTCTGATCTACTAAAATGTCTGGAAGAGGAAAGGGAGGTAAAGGACTCGGCAAAGGAGGCGCCAAGCGTCACCGTAAAGTCCTCCGTGATAACATCCAGGGAATCACCAAGCCCGCCATCCGCCGTCTTGCTCGCCGTGGTGGTGTGAAGCGTATCTCCGGTCTGATCTACGAGGAGACCCGCGGTGTGTTGAAGGTGTTCCTGGAGAACGTGATCCGTGATGCCGTCACTTACACCGAGCATGCCAAGAGGAAGACCGTGACCGCCATGGATGTGGTGTACGCCCTGAAGAGACAGGGACGCACTCTGTACGGCTTCGGAGGTTAAACCTGATCCTGACCCGCTCATACTCGAACCCAAAGGCTCTTTTAAGAGCCACACACTCAATCTGAAGAGTCATTTCTCAATGTCTATATCTCTGTCATAAGCGAGTAATATGCCGTGTAAACTGCTTGTATTTGTGCTTTTTAATGAACACCGCACTTACAATGTCGCAACAACAACGGAAGGAAACAACAGTCTCGTGAAGGGCGGGAATAGTGTTACGAACATCAACCTCAATAATTAAAGGCTTTATGAACAGTGTTTGACTAAAGTGTAGAAATAAAAAAAAACGGATGCAAGACCGTATATTTATCGAAAATGACATGATACAAATGAGTCCTGTACTTCAGCCTCCTCGCAGTTAACATGTATCAAATCGTCACATGTTGTCTCCTGCAGTAGAACCGCTCCAAATCGACGAGGGATCGGAATAATAAAGAACATCCTCAAAAACAAAAACACGACCATCAAAACTCACTTCTACTGTGGACATAAATCAAGATCACAAATACTTTTCACATTTGACACAATAAATACATTCAAGAGGCTTATTAAAAATCATGATGTTCATGATACATGAACAACATCATTGCAATCTTCATGAACCTCATGTTAACACAAATGAGGCTTTACTTACATCCATGAGGTATTAGGCCACATGTCAAACAAGTAGGACTGAAGCATGTAAAAGTAGTGCTGCATTCACTTTTGAGGAACAGCTCAAAGTAAAGAAGGTACAATGCTAAAGGCATGCATGTGAACCAACAACAAAAAGATAGAACAATACAAATAACAAGGTAGGTTTAAATATGTATTCAAGTCCTTTTTTAGGCCTACACCGTCAACTTACATTGGTTATTACACAGTAAATATAGGCTATCAATAGTAATAGTGGAATATTTGTCTCAACTTTCTCGAGGCTCGAAATGAGAAGATCATTTGGGAATTGGCAGTCTTCTGTTTACACCATTTTAATATTGAGTATGTGTCGGTCAAAACTCTGGTCTTTTTCCCTCTGAGGGGTTTCACTGCTGTCTCTTTCCTCCACTATCTTGCATGTTGACATGTTGCTGTCTTGATGGGCTGTACAGTTAACGGCTCAAGGTAACCTCGGGCATTTGTTGGCTTCATTTGTGAGTCGGCATGGCCTACTATATTTGGATGGCAACATCTGGAATAACGACTGAGATAGTTCAGGGAAACGGATTTCGGACCAAGCCCGCTCACTCCACACAAAGCACGGCCCCGAGAGCCCAAGCTCCAGCCAATCCCCTGTGAGCAACAGCACGCCCTCATTTGCATCAGCAGCAAATAAAGAGAGACTCCCGACCAGGCGTAGCCATCTGATCCTGAGACCACCACTCAGAAATCATGCCTGAAACCGTGAAAGCGCCCAAGAAGGGCTCCAAGAAAGCCGTGTCTAAGGCCACCAAGACCGGCAAGAAGAGGAGGAGGACCAGGAAAGAGAGCTACGCCATCTACGTCTACAAGGTCCTGAAGCAGGTCCACCCCGACACCGGTATCTCCTCCAAGGCTATGGGCATCATGAACTCCTTCGTGAGCGACATCTTTGAGCGCATCGCTGGGGAGGCATCCCGCCTGGCTCACTACAACAAGCGCTCCACCATCACCTCCAGGGAGATCCAGACCGCCGTCCGTCTGCTGCTGCCCGGTGAGCTGGCCAAGCACGCCGTGTCCGAGGGCACCAAGGCTGTGACCAAGTACACCAGCTCCAAGTAAACCCGCTGATAACCAGCAACAACATAACGGTCCTTTTCAGGACCACCCAACCCTTCCTTCAAGAGCTCAACTCCAATTCATATATTACAACATGCATGTGCATATTCCTTTCTTTCATTTGCACACTGCAATACATCTTCTACCCCTTTTCACAAACCTATCCATTCTTTCAACACGCCCCAATTCAAGGCAACTTTACTTTCACGCTTTCTTCATCTGGACAACATAAACCCACTCATTCACCTATTCACAAGGCTTCAATATATCACACTGCAACTTAGTGCTCACTGTGTAAGCTTACTGCAAGCGAGACCAACTTTCTGGATACTAATACTCTATACAAACGGCAGACATATCTAATGTTTACACAAGACACACATTAATGTTAGACAACACATCAAAACCTACTTTTGTCAGTGAACATCTGACTTACGCATTCCTCATGTATTGGAACATTTAACCCTTTACATTAGCTTATTACATGTATAGGAGACTGAATTTCATTGTATCACAAACCTCGCAGCAAGCCTGCGACTCAACACACAGGGAGACAAAACCCACACTTACCGCGAGGGAGATTAAATCTCAAAAAGTTGCGTAAACAATATTGAGTATCTCAAAGGTAAGTAGATTTTACAAAGTACTTACCTGCAAAATACAGGACAAGTGCAGACGCATTCAATTTGCCTTCCAGGTTGCAGCTGAGGTGTGGGCGGAAGTGCTCACCTGAGACAACCCGGCACAACTGTTCCGTCGTTGTCAGTTCCATCTGAGGTGCTGCTCTGCTTTACAATAATATTGCATGAATTTTTTCCCTTTCCTCTCAAAAGAAAGAATATTTTAAAGGAATATTCCACCTCCGCGGTCAAAAGATTTAGATGTCATTGTCTCAGATTTCCGATCTCCCCTAAAGCCAAAGAGGTGAACTTTAAAACATTCAATGACATTTATCCATGTGCTGAATTTCTAAGACGGATATTTCATTTGGACAGTAAAACAGAAACAGAAACACTTGAGCACTTGAAGTTTTCCTGCAAGGTATGTGATTTATTTTGGAAGAATTTCACAAATTGGACAGCCCGTAATAACATGGAGGTGCCTCCCCTGACATCCAACAGTGTGAAACTTGGTTTTATAATGGAGGACAGAAAATTAGAATTTAACTTAAATAACTTACTTGTACTTGCCAAATATTTTCTACACAAATGTAAATACTCAAATACTGACCCACTCTTCAGCATGTGTTTGAAGGAGCTGCAGCTTTATGTTGATTCTTTGAAACTTATGAAATCAAGGAAGGCCCTATATGTCTATGTGAGAGCTTGTCAGGTTTTGATTGATTGTTGTTGTTTTTCTGTTTGTTGCTCTGTTGTACAAAACAAACAAAAAAACAATAACATTGCACCGTGTATGTAATGAAACAAAAACTATTAAATGCCCATCTGCTCGTAATATGGGCTTTCAAGTCGTTAGAAAATACCTTTTAACCAGCTCAATCCAAAATAAACACAAAAGTGCTCACATATCTTTGGGTGTGCCACAATTACATGTGGGACAATAACTACAGGGCTTGGACCTCTTAAAGAGGCCTATAGCTTGATTTTTAGTTTGTAACACAATGAAAGGAATTTCTCTCACTTGAGATCTTGTATTTTCTATGGATTCATTTCAACTGTTCATGTTACACATTTCACAGTAAAGTGATATAAGCGGCTAATTTATTCACAACTCGTCGGCTGTTACAGCCCACTATAATCCAAATGATCTCCGCTGCACTGATATGAACTGTGAATAAATGTAAATAAATAAATGTGTCCAATCCCTGATCAGGAGAATGTCTGTCGCTCTAATCTGCTTTAATATCTTGTGTACAGGGGTTGCCACCTGGTTTAGCATCAAGGCTAACTTCTTCATGAAAAATCACAACCATACTTTTTTGTTTTCATCGAATCAGAAAAGATTGTGCTGTTAAAAGGTACAAAAATGTGACAGAACAAAGGGATGTTTAAAAAGCACTTCATCGACTTTGTGACACTTTTTTAAGGCACAATGAAAACGGCCTGCGACCAGTTGAGAAACTGTTTAACAATGTGTAACAAACACGTTTTCTACACGCTGAAATACTAAACAGAAAACCAATCAATCACCAACTCACCTTAAGAACAACTGTAACTTGACTATTTCAGAGACAAAACTGCTCTCCACACAAACTGAAAACTTAAAGTGGAATAAACACATTAAAACACGTAACATAAAACAAACCAATCAATAACTAATGATGAGGATATTTACTGTCAAGAGAAACGCTCATTTCATACAGCCTTTGCTGATTTGATTAGTTTCTCAGCTTCTGGGTAAGACTAGGCTGTGCTTCAGAGACAGTAACCTGCTCTCCACACAAATGGAAACTGCTGTGATTCATTCAGCCCGCATTAACTCTCATGTCAGATTGTTAAGACGTACAGTTTCCAAACTTTAACTTTGTCCCCTTCTCATAAAATCAACCATTTAGTCGGACCTGGAGCTGAAACCGACAACAACAACATCATCTGTGAGTCTTTCTAACCGCCTGAGTCTGCGTGTGTTTACCTCCCCAGAAAAGTGTCAGATTATAACGAAACTAATCAAAGTATAACGTCAATGCTTGTTTTGTTCGATTAACGGAAGCCTCTGCGCACACTAGCAACATTTTAAACGTTCACAGGTCTCATGAAGCCACTTTAGCAGCCGAAATGTGACGGAAAATCCCCGCGTGTTACACAAACACACCGGGTACCGTCGAGGTTTGAAGCCTGCTGTCGCGAAATAACGGAGCCCTGGCCCCCAAACACGAGCTGGGTCTGAAGAGAGGAGGGTTTTCTAACTGCTGCCACACATTTCTTCGTTTCAACAGATTGTCTGTCTGAGATATATCCCCACAATGTTGAAGATAAAACACAAAGTGTCGCCACATTTCAGGCGGGAGTAGGGCTTTCTGCAGGGGTTGACTCTTCACGGTTCTCATGTTCCATTTATGTCCCTCCTCCGCTCGTTCCCTCCGCACGTCCAGTGAGAGATCATCATGGCAGAAGAAGCTCCAGCAGTAGCCCCGGCGAAAGCCCCCAAGAAGAAATCGGCTCCCAAGCCCAAGAAGGAGGGACCCACCCTCCCGAAGCTCATCCTCAGCGCTGTGGCCGAGTCCAAAGAGCGCAAAGGTGTGTCTTTGGCGGCGGTGAAGAAGGCACTGGCGGCTAAAGGTGTGGATGTGAGCAAGGCTAACAAACGCATCAACACCGCCGTGATTAAGCTGGTGACAAAGGGCACTTTGTCCCAGACTAAAGGCACGGGGGCCGCAGGATCTTTCAAGCTCGCAAAGAAAGAGCCCAAAGCCGCCAAACCCGCAGCCAAGAAGGTCGCAAAGAAAGCTCCAGCCAAGGCAAAGAAGCCCGCCGCAAAGAAAGCGACACCCAAGAAGAAGGCTGCAGTCAAGAAAGTAGCAGTCAAGAAGTCCCCGAAGAAGGCAGCCGCAGCCAAGAAAACTCCGGTGAAGAAGGCAGCCAAAAAGCCTGCAGCCAAGAGCCCCAAGAAGGCTGCACCGAAGAAGGTGGCGAAGAAGACTCCCGTGAAGAAAGCTCCAGCTAAGAAAGCACCCGCAAAGAAGACTGCAGCCAAGAAGGCCAAGAAGTAAATCTTGAGACCACTATTCAAAGCATCAAAGGCTCTTTTAAGAGCCACCACAACTTCTAAAGAGTCTGTCCTAAGCAATCAGCTGTTCTCGGTTCTTTTATAATCTTGTAATACACACATATTGCACTGCACTGTTAAATGTACCTTTCTCAGGTCTGTAGCCAGCCTAATGCGTGTGCGGGCGCCTTAGTATCCTAACACATTTTTATCTTAAGCTACATGTAATTTATTCCTGCATACTGGATGTGTTATGCACTATACGTTCTTCTTTTTTCTTTTTTTAACAAAATGCTCCAAATTCTCAGTTGATTTATTCCCTCGTGATAAGTTTGTGTTGTTGGTCTCGGTCTGTAGTACAGCATGATGTTACTTTTGCAGGTCCCATGGTTCCAACAGTTTGTGTTGAATTTCAGAGTGATTAGTTTGTTTTTATACTTAGAAAATATAATACCCAAAGTATCCTATAATGTCCGAATTTATTCTAGGGACTTAAAAACCATGGAGAGCAAAGGCTTTTTACTCAATGTCTCAAACAGTCCATGAGAAAAATGAAATCCACGGGACAATAAATCACTAAACAACTGTGCTTTCCTCCTCCATGCACACGCAAGAAAGTGCCGTTGTTTACATATCAATGCTGCTACTGACACCTACTGGCCACAATGAATATTGCCCTGCGGGTGATTTAAACTGAAGCGGGTGAATCTCTCCTATTTAAAGTTCCACAAATCATGTAGTAGTTTTGGCAAGCAACTTCCAGAACCAAATAAAAAAAGTTCCTAGTGTTTGTCTTTGGCAACACCCTGAACCCCAAATTACTCCGACTGCTTCAACACCAGTGTGTGAATGGAGGACTAATGATGTCAAAGCACCTTGACACGTCTGAAGACTAGAAATGTTGTTTCTGGCAGATTCAACCTTAGAAAGTTAAAAAAATATATATATATATCTGAGGTAGAAAATACTCTTAATACTCTGGCATTCTGCAGCTATCGTTATTTCTCAATGAAAAGTCATTATTTCAGTAAAATTGAAATTAAGAAACCGTTCAGTAATATTCGTATTTTGTCATGTGGGATTATGGGATTTATTGTAAAATAATATACATTATTGCTGATTGTTTTTTTTTAAAAAGTAGTTAAAAAAACAAAGCAAAACCTGTTTATGGTGGCCTGCTAAGATTGTAGAGAAGACACCATATGAACAGAAACAACAGCCCTGGTTATACTGGACGCAGGTTTGACCCCTGAAGTAAGATGTATAAACAAATGACACCTGCTGGAACACGCTGTGCCATTTGCCTTGTTGTTCTGTCTTCATCAGGGCCCTGCACTGTTAAATGTACCTTGCTCAGGTCTGTAGCCAGCTTAATGTGTCTCCGATTTTTTTTTTTTATTTAAGCTACATGTAATTCATTCCTGCATACTGGATGTGTTATGCACTATACTTTTTTTCCCCTACAAAATGTTCCGAATTCTCAGTTGATTTATTCCCTCGTGATAAGATTGTGTTGTTGGTCTCGGTCTGTAGTACAGCATGATGTTACTTTTGTAGGTCCCATGGTTCCAACAGTTTGTGTTGAATTTCAGAGTGATTAGTTTGTTTTTATACTTAGAAAATATAATACCCAAAGTATCCTATAATGTCCGAATTTATTCTAGGGACTTAAAAATCATGGAGAGCAAAGGCTTTTAACAATGTCTCAAACAGTCCATGAGAAAAATGAAATCCACGGGACAATAAATCACTAAACAACTGTGCTTTCCTCCTCCATGCACACGCAAGAAAGTGCCGTTGTTTACATCTCAATGCTGCTACTGACACCTACTGGCCACAATGAATATTGCCCTGCGGGTGATTTAAACTGAAGCGGGTGAATCTCTCCTATTTAAAGTTCCACAAATCATTTGTCCCTCGGTGGAGAGGCCAATAGCTTCAAGTGTCTCGGCCACCACTTGTCCACGTATCTCAGCTTTTCTTAGGAGAAAACTTCACTGCGCCTGTTAGAAATGGATCAGGATTTTCAGAAAACATTCAATATATTGGAATGAAATGGTTATACATCGATATGAAGGACGATTATTAGTGTTTACACGCAACAACATGCACAACATGCTCCGGTTCAGTACCAAGGACAGCGAAAGTCAAAGCCAGGCAGGACGCGCTGACAGCTTCTTTCTTGGACTTGTATTGCTTTATTGCATGTTCTCGTCAATGAGTCTAGCACGGCTGAGTACCACAGACAAACACCACGGTGCATCTGCGCAGCTTCAAGACTCTCTGCGTGCCACTTTGAAAACGTTGTATACGCGTATAATTACAAGTGCTACAGCGGCAGTAGTTATGGCAATATGTGTTATCTGTGCGCGTGATATATTGGGAATTGGTTTATAGTGTGTGGTTGCAGCAAGTCGTGTCCTTATTGCTGGACACGGGACTAGTTATAATATGTCATCTTGAAGTAGACAGTGGACAGTAGAGGAAGAGCTCTGAATAAATGTGGTGGCTCTTAAAAGAGCCGTTGTTGTGGTTTTGGAGCAGTGGACAGATTAAGCTCTCTCTCCGCGGATCCTTCTTGCCAGCTGGATGTCTTTGGGCATGATGGTGACCCTCTTGGCGTGGATGGCGCACAGATTGGTGTCCTCAAAGAGGCCGACCAGGTAAGCCTCGCTGGCCTCCTGCAGAGCCATGACAGCGGAGCTCTGGAAGCGCAGGTCGGTCTTGAAGTCCTGAGCGATCTCACGGACCAGACGCTGGAAGGGCAGCTTGCGGATCAGCAGCTCGGTGGATTTCTGGTACCGACGGATCTCTCTCAGAGCCACGGTACCGGGCCTGTAACGATGGGGCTTCTTCACGCCACCGGTGGCCGGGGCGCTCTTACGGGCAGCCTTGGTGGCCAGCTGCTTCCTGGGGGCTTTGCCTCCGGTGGACTTACGAGCGGTCTGCTTGGTTCTTGCCATCGTCTCTTGTCTCTCTAAACGGGAGAAAAAATGTACTTCGACACGGGCCGAGCTGCTCTTAAAGCGGAGGAGCGGGTGTGCCGCAGTGACGTTGCCTCAGACCTCCGGCCCCTGATTGGTGACGGGTTGCTTCTGGAGCTCAGCCCCGACGAGGGGAGCGAGCCCCCGCTTCGATCTCCGCTGCTCATTGGAGGAAAAGTTGTTCAAACTGTGGAGCCAAAGTCGGAGCGAGCCGCCCCCTGCTGCTCTGCTGGAAGCCTCTCTTCTGGTTGGAGGGGCAGGAAAACGCCCGCGCTCCGCGGACATATAATGGAGAGCATGTCCGCCTTGGCTACATTTCTCTCAGTCCCGACTCAAGAGATAAACAACAACCATGTCTGGAAGAGGCAAGACAGGCGGGTAGTTTGTCTTCTTCGCCCGTGTTAGTCGGCCACCATGGCCTCTCTTCGAGCAGCCCCCTTTTCTGCCAATTTCGGAAATTTGTGGGTGAGATTGAAATACATTGGAGATAGAGAACCCCCCTCTCGCGAGTATGTTGCTGAGCACCTGTTGTTTCAGACTTCTTGGATCACAGCCCAAGATATTTACTCATTCATCTCTTTGCCCAACAAACGAGATTTTGAGCTCATGTTCTGTAATGAAGCTCCTCTTCGTCGTTTCCTAGAGATAGCCTCCAACAAAACCAACCCTAAATGGAAAGACTGGGACATTGAAGCAGCAGCTGAATTCGAAACCACTTTCGTTGTTGTTAAATTTTGGACGGGTAAAATACCTGATCATGACATCGAAATCTACCTGAAACGATATTGTGAACTACTTCAGCCCCCCATCAAACCCGTTGATAAATTTGGGATTTGGTATGGTGTCAGAAAATATCGTGTCAAATTGCACAAAGACAGCAACGGCCACCCAGTCCAACTACCGAGCTCTATATCCCTCGGACCTTACAACGGCCGAGTGATTTATAGTGGTCAGGTGCCCAAATGCTTCATTTGTCAATCTTCTGACCATCAGGTTAAAGAATGTTCCACTATGAAGTGCTGGCGCTGTGGCCTCTTAGGCCACAAGGCCAGGTCATGTCAGGAGGAAAGTGAGTGCTCCCTCTGCGGACAAAAAGGTCACACCTTTTTCAACTGTCCGATGTCATACTCTAACAAGATGAAAAGCGCCAGAGCTGTTATCTCATTAACAAATAGTGTAGATTCAGCTACTCCTCAGCTTATCCGTGCTGCTCCCCCTTCTGCCCTGGATTCTGAATCTGCCCCTCCTCAGCCCGATCAGCAGATCGTTGTTCCTCAATCTCAACCTGCGACGCTGCGGCCTCCTGATCAGCCTTTGCCCCAACTACCGACTGACGCCCAGCAGGAAGCGGAGGAGTCTCCTTCTGGTGTGCTGCAGCCTGTGGAGGAGCAACAGGCGGAGACTGTCGGAACTTCCGCTTCGATGGTCGTCTCGGAGATCAGCAGTCTTATCTGTGATAATGAAGATGGCGGTGTTGATGGTGGAGACTACGATGATGCCTGTGACAGTGAAAGAAACCGTGATGATGAAGATGAAGGAGAAGACTGCAAGGGAGACAGAGAGGAAGGTAGTGATGAGGGTTCGTCATACGAAAGCGCCAGTGAAAGCGATGAGCTCAGCTCGTCTTTGGTTCCCGGAGGACAGCGCACCAGCTCCCCTCTAGATTCTTCTTGTGAAGCTGTGAGCATCCCATCATCCTCCAGTTCCACTCATCCTTTCCCCACTGAGCTCGTCCCTGACGATCCTGTCAGCAAGAAGCGCCCAGCCTCTGCTGCGGATAATGGCAGAAAGAAACGACCAGACCTGAGGACAAGTATGTAGGTTTTCTCTTTGGCCCTTTTTCTCATGTGTACCCTAAACATTGCTTCTTGGAATGTGAGAGGTATACAGTCTGAAAAGTGTAGAAAGGAAAAAATGAACTACCTTTTACAAACTGATTTAGATTTTGTCTGTCTTCAAGAGCTGAGACTCAATTACTATTCAGATGTGGAAGCAGTCAGCCGCCTTTGGAATAAAGGTGTATGTGTCATATCCATCGGCGAGAATAGGGCTGATGGGGTGGGCATCTTTTTTAAAAATCATAATGTAGAAATAACGAAGCGAAGAGAAATAATACCTGGCAGACTGCTTATGATTGACTGTTTTTACCTGGGTCAAAAACTTAGAATAGTTAATGTATACACTTCACCTGATAGAGCTGGTAAAATGCAGTTATTAAAAAAACTAAAGGAGGTTATTAACGTGGGTTTTAATGTAATTTTGTGCGGTGACTTTAACATCATAACAAGTGAAAACGATAGAGTTGCTGCCACTTCCTTCAAAATTACAAGAGAAGGGAAATTACTTACTGATGTTTGTAATAATGCTCCTTTAAATGACATATGCAGGATCTTGAACCCTAATGGAATCCATTTTACTCGTTTTGATGGGAAAACTAAAACCAGAATTGATAGAGTTTACGTTTCCCCACAGATAAAACCTATCAGTTATAATACCATCCCCAATGACTTTTCAGATCACTTAATAGTCAAAGTATGCATTATATGTGATAAAAAAGACAGAAAGGGTTTCTGGAAACTCAATATACAATGTCTTAAGAATGTTGAACTAACAAATGAACTGAGTACCGAAATAAGTAAAATAATGGATTTAAGGCTTCTTGTAAAATCAGATATTGAACTGTGGGAATTAATGAAAACGAGGTTGAAGGATTTCTTTAGATTTAAATGTCGCGAAATAAACAAAATAAAAAATATTGAGTATAACGGCAATATTAAAAGATACGTAGAGCTTAAATGTATCAAACAAAGAACAGAATTCGAGGACAATGAATTTAAAGACCTGAAAAGTAAAGTAGAAGTAATACATAACGAGCTATTATTTCATATGCAGAAGGTGAGTGGTACAGATGGCAGGGGAAGTGTTGCCCATACAATTTCTGTCAGCCAGAGAAAGAGAAACAGTAATTTTATAAAATGTATAAAAGACCTTAATGGTAAGTTGTGTTTTAGTGAGGAGGAGAAACGACGGGCCGTCGCGGAGAGCTGCTCCCTGATGTATGGGAGTTTAGTATCTGACGATGACGCCATCAACTCTCTTTTAGATATCATCAAACCTCATGAGCCTTCTACCTTTTTGTCTTTGTTAGGTGATTTTAGGAAAGATGAGGTTATCACAGCAATAGAACAGTTAAACAGTAATAAGTCTCCTGGTCTAGACGGCCTGCCCTCTGAGTTTTATAAACTGCTTTGTGATGACGTCCTCAACATCTTAACTTGTGCTTTTAATACAGGTTTTAAAAATGGCGTCTTACATGATTCCTTTTATCAAGGTGTCATGTGCATGTTGTATAAAAAGGGTGAAGAACATAATTTGGAAAACTATAGGCATCTTACAATCATGAATGTAGATTATAAAATACTTGCAAAAATAATAATGAACAGGCTCAATGATGTTCTGGACATAGTTATTGAGAAAGAACAAACATGTGCAGTTAAAGGTCGTCTGATGTGGGACAACCTTTGTTGTCTCAGAGAGATTATCCACGGTCAAAACACTGAGTTCTATATTTTGGGTTTAGACCAGAAAAAAGCTTTTGATTTTCTTTCCCATGACTATCTCTGGGCCGTTATGAAAGCTTACGGTTTCCCAGCTGACTTCATTAGCATGGTTAAATTATTATATGTAAAATCTGTAGTGCAGGTCAATTTTAATGGTGTGTTAACCAAACCCTTCCAGGTCTCCCGTGGCGTGAAGCAAGGTTGCCCATTGAGCGCTGCTTTGTATGTCCTTGCCATCAGTCCATTAATTAAAAGAATAAATAATGACAGCGCTATTAAAGGTGCTCTTATCGGAGACTCTCTCAGGGTGGCTTCTATGGCTTACGCCGATGATGTCACTGTTATCATCAGAAATCAAAGAGAGATGGACGCTCTGAACTCTCTATTTCGACTTTATGAACGCGCTTCAGGTGCTGTTTTAAATCAGGATAAAACTGAAGCTGTGTGGATAGGCTCAGAGCAGAACAAAACTGATATTAATGTTCAGGTAAGAGAAGAAATAAAAGTTCTTGGTATATGGATTAGTGGTAAGGATAGTTGTTTTTTAAATTGGTCTAAAAAAGAGAGTGAGATAAAGGAAGAGGCTCTGAAGTGGGAAAATAAAGACACCAGTTATAAAGTCCGTGTGAATATAGTTAAAACTTACATCGTGTCCAAATTATTGTTTCTCTCAACTGTGTTTCCTCCACCTCCAAAAACAATCATTTCGTTAAATAAAATGTGTGTAAAACTTATTTGGGGAACCAATAGAGAAGTAACAAAAAGATCTCTTATGTATAAAAGTAAAAAGAATGGAGGTTTGGCTGCACCTGACCTTAACTTATTGTTGAAAATTCCCTTTATAAAAAATGTGTCCAGCGCGTTGAACAGGAACGCTGCGTGGACGGGTGGAGACAAAACAAAATGGAACAAATTAAAAGCGAGAGCAAGAACAAAAATCCCTTATTATAAACTGTTATTTGGCGATTTTAAATCAAAGTATGAAGTTTTAAACATAAATTGGACTACATCTGCCAGTAAAGAAATCTATAAAATTTTAAATGACTTTGTAAATGGAGGATTAATCGAATATAAACATGTAAATCCTGCTGAGTGTGTTCAGATATCTGAAAATGTTCAGGAAAAACTATTGTCTGAACGCCTCCGGGACACTGCATGGCTAGTTTCGGTTAATAGACTTCCAGTAAGAGCAGTGGTGCAATGGAGTTGTTTTGTTAAAACAAAAAAGTGTCCCATGATCAACTGTACTGAGGATGAAACATTAGAACACCTGTTGATCCACTGCTATCGCACAAAGGAAGTCAGAGCAAAACTGGCTGATGTAGGTTTTAAAGTTGTTAATAATTATAAATCTGTCATGTATGGTTTGTTTTCGGAGTCCTTCACGGATGACACACGGAGACTGTTCTGGCTGGTGATGTGTGTTATTAACACAACTATCTGGAAAACGAGGGCAAAAGTAGTCATCAACCAGCGCATGATCTGCAGTGACTCTGTTTATAAGAATATTATTTGTTTCCTTAGAAGAAGGAAAACCATGGACATAAAGAACAAGAGTCTATTACCCTGGGACCTGTTGAATATTTAACATGTTGCTTTCCTTTTTCCCTTTTTTGTTTCGTTTTTTTTTTGCTTTTTTTACTTTCCTGTTTTGATTATTTAGGTGGTGGGTTTTGTAAATGTTGTGTGGTTAACCTGCTACCTTTAGTTTTTATCAGTAGTTTGAAATAAAAGTTTGTTCTTTTAACTTTAACACATGAATATTGGAAAAAAAAATAAGACTATGAAGATATTTGCCAAACAACCACTTTTAAAAAACAAGAAAGGGGTTGGCGTCTGAGTCTTAAGAAAAAAAAAAAAAAAAAAAAAAAAGCAAGACAGGCGGAAAGGCCAGAGCAAAGGCAAAGACCCGCTCTTCCCGTGCTGGGCTCCAGTTCCCAGTCGGTCGTGTTCACAGGCTGCTGCGCAAAGGAAACTACGCCCAGCGTGTTGGAGCCGGTGCCCCCGTCTACCTGGCGGCTGTGCTGGAGTACCTGACCGCTGAGATCCTGGAGCTGGCCGGTAACGCTGCCCGTGACAACAAGAAGACCCGTATCATCCCCCGTCACTTGCAGCTGGCTGTCCGCAACGACGAGGAGCTCAACAAGCTGCTCGGAGGAGTGACCATCGCTCAGGGTGGCGTGCTGCCCAACATCCAGGCTGTCCTGCTGCCCAAGAAGACCGAGAAGGCCGCCAAGAAGTAGAGACGCACGGCGCACACTCACCAACACAACGGCTCTTTTAAGAGCCACCCACACTCCATCAAGAGAGCAATTTACCTGAATGAATTCATCTGATTATTCTGATGATTTTAATATATATTTATTTTTTGTATATTCAACGATCTTTTTGTAAATCTTGAACATCACTTATTTTTACTGGACCCCGGTCACTTTTACACACTGACACTTTAAACTGTTTACAGTATTCTATGATATACTTAATATTTTTGTGAAACAACTTTTATTTCTTTAGCTATATTCTATTATTGTGAAACTGTGTTTATTGTTATTGCGTGGCCTGCGTCCATTTCACTGCACATCTGTATGAGCACGTGACAAATAAAAATCTTGAAATGAATCTTGACTGATGAAAATCAAATGGGCATAGTTATAGTTTGTGATAAGATACACTATGATAGGTGGGCTCAGCATAACAAAATCACAGACGTTGCTAGATAATTCATTTTAGTTGGTGTTCTGATATCAGTAGCTCTATGCGAAGCTGTTCAGCTTCACGCACGCAACGAATAGTACAGGTTCATCTGCTGCACAACGGAGACACATCCGCCCTCATCTGCAACTGTGTGACGTGTCAATTAATCGCTCATTCACAAATGTTGCTTATCACGTAACTGGTGAGCTTTAATGAAGGCAAACTTCAAGCACAGTACACTTCCTTGGCCTCAATGGAAGCATCAAGGCCAGATACAGCGGGGACTCACAAATACTCAACAGCAAGACTCCAGAAAGGGCAGAGTTTTACACAGCCCAGGTCGGTACACGGATAACAAATAAACAAACATAACTCAAGTGACTTCAAGGATTGTGTAAGGAAGACGTGAGCTTTGACAAATGGAACGAACCGCGCGCACACACTCACAAGTGTTGGTTATTACTTTACTGATGATTGATGAAATCTCCTCATACGAATGATGCTGTTTAAGGAAGTACACTCATTCTCTAAAACTTTCCTTGATGACGATCTATGTATAGCCACAAGTTCTGCTGAATACACCCACATCCCATTATTATCACCACACGTCTCTGCCTCTTTTCGATATTCCACTTGAAAACATGGGAGATAATTCAGTGGTGAAACATCTTAACAGTCCATATCTGAACTGAACTCAACAACCTCTATTATTTCTGAGTAAAGTCAGAAGAATTGTCTATTTTAGAATAATGGTTGTAGTTGTGACCTTAAAGCATCAACTATCCTACTATAGTACCTATCCTACTCTTCTTTCTGCATCTTGTCCCATCTCCCCCATCCCATTTCAAGCCCGGCACAGTTTAGCAGATGGCTGTTCCGTCATGAGCCCGGGTCTGCTGAAGATTACTGCCTGTTAAAAGGAAGTTTTTTCATGCCACGCTATGACGGATTAAGGTGGGCTCTTGTAATATAGCCATAAGTAAGGTCTTTTACCTGCTTTTTGTAAACATAACAATGAGCATGGTCTTGTTACCTGCTCTTTTGTTAATGTTAACAGACAAACAGTAACGTCCTTTACCTGCTTTTTGTAAAGTGTCTCGAGATAACACCTGTTATGAATTGCCGCTATACAAAAAAAGATTGATTGATTGATTTATTGATTGAACGAGAAGAGGATCATTTGAAAATAGAATGATTAAAAGTAGAATAATAATCTCTGGAGAAAAAAAAGTCCATCACTCCGGCCAGTTGTATTTACATGCAGTCATCATATGTTTTAAAGAGTCTGTTAAAGCTTCCTGTCCTCCTCTCTTTGATATTTTTCTTGACCTTCGCTGTCCCAGGTGCTGAACTGGAAACCTGAACATGTTGTGTCATTTTCTTGATAAAAAAAATAGAATTAAAGCAGTGATAATCTCCCTTTATATCGCTGTATAATGATTATACTCTAATATGTTGGATATTTTCTGCAACTCCTGCGGTCAGTGTGGAGCTCGGTCAGTCCAACATGAGTCAATGTTTAAATGTGACTAAATGAACAAAATGAGAGATGAAATTTGACTACAGATAAAGTAAAAACCTGCAAAAAAAGGGAGTACAAGTACAACAATTAAGCTGTTAAAGCTTCCTGTCCTCCTCTCCGTGATGTTTTTCTTGACCTTCGCTGTCCGAGGTGCTGAACTGGAGCGTGTTGTGTCATTTGCTTAGAAATGGTATAAAACAGTAATGAGCTTAATTCATATCGGTGTTCATGATTTCACCCCAATATGTTGAAGGTTTGCTGCAACTCCTGCTCATCGTGGAGCTCAGTCAGTCCAACAGGATGTCCCAGATTCACAGTGCTGTTCAGAGGGGGGCGCTAATGCTTCAAAGGATTGTGTTTTTAAAAGACGTGACCCAAGAAGAAGAAAAGCAGAGCTCTGTGTTCTACGAGGTTCTCAGACAAGACTTAAAGAACCGTGATTCCGGAGCAGGAAGTATTCAGCCCTCATCGTCTGATCTACTAAAATGTCTGGAAGAGGAAAGGGAGGTAAAGGACTCGGCAAAGGAGGCGCCAAGCGTCACCGTAAAGTCCTCCGTGATAACATCCAGGGAATCACCAAGCCCGCCATCCGCCGTCTTGCTCGCCGTGGTGGTGTGAAGCGTATCTCCGGTCTGATCTACGAGGAGACCCGCGGTGTGTTGAAGGTGTTCCTGGAGAACGTGATCCGTGATGCCGTCACTTACACCGAGCATGCCAAGAGGAAGACCGTGACCGCCATGGATGTGGTGTACGCCCTGAAGAGACAGGGACGCACTCTGTACGGCTTCGGAGGTTAAACCTGATCCTGACCCGCTCATACTCGAACCCAAAGGCTCTTTTAAGAGCCACACACTCAATCTGAAGAGTCATTTCTCAATGTCTATATCTCTGTCATAAGCGAGTAATATGCCGTGTAAACTGCTTGTATTTGTGCTTTTTAATGAACACCGCACTTACAATGTCGCAACAACAACGGAAGGAAACAACAGTCTCGTGAAGGGCGGGAATAGTGTTACGAACATCAACCTCAATAATTAAAGGCTTTATGAACAGTGTTTGACTAAAGTGTAGAAATAAAAAAAAACGGATGCAAGACCGTATATTTATCGAAAATGACATGATACAAATGAGTCCTGTACTTCAGCCTCCTCGCAGTTAACATGTATCAAATCGTCACATGTTGTCTCCTGCAGTAGAACCGCTCCAAATCGACGAGGGATCGGAATAATAAAGAACATCCTCAAAAACAAAAACACGACCATCAAAACTCACTTCTACTGTGGACATAAATCAAGATCACAAATACTTTTCACATTTGACACAATAAATACATTCAAGAGGCTTATTAAAAATCATGATGTTCATGATACATGAACAACATCATTGCAATCTTCATGAACCTCATGTTAACACAAATGAGGCTTTACTTACATCCATGAGGTATTAGGCCACATGTCAAACAAGTAGGACTGAAGCATGTAAAAGTAGTGCTGCATTCACTTTTGAGGAACAGCTCAAAGTAAAGAAGGTACAATGCTAAAGGCATGCATGTGAACCAACAACAAAAAGATAGAACAATACAAATAACAAGGTAGGTTTAAATATGTATTCAAGTCCTTTTTTAGGCCTACACCGTCAACTTACATTGGTTATTACACAGTAAATATAGGCTATCAATAGTAATAGTGGAATATTTGTCTCAACTTTCTCGAGGCTCGAAATGAGAAGATCATTTGGGAATTGGCAGTCTTCTGTTTACACCATTTTAATATTGAGTATGTGTCGGTCAAAACTCTGGTCTTTTTCCCTCTGAGGGGTTTCACTGCTGTCTCTTTCCTCCACTATCTTGCATGTTGACATGTTGCTGTCTTGATGGGCTGTACAGTTAACGGCTCAAGGTAACCTCGGGCATTTGTTGGCTTCATTTGTGAGTCGGCATGGCCTACTATATTTGGATGGCAACATCTGGAATAACGACTGAGATAGTTCAGGGAAACGGATTTCGGACCAAGCCCGCTCACTCCACACAAAGCACGGCCCCGAGAGCCCAAGCTCCAGCCAATCCCCTGTGAGCAACAGCACGCCCTCATTTGCATCAGCAGCAAATAAAGAGAGACTCCCGACCAGGCGTAGCCATCTGATCCTGAGACCACCACTCAGAAATCATGCCTGAAACCGTGAAAGCGCCCAAGAAGGGCTCCAAGAAAGCCGTGTCTAAGGCCACCAAGACCGGCAAGAAGAGGAGGAGGACCAGGAAAGAGAGCTACGCCATCTACGTCTACAAGGTCCTGAAGCAGGTCCACCCCGACACCGGTATCTCCTCCAAGGCTATGGGCATCATGAACTCCTTCGTGAGCGACATCTTTGAGCGCATCGCTGGGGAGGCATCCCGCCTGGCTCACTACAACAAGCGCTCCACCATCACCTCCAGGGAGATCCAGACCGCCGTCCGTCTGCTGCTGCCCGGTGAGCTGGCCAAGCACGCCGTGTCCGAGGGCACCAAGGCTGTGACCAAGTACACCAGCTCCAAGTAAACCCGCTGATAACCAGCAACAACATAACGGTCCTTTTCAGGACCACCCAACCCTTCCTTCAAGAGCTCAACTCCAATTCATATATTACAACATGCATGTGCATATTCCTTTCTTTCATTTGCACACTGCAATACATCTTCTACCCCTTTTCACAAACCTATCCATTCTTTCAACACGCCCCAATTCAAGGCAACTTTACTTTCACGCTTTCTTCATCTGGACAACATAAACCCACTCATTCACCTATTCACAAGGCTTCAATATATCACACTGCAACTTAGTGCTCACTGTGTAAGCTTACTGCAAGCGAGACCAACTTTCTGGATACTAATACTCTATACAAACGGCAGACATATCTAATGTTTACACAAGACACACATTAATGTTAGACAACACATCAAAACCTACTTTTGTCAGTGAACATCTGACTTACGCATTCCTCATGTATTGGAACATTTAACCCTTTACATTAGCTTATTACATGTATAGGAGACTGAATTTCATTGTATCACAAACCTCGCAGCAAGCCTGCGACTCAACACACAGGGAGACAAAACCCACACTTACCGCGAGGGAGATTAAATCTCAAAAAGTTGCGTAAACAATATTGAGTATCTCAAAGGTAAGTAGATTTTACAAAGTACTTACCTGCAAAATACAGGACAAGTGCAGACGCATTCAATTTGCCTTCCAGGTTGCAGCTGAGGTGTGGGCGGAAGTGCTCACCTGAGACAACCCGGCACAACTGTTCCGTCGTTGTCAGTTCCATCTGAGGTGCTGCTCTGCTTTACAATAATATTGCATGAATTTTTTCCCTTTCCTCTCAAAAGAAAGAATATTTTAAAGGAATATTCCACCTCCGCGGTCAAAAATATTAGATGTCATTGTCTCAGATTTCCGATCTCCCCTAAAGCCAAAGAGGTGAACTTTAAAACATTCAATGACATTTATCCATGTGCTGAATTTCTAAGACGGATATTTCATTTGGACAGTAAAACAGAAACAGAAACACTTGAGCACTTGAAGTTTTCCTGCAAGGTATGTGATTTATTTTGGAAGAATTTCACAAGTTGGACAGCCCGTAATAACATGGAGGTGCCTCCCCTGACATCCAACAGTGTGAAACTTGGTTTTATAATGGAGGACAGAAAATTAGAATTTAACATAAATAACTTACTTGTACTTGCCAAATATTTTCTACACAAATGTAAATACTCAAATACTGACCCACTCTTCAGCATGTGTTTGAAGGAGCTGCAGCTTTATGTTGATTCTTTGAAACTTATGAAATCAAGGAAGGCCCTATATGTCTATGTGAGAGCTTGTCAGGTTTTGATTGATTGTTGTTGTTTTTCTGTTTGTTGCTCTGTTGTACAAAACAAACAAAAAAACAATAACATTGCACCGTGTATGTAATGAAACAAAAACTATTAAATGCCCATCTGCTCGTAATATGGGCTTTCAAGTCGTTAGAAAATACCTTTTAACCAGCTCAATCCAAAATAAACACAAAAGTGCTCACATATCTTTGGGTGTGCCACAATTACATGTGGGACAATAACTACAGGGCTTGGACCTCTTAAAGAGGCCTATAGCTTGATTTTTAGTTTGTAACACAATGAAAGGAATTTCTCTCACTTGAGATCTTGTATTTTCTATGGATTCATTTCAACTGTTCATGTTACACATTTCACAGTAAAGTGATATAAGCGGCTAATTTATTCACAACTCGTCGGCTGTTACAGCCCACTATAATCCAAATGATCTCCGCTGCACTGATATGAACTGTAAATAAATGTAAATAAATAAATGTGTCCAATCCCTGATCAGGAGAATGTCTGTCGCTCTAATCTGCTTTAATATCTTGTGTACAGGGGTTGCCACCTGGTTTAGCATCAAGGCTAACTTCTTCATGAAAAATCACAACCATACTTTTTTGTTTTCATCGAATCAGAAAAGATTGTGCTGTTAAAAGGTACAAAAATGTGACAGAACAAAGGGATGTTTAAAAAGCACTTCATCGACTTGGTGACACTTTTTTAAGGCACAATGAAAACGGCCTGCGACCAGTTGAGAAACTGTTTAACAATGTGTAACAAACACGTTTTCTACACGCTGAAATACTAAACAGAAAACCAATCAATCACCAACTCACCTTAAGAACAACTGTGACTTGACTATTTCAGAGACAAAACTGCTCTCCACACAAACTGAAAACTTAAAGTGGAATAAACACATTAAAACACGTAACATAAAACAAACCAATCAATAACTAATGATGAGGATATTTACTGTCAAGAGAAACGCTCATTTCATACAGCCTTTGTTGATTTGATTAGTTTCTCAGCTTCTGGGTAAGACTAGGCTGTGCTTCAGAGACAGTAACCTGCTCTCCACACAAATGGAAACTGCTGTGATTCATTCAGCCCGCATTAACTCTCATGTCAGATTGTTAAGACGTACAGTTTCCAAACTTTAACTTTGTCCCCTTCTCATAAAATCAACCATTTAGTCGGACCTGGAGCTGAAACCGACAACAACAGCATCATCTGTGAGTCTTTCTGACCGCCTGAGTCTGCGTGTGTTTACCTCCCCAGAAAAGTGTCCGATTAAAACGAAACTAATCAAAGTATAACGTCAATGCTTGTTTTGTTCGATTAACGGAAGCCTCTGCGCACACTAGCAACATTTTAAACGTTCACAGGTCTCATGAAGCCACTTTAGAAGCCGAAATGTGACGGAAAATCCCCGCGTGTTACACAAACACACCGGGTACCGTCGAGGTTTGAAGCCTGCTGTCGCGAAATAACGGAGCCCTGGCCCCCAAACACGAGCTGGGTCTGAAGAGAGGAGGGTTTTCTAACTGCTGCCACACATTTCTTCGTTTCAACAGATTGTCTGTCTGAGATATATCCCCACAATGTTGAAGATAAAACACAAAGTGTCGCCACATTTCAGGCGGGAGTAGGGCTTTCTGCAGGGGTTGACTCTTCACGGTTCTCATGTTCCATTTATGTCCCTCCTCCGCTCGTTCCCTCCGCACGTCCAGTGAGAGATCATCATGGCAGAAGAAGCTCCAGCAGTAGCCCCGGCGAAAGCCCCCAAGAAGAAATCGGCTCCCAAGCCCAAGAAGGAGGGACCCACCCTCCCGAAGCTCATCCTCAGCGCTGTGGCCGAGTCCAAAGAGCGCAAAGGTGTGTCTTTGGCGGCGGTGAAGAAGGCACTGGCGGCTAAAGGTGTGGATGTGAGCAAGGCTAACAAACGCATCAACACCGCCGTGATTAAGCTGGTGACAAAGGGCACTTTGTCCCAGACTAAAGGCACGGGGGCCGCAGGATCTTTCAAGCTCGCAAAGAAAGAGCCCAAAGCCGCCAAACCCGCAGCCAAGAAGGTCGCAAAGAAAGCTCCAGCCAAGGCAAAGAAGCCCGCCGCAAAGAAAGCGACACCCAAGAAGAAGGCTGCAGTCAAGAAAGTAGCAGTCAAGAAGTCCCCGAAGAAGGCAGCCGCAGCCAAGAAAACTCCGGTGAAGAAGGCAGCCAAAAAGCCTGCAGCCAAGAGCCCCAAGAAGGCTGCACCGAAGAAAGTGGCGAAGAAGACTCCCGTGAAGAAAGCTCCAGCTAAGAAAGCACCCGCAAAGAAGACTGCAGCCAAGAAGGCCAAGAAGTAAATCTTGAGACCACTATTCAAAGCATCAAAGGCTCTTTTAAGAGCCACCACAACTTCTAAAGAGTCTGTCCTAAGCAATCAGCTGTTCTCGGTTCTTTTATAATCTTGTAATACACACATATTGCACTGCACTGTTAAATGTACCTTTCTCAGGTCTGTAGCCAGCCTAATGCGTGTGCGGGCGCCTTAGTATCCTAACACATTTTTATCTTAAGCTACATGTAATTTATTCCTGCATACTGGATGTGTTATGCACTATACGTTCTTCTTTTTTCTTTTTTTAACAAAATGCTCCAAATTCTCAGTTGATTTATTCCCTCGTGATAAGTTTCTGTTGTTGGTCTCGGTCTGTAGTACAGCATGATGTTACTTTTGCAGGTCCCATGGTTCCAACAGTTTGTGTTGAATTTCAGAGTGATTAGTTTGTTTTTATACTTAGAAAATATAATACCCAAAGTATCCTATAATGTCCGAATTTATTCTAGGGACTTAAAAACCATGGAGAGCAAAGGCTTTTTACTCAATGTCTCAAACAGTCCATGAGAAAAATGAAATCCACGGGACAATAAATCACTAAACAACTGTGCTTTCCTCCTCCATGCACACGCAAGAAAGTGCCGTTGTTTACATATCAATGCTGCTACTGACACCTACTGGCCACAATGAATATTGCCCTGCGGGTGATTTAAACTGAATCTCTCCTATTTAAAGTTCCACAAATCATTTGTCCCTCGGTGGAGAGGCCGATAGCTTCAATTGTCTCGGCCACCACTTGTCCTCGTATCTCAGCTTTTCTTAGGAGTAAACTTCACTGCGCCTGTTAGAAATGGATCAGGATTTTCAGAAAACATTCAATATATTGGAATGAAATGGTTGTACATCGATATGAAGGAAGATTATTAGTGTTTACACGCAACAACATGCTCCGGTTCAGTACCAAGGACAGCGAAAGTCAAAGCCAGGCAGGATGCGCTGACAGCTTCTTTCTTGGACTTGTATTGCTTTATTGCATGTTCTCGTCAATGAGTCTAACACGGCTGAGTAGCACAGACAAACACCACGGTGCATCTGCGCAGCTTTAAGACTGTGCTTTCCTCCTCCATACACACGCAAGAAAGTGCCGTTGTTTACATCTCAATGCTGCTACTGACACCTACTGGCCACAATGAATATTGCCCTGCGGGTGATTTAAACTGAAGCGGGTGAATCTCTCCTATTTAAAGTTCCACAAATCATGTAGTAGTTTTGGCAAGCAACTTCCAGAACCAAATAAAAAAAGTTCCTAGTGTTTGTCTTTGGCAACACCCTGAACCCCAAATTACTCCGACTGCTTCAACACCAGTGTGTGAATGGAGGACTAATGATGTCAAAGCACCTTGATACGTCTGAAGACTAGAAATGTTGTTTCTGGCAGATTCAACCTTAGAAAGTTAAAAAAATATATATATATATCTGAGGTAGAAAATACTCTTAATACTCTGGCATTCTGCAGCTATCGTTATTTCTCAATGAAAAGTCATTATTTCAGTAAAATTGAAATTAAGAAACCGTTCAGTAATATTCGTATTTTGTCATGTGGGATTATGGGATTTATTGTAAAATAATATACATTATTGCTGATTGTTTTTTTTAAAAAAGTAGTTAAAAAAACAAAGCAAAACCTGTTTATGGTGGCCTGCTAAGATTGTAGAGAAGACACCATATGAACAGAAACAACAGCCCTGGTTATACTGGACGCAGGTTTGACCCCTGAAGTAAGATGTATAAACAAATGACACCTGCTGGAACACGCTGTGCCATTTGCCTTGTTGTTCTGTCTTCATCAGGGCCCTGCACTGTTAAATGTACCTTGCTCAGGTCTGTAGCCAGCTTAATGTGTCTCCGATTTTTTTTTTTTATTTAAGCTACATGTAATTCATTCCTGCATACTGGATGATTTATGCACTATACTTTTTTTCCCCTACAAAATGTTCCGAATTCTCAGTTGATTTATTCCCTCGTCTCCTGATAAGTTTGTGTTGTTGGTCTCGGTCTGTAGTACAGCATGATGTTACTTTTGCAGGTCCCATGGTTCCAACAGTTTGTGTTGAATTTCAGAGTGATTAGTTTGTTTTTATACTTAGAAAATATAATACCCAAAGTATCCTATAATGTCCGAATTTATTCTAGGGACTTAAAAATCATGGAGAGCAAAGGCTTTTTACAATGTCTCAAACAGTCCATGAGAAAAATGAAATCCACGGGACAATAAATCACTAAACAACTGTGCTTTCCTCCTCCATGCACACGCAAGAAAGTGCCGTTGTTTACATATCAATGCTGCTACTGACACCTACTGGCCACAATGAATATTGCCCTGCGGGTGATTTAAACTGAAGCGGGTGAATCTCTCCTATTTAAAGTTCCACAAATCATTTGTCCCTCGGTGGAGAGGCCAATAGCTTCAAGTGTCTCGGCCACCACTTGTCCACGTATCTCAGCTTTTCTTAGGAGAAAACTTCACTGCGCCTGTTAGAAATGGATCAGGATTTTCAGAAAACATTCAATATATTGGAATGAAATGGTTATACATCGATATGAAGGAAAATTATTAGTGTTTACACGCAACAACATGCACAACATGCTCCGGTTCAGTACCAAGGACAGCGAAAGTCAAAGCCAGGCAGGACGCGCTGACAGCTTATTGCTTTATTCCATGTTCTCGTCAATTAGTCGAACACGGCTGAGTAGCACAGACAAACACCACGGTGCATATGCGCAGCTTCAAGACTCTCTGCGTGCCACTTTGAAAACGTTGTATACGCGTATAATTACAAGTGCTACAGCGGCAGTAGTTATGGCAATATGTGTAATCTGTGCGCGTGATATATTGGGAATTGGTTTATATTGTGTGGTTGCAGCAAGTCGTGTCCTTATTGCTGGACACGGGACTAGTTATAATATGTCATCTTGAAGTAGACAGTGGACAGTAGAGGAAGAGCTCTGAATAAATGTGGTGGCTCTTAAAAGAGCCATTTTTGTGGTTTTGGAGCAGTAGACAGATTAAGCTCTCTCTCCGCGGATCCTTCTTGCCAGCTGGATGTCTTTGGGCATGATGGTGACCCTCTTGGCGTGGATGGCGCACAGATTGGTGTCCTCAAAGAGGCCGACCAGGTAAGCCTCGCTGGCCTCCTGCAGAGCCATGACAGCGGAGCTCTGGAAGCGCAGGTCGGTCTTGAAGTCCTGAGCGATCTCACGGACCAGACGCTGGAAGGGCAGCTTGCGGATCAGCAGCTCGGTGGATTTCTGGTACCGACGGATCTCTCTCAGAGCCACGGTACCGGGCCTGTAACGATGGGGCTTCTTCACGCCACCGGTGGCCGGGGCGCTCTTACGGGCAGCCTTGGTGGCCAGCTGCTTCCTGGGGGCTTTGCCTCCGGTGGACTTACGAGCGGTCTGCTTGGTTCTTGCCATCGTCTCTTGTCTCTCTAAACGGGAGAAAAAATGTACTTCGACACGGGCCGAGCTGCTCTTAAAGCGGAGGAGCGGGTGTGCCGCAGTGACGTTGCCTCAGTCCTCCGGCCCCTGATTGGTGACGGGTTGCTTCTGGAGCTCAGCCCCGACGGGGGGAGCGAGCCCCCGCTTCGATCTCCGCTGCTCATTGGAGGAAAAGTTGTTCAAACTGTGGAGCCAAAGTCGGAGCGAGCCGCCCCCTGCTGCTCTGCTGGAAGCCTCTCTTCTGGTTGGAGGGGCAGGAAAACGCCCGCGCTCCGCGGACATATAATGGAGAGCATGTCCGCCTTGGCTACATTTCTCTCAGTCCCGACTCAAGAGATAAACAACAACCATGTCTGGAAGAGGCAAGACAGGCGGAAAGGCCAGAGCAAAGGCAAAGACCCGCTCTTCCCGTGCTGGGCTCCAGTTCCCAGTCGGTCGTGTTCACAGGCTGCTGCGCAAAGGAAACTACGCCCAGCGTGTTGGAGCCGGTGCCCCCGTCTACCTGGCGGCTGTGCTGGAGTACCTGACCGCTGAGATCCTGGAGCTGGCCGGTAACGCTGCCCGTGACAACAAGAAGACCCGTATCATCCCCCGTCACTTGCAGCTGGCTGTCCGCAACGACGAGGAGCTCAACAAGCTGCTCGGAGGAGTGACCATCGCTCAGGGTGGCGTGCTGCCCAACATCCAGGCTGTCCTGCTGCCCAAGAAGACCGAGAAGGCCGCCAAGAAGTAGAGACGCACGGCGCACACTCACCAACACAACGGCTCTTTTAAGAGCCACCCACACTCAATCAAGAGAGCAATTTCCCTGAATGAATTCATCTGATTTATTCTGATGATTTTTATACAATTTTAATTTCTGTATTTTCAACAATCTTTTTGTAAATCTTGAACATCACTTATTTTTACTGGACCCCGGTCACTTTTACACACTGACACTTTAAACTGTTTACAGTATTCTATGCTATACTTAATATTTTTGTGAAACAACAACTTTTATTTCTTTAGCTATATTCTATTATTGTGAAACTGTGTTTATTGTTATTGCGTGGCCTGCGGAAAAGTCCTTCCATTTCACTGCACATCTGTATGAGCACGTGACAAATAGAAATCTTGAAATGAATCTTGACTCTGATGAAAATCAAATGGGCATAGTTATAGTTTGTGATAAGATACACGATGATAGGTGGGCTCACCAAAACAAAATCAGACACGTTGCTAGATAATTCATTTTAGTTGGTGTTCTGATATCAGTAGCTCTATGCGAAGCTGTTCAGCTATAATTTCTGAGTAAAGAAAGTCAGAAGAATTCTCTATATTAGAATAATAATTGTATTTGTGACCTTAACGCAGGAACTAGAATGATAATGTGAAATAATTAGAACAATAATCTATGAAAACAGTCCATAACTCTGGTCGGTTTCACTGCCATTTCTTTCAGCGTACAGTGAAGTGATGGTAATGTGTGATGCAGACACATGGTTCAATTCAAGAAACTCTGACATGTCCACACAGTGAAACAAATCATCTCATGATGCAGGATGTCGGAGAGCTGATTTCATGTTTAATATTTCAAATGTTACAGCCACAAACATTTCCTAAAAACACAAGAAAATCATATTCACATTTTAAAAATGACACGACTGCATTGACAAGAATGCATTGTTACTACATAGTTATACAGCTCCTTGGCCGAAGCTAAGATATATTCATACATCCAATACATTATTGAATGTAATAAATACACTACAACAAGTACACATCTGATGACATCATCGGGCAGTACATATAAACAAGAGCAGATTTCAGTTTTAGTGAATGGATTTGAGGAGTATTTGAAGCGTGTTAACCTTCATACGAGAAGCAGAAAAAGATGCAGTGATGTCTCGACACCTTCTAGGATCAGGCGTTGAATGTCCCACACCTGTGGTAGAGGCATCTTTTGTTTTTGTGGAAAAGATTGCTTTTCTTTGTTCCCTTAGTGGAAGCTTCAGAAACTCAGGAAGACAAGTTTTTAAAAAAGTTGAAGAGATATCATGAACAGCAAGTAGAGAAGTATCCATTTTTACTAAGAAGTATTTAAAAAAAAGAAAAAAAGAGGAATCACCCAGGTAATGAATTTCACAGGTCAGAGTAAAACCAAAGATGAATCAGTGCACTTGTTTTTGTATCTGTTGTTGGTTAACTTTCATGTATCAGATTGAGTTGCATAGTTTGCTTGGCACAGAATGTCAATCAAATGTTTTGTTTTTCACTTCAGAACTAAAAAATATCTCTTTACTGCTGTTACAGTGAAACTAAGAATAAAAAAAGTCACCATATTAAAATCTTTGATAGGTTTAATTGACTGTAAAATTAAACTTGAAGACACACATCAGTTATATATAGTGAATACTCACTGTCATCAATGGGCTAACAGATGCAGACTACTGGCATCGTCCTTGAAAATTAACTACAGAATGGAGGCGCTTCACAACGGGATGAACTCCAGACAATCTTCTGCTATACACAAATGTTCTTGTCTGTCAATAAGATGAAACATTTGACTGTTAATGTTCACTTTGATTCCACTCTGTTACAGAGGTTTATGAGTCTCCTCAGTAACATTTAATCGTCCTCTTCCTCTTCATCTCCTCCGAAGGACAGGAGGCTGTTATTTTTCACTTTTTTCCCAGACTTCACCTCCTTCTTCTCCTTCTCCTTCTCCTTCTCCTTCTCCTCCTCCTCCTCCTCCACTCCTCCATCACTCTTCTTCTTCTTGCTGGAGCTGGCAGTGATGCCCTGGAATTTGTCAGAGGAGGAGCGCTTCGCTGGCTTCTTAAACAGAATTTTACCATCAGGAGGCGGTTTATCATCTGGGCAAAAATAAAAGTGTGAACCATTAAAACACACTCCTTTGTATGCAGTCTATGCAATAGCATCATTAAAATTAGAGTCAGAACGATTAATTGAACAACAGACAACAACGGCCGATATTAGCATATCAAGTGGCTACAGTTGTCAGCTAATTTCATCACATCAGAGGGGAGGGGGGACAGCGGGTGTGTATTGTAACTAATGTCTTGTGTCCTGCCTGTCTGTATACTGCTACTGGATGCCTTGAATTTCCCTCGGGATCAATAAAGTATCTATCTATCTATCTATCACAGATGTGTCGATATTTCTTGAGTTATTCATCAGTCAAATAGTAGTTCATTTGAGTTTCATTGGATTAAAACAGTTCATTTTCACCAGCAGAATGTGTTATATGGATTATTCCCCTCCAGAGCGTCAAACGAAGATGCATGTTACATGTGAAGTTACTTTCCCAATGAGAGACCATCTTGTCTTCCTTACAGGGATGTAAAGATTAATCATGAGGCATATAAAGAGCGACAGAGGGGCACAAGGGGGGCTCTGGGAACTACGTAAATATATTTCTTCTTAAACCATTTCGGCTGGTATAAAACATGTTTGGAGGGGGATTTTTTTTATTTAGCTGCCACCATGGTCAGTCAAAAAGTTAATTTGGGACCCCATCAGTAATATGGTGAGAGTCAGCAGCTGCAGAGCAGAGAACCTCCAGGTTCTGCAACAGCTTCTTCCCTCAGGCCATAAGACTTTTGAACATGACAATATAACGTACATCAAAGACACATGCAATATATTTATCTGTATGGTATAGCTTTTGTTGATCTATTTATATATGCCCCTTACCATGTAAATACTACAGTCCTTATTTAAATACTTGATGCTGTTTTTTTTTATCCTGCACTACAACGATCTGCACTGTAAAGTTTAAATTTGAATGGCAACAAAGAAAGTCTATGGCTGATATCTTGTACTCAGATCTTCAGTGTTCTCAAATACGATGTCAAATTTCCGCCCAGATCTCCCCCGCCCAGTTGTCGCGTCATTCTGTGGGAAACACAGATATCGGTCAGGCCCGTAATGAAAATGAAAATATGTGTAGAAGTATATCCTGGTATTCTTGGCATGTAACATTTGATGAACATGTATGCAACAAACTAAAAAAACAAACAAACCTGGCACACCAAATAATACTGGCATATGGACAAACACATGCAGCCTTACTTTTTTCTGCTCCACCTCCTGTGCGGATTTCACCCTTGATTTTCTTTACATCATCTGCGGTCAGGTCTCCACCTTTAAGGACTACAACCTGAGGTAACTCATCCTCCCGATCACTGCCGCTGTCATCATCCAGGGTTGGCATCGCCTGCCGCTGATGTGACAAACAAGTTTTATTTTTACTCTTCAAATACTTTCACCTGTGTTTTCATAATGCAATACTAATTCTTCAACCACCAAACCAGTACTGGTAACAGAGTGGTGGGAGGTATGAATGTTAGAGCCCGACTGCTTAATCAGCCAGCAGATAATATCAACTGATATTAAGGTATCAAGTGACTATCAGTATGGATATAATGAGATTTATTAAACAGACAAAATACATTTCTTTTGAGTATCATTGAACCAGCAGGATGTGCTATATGGGTAACAACAAGCACCATCACTCATATGAGTGTCAAGCAGTGATGAACGTACGTACTCTGTTATGTTCCAGTTGAACTCTCTACATTACATATCTTTTCTATAAGTGTATGATAACTGCATTAGAAGGATGAACTCAATATTTTAAAGATTCTAAATCGATTTAGAAAATATATATTAGCCAACATATCAGTATAAGACTTTTTCTTTCCTTATCAGTATTGGTATCGGCACCAAAACTTGCATAATAAGGAAGATCAGCACTGAATATGATGCTGAAACTGTGGGGTATGTGTCCCAAAGACCAAACTTAAACTCATGCCAATCATGGCCACGTTAAGACTGTCAAATAGGTCCTATTACTTCATTATTGGGGGTAAAGGGGAGTCAGATTTCACGTTTAAATTTTAACTTTCAAAGACTATATTACAGACTCAGAAACAATTAACATTACATCATAAATAAACGCAGATTTCAATTTGAAATATGAAAACCTAAAAACATAGTTTCTAATAAAGTGGATGTCGAGTAGACAAGTGTTACTTATTTGTTCTGAAATGTACAGTTAGTAAACACGAAGAGGACAATACTGACAAAATAAATCATCAAAAACAACCCTATGTCATTTTAAGTCCTTCGGGAATATTTTTTTTTTGAGGAAAGGAGGTGTGAGTGGGAGGAGCAGCTGTGAGAAATGAGGTTGTGTGCTTTATAAGACACAGAGGTTAGTTCTTGTTTCTATCACACGGGGTTGTTAAATCGGCTCCCTGTCCGGTAAAATGAATGAATACAAACTACTGAACTGAAAGCTAACACCAATGAAAACATCCAAATGAGGAGCAGTGCTTGGTCTGCCTCTGAGCTAAAGAGCCATATTAGCATACGAACCTTAGTGTCCACGGTCGGCCCTTCTTTGTAACCGACATCATTTTTGAACTTCTTCAGGAAAGATGGTTCCGCTGGTTTTACCCACGACACGCCACTGGCCTTACTTTTGTTCATCGCAGAGGAGTTCACAGTACAAACAAACGAATAACAGGCCTTCACAAACCTCCCGACAAGCACTGCACACCAAAACACAAGATACGTGCCGCGGCAAGTCACATGACCTAACAGACAATTGCTACTGGTGGAATTCTTCTTCTTCTGTTTTTTTTTACAAGGGTTTCAATCCACTACCTTTGCATTACTGACAGCCAGTGGTGGGCATCAGAATTGTAAGAGTCAGAATCTATAATCCCATCCGTAGTTCATTTTGCCAACCATCGATATTGGTAAAAAAAAAAAAAATCAATATACATCACCAGCAAAAAGTTCAATTAATTTTGAAACATGTTGAGTTATCTTAGCTTTATTGAAAATGCAGGCAGATTGTTTAAATAGAGCTACGTACATCAATGTGGAAATTTACAGAAGATAGAACATAGAATAAATGCATGACAATTAAATTTACTTTGTAAATAATAAGCTACAAATGAACATGCTTAGGGGATCCACGCTAATGCATGTTTATTGGATGACACATGCTTTGTTTTGACCACACTCCTCTCCAACCCAGTAGGGGGCCATAATGTGTCTGACAGCTGAGTGCCAACAGACAAAACAGAATAAAGAAGAAGGACACACGTTAACTGCTGTCAGTGAGGTTTTCAGGGTTTTCCCCCCCGCTTGTTAGTTTCATATTTTCCAGTTATGTTGTCAGGATCTCTTTATGCCTTACTGGCGGGGTTCATGGGGGCCGCAGCTTCTCTGACTGCCAAGCTGTCATTCGGTGCGCACTACCTGAGCGACATGTGTGAGGCCGGGCTCAGCCGGACTGGAACACACCGAGAGACTGCTTCAGTCTGTGACTGGGTGAGATGAACTCAAACAACAACAGCTTGCATGTCTGGTTGTCTCTATTTTCTTTAGTTTCTCTTCATAACGTTGACCTCGTTTTTGCTTTCAGTCGGAGTTTGGAAATATCGCTAAATGTGTTGAACTTTCATGTGAACATAGAGACAGTTTAAAATCTCTCTTGAACCTGAGAGGTGACATTTTATTATCATGTTTGTACAAGATATTGAGTTGTGTTAATGTTTTGGTTTCTACCTCATTAATTGTTGAACTTTGATGTGTTTTGTTATCCTTTTAACAAAGTATGTTAAAAAAATATTTTCAACAAATCATCACCTCTCTTAACGTTTCTTTCTAGAAGATTTAGTATGTGCTCAAGAAAATCTGAATTGTGTGCTCTGGTATATTCAGTCTCCAGAGCTGATCCATCCAAAGCTACGTCAGACTGCTGCCTTCTCATAATGTGTCTCTGTGTGTGTTTCCAGCTTCACATCCCTCTGCGGCTGCTGTGCGCTGGACTGCTGTTCACCTTTAATACTGTCATGTGGACCTTTTTCTCCAAAGCTCTCCGACACTGCTCCTCTTCAGCCAGGGCCACAGTCACTACCACTGCATCCAACTTCATCTCCTCAGTAAATTGCTGTGCCGCTCTTACAGTCACCTTACATACAGTAGAGGAAGAAAATATATTTAGCAGCTAGTGTGAGAGAGGGCTGAGATTTATTTTTTTGTCCTCTTTTTTATTTTACATATATGTTTCCAGGCTGTCCTGGGGAGGCTGATTTTTGGAGAGACCCATGCAACTCTATGGTGGGTTGGCATCTCTCTCACTCTGTGTGGACTGCTGGTGCTTCATGGATCAACACCGAAGGCTCTTCCACAAGAAGAGGTTAAAAAGGACACGTGATGAAACCATGGCTCTTTACAAGCATGCAGCTGCTGCTCTTCAGCCCCAGTTAAAGAAACCTGCTGTTGGACTTTTGGGAACTTGATGGAAGGGGTAAAAGTTGCTTATTGAAATGGTCATATAGGGTCTTAATATTTGTTATACTTTGTCCCACTACACCGTATGTAATGTTTAATGGTACAAAGACTTATTTTACTGAATATGACACAATCTATACAGATTCTTCTATATTACCTAAAATTGCAAACCAAAACATCCACCACAAGATGGACTTTTTCTGTACAGTTATTCTGAATGCCTATGTTTCTGTTGGATTGCTTGTAAGTCAGACCAAGAGCCATTATGGCCAACAGACCAATGAGTCTATGTTTACATTTCCTTTGGCAATGATTTGATTTGATTTGCAACTGAGAAACAACTGGGAAAAAAAGGCAGTGAGAAAGACAAGAGACATTAAGCGTTAGCCAAATGAAATAGTTGCCAACTGTAGTGACTTGATGGGTAATTCCTCATTCCTTCAGGAGTCTGGTAATGTGCAGTTGAAGTGATTGAAGCAGGTTTTACTTTGCATGAGAATGTGAGATGGTCATGTAACGTGGTGCAGTTATTTTCAGTAAACATACTAATTGGCCTTATAAACGGACCATGTTTAATTACGAATATATAATTGTACAATAAAAAATGTTAATTGTTAAGGTCAATTAAAGAAAATCTGAACAGGCCAAAATCAGAATCAGCAAGTAACACTTTTACAAAATCAGAACGGCCAAAGACTTACACATTAACACACTAACATTCGGTGCATCTTCAACACGGATCCATTCCAAAATATCCATTCCAAAAACTAACAGGTTTTCTTCTTCCCTTTCTGTTTCTCCTTAGTCTAAATGGTGCTTCTTCACCGGTGGCGAACCACTATCACCACCTACTGTTGGAGTGTGGACCTATTTACATTAACAACAATTAACAATAAACTTCATTTCATTTGTATTCTTCAAATAAGATTTCAACACCATTCCAGTAGTACATGCTATTGGTATAATTGTTTAATACAATGTTAGTAGACTACCCAACTTCTGCCAAACGGAGTCATTAATGAAACAGCACTTTTTTTTTGTCTTAAAAGTTAAAATATGATTGAATGAATGAAGGAAACCTTTATTGCCCCTAGCGAAGTTTGCCTTGCAAGGACAGCATGAAAATATAGTGTCAAAAGACATAGACAACCACACAGGATAGCTCATTAAAAAAAAATCATGAAAAAATCACTGAAGCATTGCATGATTACATGTGGGGATTTCAAGTAGCAATTCAATGAAGTGCAGAGTGCCAAGTTCAACAATCACAGCTTGTTGAGCAGCTCAATGCTGTTTTGTATGTGATGCCACTTTTAGTCCTTATTTGGTCATTCTGTACCTGTGCCCTGAAGTTCAGATCCCATGCTCAGAACAAAGGGGGTGCAGAGGGCGTTTTTAATACATTTCAAAACCTTTAGATTGCTCAGAGACAAAGCAAACAAGAAATGAACTATGGAGACATAAAACAGTTGCGTTTCTATTTGTTCCAGTTTCCAGGCACTAAAACATTTAATTCTGCCTGAAAGTGTGCCTTTTTTTATATGGGGCCTCATTGAGACACTTGGAGAACTGCACCTTTTGGAGCTACTTAAACTAGAGTGAGGCAGACCAAACATATTCTGCCTTGGTTAATACCAATTCCTTCTAGTAACTTCAGTGTTCTATTGTAAATGACATTGAATCACAAGGTAGTCTATAAAAGAATAGGAAGATTAGTTTGTCTCAGTGTCCAGCGGTTTTTTCCATAACAGAGGTCCCCATTTAATAAGGAGCACCGGACGTCTTTAGCACACCCTGATTTCCTTTAGTACAATTCACTCTTACTCTAATTTTGAAAGTTTAATAATGGATGTCTTTGACCTTAGGATGGTCCAAATGCTTTCACTCTCTCATACCCAGATCAACAAAAAGGAGCAGCGACAGCAACATTTCTCACCACAGTGTGGCAATCGGCATTCTATTGTAGTGACTGTTGAAGGCCGGCGAGTCTTGAGCAGTCGTCGTAGGGTCACAGCCGTTTCTCAGTGACTCCTCAGGAATCTGACACAGCATCAGCAGCTGTTCCCTGTGCATTTACTATTTCTGTCCTTCCTTTTCTCTCCATCCATTTCTTCATGTCTCGTACACACTGTTTTGCCATTTTGCTTTCTGTAAAATAAACATTCTACCATCTCTGATAGCATTGCCCCACCCTTTGTCCTGCAATGTTTCTTTATTTCCATTTGCCTCATCTTCCTCCTCTTTGTCTTTATGAGTTTATTTGATTAAGTAGCTTTTGAAATAAAATATGAGCTTCTCTTTTATTCATTCTTGCTTTTTTGCCTCATGGCATTATTTTTAATTGTTTTATTTTAGTCATGAAAAAAAGTTTTTTCCTGGTTCTGCAGGTTCCTGAGTGACGTCTAATGTTGTCATAGAGTTTATTCAGAAATGTTTACTGTTGTTTCCAAACACTTGTGTTTATATACTAATTGGCCTTATAAACAGATTATCTATCTGTCTATATACAGAACATGACACCTTCTGAGACGGAGCTTCAGGCCCGGCAACGCAACAGGACGGTGAGGGAGCGGGCAGTCATTCTACCTATGATGGCTAACGAGGTCAAGAAGCTCCACTCGACATTTCTTGCAGCTCAGTGTCAAGAGGCACCTGAGGAGAAGATGCAGACCAAGGAGAGAGCCGGACGAGAGATGGTGGAACAAAAAGCCCAAGAGTACGTGCACACTAAAGAGCGCCGAAAACAAATAGAACAGGGTTTCAATACTGATAATTACGAACTAATGTTGCAAAAACATAAAGAGAAACAAAAAGTCAAAGACCATGAACAAAAAGAGAGACTGAGAATGGAGCAAAGTGACAGAGAGATGGTGAGACAAAAGAAAATCGAGGATCGGACACAGCAAAGAGACATAGCACGGTTTTATCAGGCAGTTAATTGGGACCTCATTGTCGAGAAAAAGGAAGCAAAGAATCGAAGAGGAGAAGCGCGAGTTAGCCAGAGAAGAGATATTTCTTAAAACCTAAATATTGAATCCAAAGACTTTAACATAAACACATTTTGTGAAACTGCTCATCCACACAGGTGTTTAAACTCACCAACGCAGGCCAGAATGGATAATTTCGGAATTTATGCCACACAAACACTCCTTCTGTTATAGATGGAGGCTCTGAAAGATAAAAGAACATACAGTCCCTTACTACACAGTGTGTATGCACAATACTGTTCATAGGTCAACAAGTTCATCTCTCTCACTTTTGTCCCTCTGCATTAAGAAACTCGGTAGTTCCTCCTCCTCTTCACTTTCTTGATCTTGAAATGACAAGGGCAGCATCTGATGCTCATGGTGACTCAGCTCTATTGATAGATCCGAAGACAGCAAAGACTCGTCCTCTTCTGGGGTGTGAGTAAGGAAGGATGCGATGGGGCAGCAAGAACACAGAGTTAGATTAAAGAATTGCAATCACTAGGATAATTACATTATGAGCTGTTCTATATAATTAAAAGTGAGTCTAGCAAATACAGATACACACAGCATACAACAATGGACTCCGCAATAATGTGGAGGATGTAATGTTGATGTTCTTCTGAATTACACAGCTAATAGTTCTGTAAAAGAATGTATGTTATGTGACATAATTACCTTTCTCTGCTGCATTAAAACCTCTCCAGCTCAAATCTTGGTCTTGAGTGAACAGTTGGTTTAGTGGCACGACCCTTCTGCAAATTTGCTTTGCAGGAGGGCTTCGAATCCGGAGTGGAGTTGTTTCGATGCGTTTCTGTCACAGCGTCTCCGTGTAAACGGGGCCAGAGAGAAACGCATCAAAACGACCCCACTCCGGATTCGAAACACAGACCGTATGAAATGATGTAGTTCTCACGTCAGGCCAGTAGTGGGCAGTGGAACTTTACAACGCGACGCACGCTACACTCACCAGTACAACCACTTCCTCCACAACATCCTCTTTAGCAGCTAGTTCTCCCAAGTCTTACCCAAATACTGCGTATGGTCGCCCTGTGCTTAGGTAAAGGTTGAACAATTTGCCGCAAGTGTTCGATGCCCTTTCGGCGGCGACATACACAGTGTATCATATCAAGGTTCTGTTTATACAACGCGATTACAGCACATAGCACATAGCACAAGCGAATCCGCCGCCATTGTTGTTTGTTCTCAACTACTCCGCATGTCCAAATGTATGTGGGGGGGGGGGGGGCGTCATTGCAGCCAGAGAGTTCGCTCCGTTTCGTTCTCATGGCTGCGATACGCCCCCGTATTCGTTTCGCTCCACTCTGGAGGTCGAATTCAAAAGCTTGCATTTTCACCCCCGTGAAACACAGACGCCGTGTGAACGAAAGGCCAATCTGATACTCAACTGTTTCGTTTTACTGTCACAGCGTCTCCGTGTAAACAGGGCCATAGTTTCCTGTCACAGTCCAGGTTTCTCTCATCAGCAGCGAGGACAGTGAAAGTAACCACGATGAACAGAATGTGAAAATGTACATGATTTATAGTATAATTTCAATATATAAGTACAAGTATAAATGTTATATAAGCATCATCTGGATGAAGCTCATGTGACTTGGACTGTTGACAGTGCAATATTTGACTTGATATAAGTCTTTCCAGATAGAAATGTCAGTTTTAATCTCTCTAAAATAGGTAATAAAAATTTGAAACTTTGTAAATAACCTTTGTGTGTAATGTGAAACTACAGATTTGTAGAAAAAAACAAAAACATTAAAGATGCTTTTATTAGACTTAGACTTAGACTGAACTTTATTGATCCTTTGGGATGACTCCCTCAGGAAATTTAGGTTCCAGCAGCATATACAATAAAAGTAAAAAATAAAGATAAAAATGTAACACAAAATACAAAAATGTATTGTAAGTAACAATATAAAGAATAATATAGCATAAATAATAGAACACTCTCCCGTTGGAAGGAATATACCAAAGATATGCATGGAAGAAGCAAAATATACAAAAAAGGCAATGATTATTGTTGCGATTATTGCACTTGGTTGAGATTATTATTGCACTTACAAGTGAAAGTGTCCATGTGTTATTGCACAGTGAGGGTAGAAGGAAAGAAAGAAAGAAAGACGCTCCAACTCCTACCCCTCTGTCCCGTGTGCTCTAGTCCTCCTCCCCCCAAGTGAGGAGTTGTAGAGCGTGATGGCATGATGGACAAAGGAGTTTTTGAGTCTGTTGGTTCTGCACTTGGGAAGGAGCAGTCTCTCACTGAAACGGCTCCTCTGGTTACTGATGACGGTGTGCAGAGGGTGGCTGGCATTGTCCATAATATCCAGCAGTTTGTTCAGTGTCCTCTTCTCTGCCACCGTCACCAGAGTCCAGCTTCATGCCGACCACAGAGCCGGCCCGCCTGATCAATTTGTCCAGTCTGGATGTGTGCTGTTTGGATATGCTGCCCCCCCAGCATATCACGGTGTAAAAAAGCACGCTGGAAACCACGGACTGGTAAAACATCCCCAGCAACTTGCTGCAGATGTTAAAGGACCGCAGTCTCCTTAGGAAGTTCATCCTGCTTTGTGTCTTCCCGTACAGGTGGTTGGTGTGTGTTGTCCAGTCCAGTTTATTGTCTAGACACAGCCCGAGGTATTTGTAGGAGTCCACAGCCTCCACTTCAGCTCCCTCTAACAGAAGAGGTTGCATCCTCTGTCTGGACCTCCCAAAGTCAATGACCAGCTCCTTGGTCTTAGAGGTGTTGAGCTGTAGCTGGTTCGTGTGGCACCATGCAGCAAAGTCCCCCACCAGTGTCCGGTACTCCTCCTCCCTGCCATCCCTGATACACCCGACAATGGCTGTGTCGTCAGCGTACTTCTGTATGTGACACAGCTCAGAGTTGTAGCAGAAGTCCGAGGTGTACAGGGTGAAGAGAACAGGGGCCAGCACTGTGCCCTGGGGGGCTCCAGTGCTGCTGACCACAGTGTCTGACATGATGTCCATCAGCCTGACGTACTGAGGCCTGCCCGTGAGGTAGTCAGAGAGTAAGTGCCACTGGTCGGAAGTCATTCAGCTCGCTGGGCCGGTTCTTCTTTGGAACCGGAACGATGCATGATGTCTTCCATAGGGTGGGCACTCTCCCTAGCTGCAGGCTAAGGTTGAAGAGCCGTTGTAGTGGTTCCCCCAGTTCATCAGCGCAGGTCTTCAATAGCCTTGGACACACTTTGTCCGGACCTGCTGCTTTCCTGGGTTGGAGCTTCCTCAGCTGTCCTTTGACCTGGTCTGTGGTAAGATGGGGCGGAGATTGTGTTGAGGAGGGGGGTGTTGTGGTTTCCGGGGGGAGGTGTGCAGAGGGAAGGAGGAGAGATGGCTGCGGTGAGGGTGGGAGAGGGGGGGGGACAGGGACTGGTCGAACCGGTTGAAGAAGTCGTTCAGTTCGTTTGCCCTCTCCATTGTTCCCCCTGCGGCCCTGGTCTTTGTGTTGTGACCTGTAATGGTCCTCACACCTTCCCAGACCTCTCTCATGTTGTTTTCCCTCAGCTTTTGTTCCACCTTTCTCCTGTAGGTGTCCTTTGCTTCCCTCACACAGCACTTGACCTCCTGCTGTGCTGCCTTCATGGCCTCCCTGTCTCTGCTCCTGAAGGCAGCCTTCTTTTTATTAAGGACAGCCTTAACTTCCCGCGTTACCCATGGCTTGTTATTAGGGAAACAGCGTACAGTCTTAACAGGGGCGACCACGTCGACGCAGAAGTTCAAGTAATCCATCACACAGTGTGTCATCCCCTCTATATCCTCACCATGCGGATCCATCAGCACCTCCCAGGCTGTGGTGTTATAACAGTCTCTGAGGGCACTTTCCATCTCTGGGGACCACCTCCTGATGGATCGAGTTTTAACCGGCAGCTTTTGGACCAGGGGGGTGTAAGATGGCTGTAGGTGAACCAAGTTGTGATCAGACTTCCCTAATGGGGGGAGGGGAGTCGCTCTGTATGCATCCTTCACATTAACATACATGAGATCTATTGTCCTGTGGCGAGTCTGAAAATGTACAGCAAAGCAGGTGACATAGTGCAAAATACACTGAACTATGTTTTTCAAACACTTACTTACACATACGTGTCTCTAGCCTGTCTATAAACGTGTTGAAAACGAGGATAATGTTATAAAGAAAAACAATCGAAAGAGTGCAGTTATGAAAAATGCTTTTAATGAAATAAAAAAAAATAACCCAAACAATGAGAAACCAGTTTTGTTAAAATAATGTAAACAAAAAACATGAGTGGTCCCATTACAACCAGCACCTATTGGACAGATCAAAGCCCTTATCCAGCACCTTACTTGATAACCTTATCTCTTCCATATAAAGTCAGTTACTGTCTAGTTCCCATTTTTACCAGGCAGATAAAGATGAATATGGCGAAGACAGACACAGAGGCCTGAATAGGATGTACGAGTGGTTAATTGTATCTAGTATCACCATTTTTTTTCTCCACACATTTAAACGTTTGCTTGTCAAGACAGATAAGGCACAATGTGAATTCACAAACTCAAACAAAAGGCATCAGAGACAGCAAAGTGGTTAAAAGAAAACATTTCTTCCATATGTCACACAAGTGCTACTGTTAGTGTTCACCTGAGACGGCTCAATGACACGCTGTAACATCCATCATCTTCCCAAGTTAAAGTCAGAGTCACTTTGGTTGTGCTTTGGAGTCCTTCTGGCTCCTTCACTTAGTTAGTTTTGAATCTATTATCATAAATACTGCAGGTTTGGCAGCACAAGGTGAGTAGAAAAGGATCATTTACATATCATTAAAGATTTCCATTTGTGCAACAGCGGAACATTTATAAAGGGCAAAGATACAGTTTGGTTAAAGTATTCACAAAATCTTAAGCTAACTCCTGCACATTAGATGCTATCCTACAGTTTGTAGACATGGGCCTTTTACACATATATTGGTTATTATGTATGTTTACTTATGTGAGCCAATATGACAGATGTTTATATAATATTTGTAGAGAACATTGCTCAGGCGGTTCATGTTGTTCTCATCAGAAAAACCTGCTCTTACTCTTATTTACAAACAGACTTATCAATAAAGTTACTTGTAATGGTTTGATAAAAACAGCTGGATAGGATAGGCCAATCCTGTGCTGTTATTGGTACTATTCAATTCCTTGTTTAAATATACTGTATGTGTACTTCGTCATGGTTGCCCAACGTTAGGAGCCAATTGTTCGCCACATGGAGATGGCATGTCAGCTGTTAGGACTTTTTTTTTAAATTTTTTTCTTTTTTTTACTACTGCTACATCAAAGTCATTGCTCCTTTCATTATCTGCAAAGTTGTGATATTTCACCTACAGAAAACAATGTGCATCGTTTACTTTCAAACACTGAGGGCATACAGTTTAGTTACTGAACACTGGTACTTGGTATCGGTCGATACCAAGAGCAGAGGTATTTGAACATAGACTGAGAAGTCACATCTGTTAATAATGACTGTTCAGAATACTCTGAGTAGTGTTTGCGCATTTTGGAGTCTTGGTCCTCTCTAAAAGTGATAGACGACGTATAATTACGTACTTTTTCTTTAATAATGTTTATAATATAAGGAGGACACCTGAGTGACTTTGCATAGTCAAATTGGCTTACTATCCAAATGGAAAAGTTCAACTTTTGTGACTAAGGAAAAAAATTCAATATATCAGCTGCCATATTCACATTCTGCTATTTTTTCATTCTGAAGTCACTATTGGGTTAAAAAATCTCATAACTGACCAGCTGTACCCCTAACTCTGCTTGCTGGCTGCACTGAGAATAAGAGGCCATACTTACACATAGAAAAGTCTTTGAGATAAAAAATAAATAAATGAATTGCACAAGGTTTGTCACTAGTTGGAAAGCCCAAAAAGATCCAAAGAGTTCATTTGTGTTTTGTTAAGACAGACAAGGCTATTCTAGTGGTATCTCTATGATGTCCTCCTCGATGATGTCCCCCTGTGGGACAGTGACGTGTTCTGCGGGGGTTGTCTTGCAGCTCAGCCCTGCGAAGGGGCTGCACCAGGACAGAGAGAAGGGGCCACCAAACGCTATTTTCATGGCCTCCCAACATGGCACCTTCCCCCACTTCCCCGTTTCTCCCTTCAAACGCTCGATTCCCTGAGGAAGACAATAAAAAACAGTCTGAAGTGAAAGAGGCTTATCAAACAGGACTGGACGTCTGCCATTTTCTTCATGCACTTTCCATCACAACAATGACAACGATGATTTCTCAAACTGCAACAACACAGTATGATTTAATTCTTTGGGCTTGTTTCTCAAAACAAACTGGGCTTAAGATGTGCAGACTCATTTATTAGGGCTCAAAGTGATATGTCTACTTTGACTGACAGGTGGATGCTGCAAGCCGTCTTTTTAATGTCCAGCTGCTGGATTGTGTTGGTGCTTAAATTCTTTTTTTCTGGGATTCAATGTACTCACTGGCCACGTAAGAAGTCTGTGCTCCAGTATTTATTTTTTGAAAATCTAATTTATATTTACATTTCCCACATCACAGCAGCTATAAGAGCCTGAACCCACCTGACATGTTTGTTAGCTCTTTGAGTGTTTCTCATGCACTGATTTTAATTTCCCTCAGAATCAATAAAGTATCTATCTATCTATCTATCTATCTATCTATCTATCTATCTATACATACAGCAGACAGGATTGATGTTTGCTGTCTTTGCATCTCATGAGAGAATCTCATTCTGTCAACAAACCAACAGGTGCATGATGGGTACATCCATGAACCAAAAAACATGATTTGCAGTAATTTAACTGAAAGAAAAAGTATTCTGTATTATTCTTTAATTATTGCTTGTTCTTAAATTTGTTTCTGATGCAGCGTCAGCACTGCAGTGCTACAAGAATTGTCCAGTGGAGTTGGAAAAAAAAAAAAAAAAAAGTCTGAAATGATGCCTCGCTGACCCTGTTCTGACCATAAGAGTGAAACATTTTGACCTATTCTGAACATATCTGAATAATATACACTGATCTGGATGCTTCTCCTGATTCACATTGTCTCTGCACCTCAGAAATAGACTTTTCTGAGGTGCAGTGTTGCTAATATTGCCATTATCTCCTGTTAAGCTTCAGCAGAGTGAAATAAAGCAAGTGAGGACTGTTGACCTGATCACTATGAGCAAGTATGCTGTCACCGCTCCTCAAGGTGCTTTTCTTTCTCTGTGTGTTTGAGAGACAAACGTCTCTGGCTGCTATATGCTCAGGTTAAGAACATTTGAGTTTATGTTCCAGGAACCAATTCCTCTTCAAGTACAATAAGCCACTAAAAGGCCAGGTTGGTAATTTATGAAAACTAGCATGATTCTGAAAGTAGCATTCCCTCTGTGCTCCTTCAAAAGCTACGCCCCTCGCACTTTGAGTGTGGGCACGCAAGGGGTAGAGAACGAGCAGGGACGAATGATTGGTTTATTAAATTGGCGCCTCATAACAGCCACTGGTTGAAGTTTTTTTTGCATGTTTACTGCTACGGATGACAGGTTTTCTTTGTTCCTTTTTCAGAGCACATGAGATATTCAATTCATTTCTAGAGACAATTTCAACCAAAATCTTTCAAAGTATATCTGGAGAAAATGACCAACCTTGCCTTTAAGGGTTGTATTTAAATAGTTTAAGACTATCTTTGAATATTTACAGTTTGTACTGAGAAACCTGCCTAAAATGCAATAAAACACTGTATAAAATGACTCACATGCACTCTAAATAAAAACTGAAAAAGAAAAAAAAAAAGCCTGTGGAAGAAGCTAAGATGTCTTATGGTCACAGTGCATGCACCAGATCACACTCAATGCTTCATTATGTTTGGTTGAAAACAGAAAGAGCGAAAAAAAAGACATGTAGCACACTTTGGTCTTCAGGTTGAAATCTGCATGCTCGTGATGTATTAAACTTAGCTGGACATCATAGTGACCTTTGTTGCAGCTTACCTCTCCTTAAGTCTACAAAGAGTTGTCTGCTTCAGAAAGCGTTTGGCAGAGCGAGTTATCAACCAAAGCAAATGCATGAGTGTGGAGAGAACATTTGATGGGAAAGGGTAGATTACGGACAGTACAGTGGGAACAGAATGAAAGACAAGGACAGAGTGAAAGTTCAACAATGCAGGGTGTGAGAGGCCTGAATGCAGGAGAAGTGGAAACCTTTAGTTTAACAGTGTTTGATAAAACAGAGGCATAAACACATTCTTTGGATGTGAACTGCCCTCCTCACTTGAAGGACATAACATCAGAAAAGCAAGCAAACACACTTTTTGCATCGCAACTGAGAAATATTTATTCTCTGCGAATGTGCTGAAAGATCTTAAGAATATTTAGAAAGAATTAAAATTTCAGTAAAAAAACAAATCATCTCTCCATCACTGTCACCAGCACGGCCCGCATCATCATACCAGCAGTGATTCACATACAGTAATAAACCAGCCTTCACCTGAACAATGCATTCAGATACCAAAGATACATACAATATAATGTAAACAAAGAAAGGAAGAATAAAGAATAAAATGCAAACATTAGAACAGAGCAGAAGAATTCTTAATGATAAAAACAAAGTGCAAATGAACCTTTTAAGTACTCAGTCAATGAGGAATATTAAATGCTGTACTTTGACATAAATTGCAAAAGTCCAGAAATAGAGTCCGCTGTACAGGTTTACACTTCATATGGCGCTTCTCTGCTTGATGGTTAAAACCCATTTGGTTTTAACCAGCAAATACTATTTTAAAGCAAAGCCAGACTCCCTTTTTTTCTGAGGATTTTCATGTCAAAGCTTACCAAATTAGTCATGTAATTGTGGAGGTCATTAAATCCAAAATGCTAAATGTAAAAAAGGGGCATGTGTTTGAAGCACAGGGGCTGTTTTACTGTCTACTGATCATGTTTGTGATGGTTTCAGCAGCACAACCGTTCATCGAAAAAAGGGAGATTGAGCCTTTTAGAGTGCTGTGATTGACTGGTCTGGTAACCACAGCATTTAAAAAAAACATATTTTACTGCTGACAGACAAGCTGTGACTGACAGACTGGCCATAGCCATGGTCATTTAGCCCTGAAAATAAACGTTCCTTCAAACTTTCCAAGAGGTCAAAAAACCTCCAGCAACACTTGAAGTAAGAAGATCCGCTTTATTGGTCTAATACAGTTGCTCGTCATACTCCAAGTGTTGCTGGAGCTTTTCGGCCTCTTCGAGCCTTTCACTCTCCATGCATCTTGGTAGTTGGTGAAGTTGTACTAGAAAACAAACTTTCCTAGGCCATGGCAAGGTTGAATTTTGATTCTGGATTCTGTTGGATAGAACAAACAAAAACACATGCTGCCTTGCTTTGATTTAAAAAAAAGGGGACATTGCTACTCCTCAACAAAAGCTTTGTTTGTGTCCAGCATGTATCAGAGAAATCAGGGAGGACACTCACCACTGTGCAGACTGTACCGAAGCTATTAAAGTCAATTAAAACACTTAAACTCCCTTTTTAAACCTCGTTTACCCCAGAAAAACACTTCAGGTGTGGAGCTGAAATTCAACACCCTGTTAAAAGGACCCCTTTGAATTCCCTATTAGAACTAGTGATACTTTGTAAAAGGATCCCTATGAGTTTCATGTGGTGTGATGTACAGATTCTTAATGATGAATAAAAAAAAGAGCAATTGTAAAACATTGGGAAGTAGCTATCACATTTGTATCAGAAGACATTATTTTGATTAGTAAATGGTGAAGCAGTTGGCCTAACAAGGCTTCATCAAATTATTTATCCAAATATCCACAACTATGCTGGAAAACTGCTCCTTTATTAACTCTATTCTGTATAATTTAAAATTGGTTAGCCTTAGAAAGGACCCGTTTGCAGAGTTCTCCAACAATGGACTTTAGAAGACGTTAACTCCGAAAGTACCCTAAAATTGATCACCAATCATTAATCAAATCAAATCCATTTTAGGGGAACATGATTAGACCTTTTGCTGCTAAATTCCATCAGACATGAATTGACAGCAGCAGAGGTGACTTGACTTCAATGTGTGTGCTTCCACTGGCCTTGGTTTTAGCTCTGGTAGTCCCTTTGTCACTTGTCACTTTGCAGCAGATATGTAAGGCTTGTATGTTTTCCTGGATACTGGAGCATGGCACATCAATTTACCATGGAGCAGGACAGGAAGTCAGACACCAGACTCTGTATGTGATCCTCTTGTTTTTTGGAACCAGTGTTAACCAAATATACAGTTTCATTATTTTCAGACTTCTGAACAATTGGTGTTATTTCAGTACTCAGTGGATTGCCCACTACTGGCCATTAGAAAGAATGCAGGTTTAAGGCCATTCTGCATTGCTTTGTAAGCTTCATATTTAGCATCCATTTGTGTGAAAATAATGAAGTTGAAAGGGTTAATTCATCTAAGTGACCCAGAAACCCACTTTTCCACTTACATCTTGATGCCATGTAGCCATGCTGATGGATTTGTTTACAGTAACTACTGGATACAAATGGGGTCTTGGACGACTTTCATGTTTTAAACACTGACATCTATGTACATGTTTGTACCTGATGTCACCTTGATTTTATGATGAAAATTCAAACTGTCAACAATTTGCTTAGATGTCATTATTTGTGGATCACAAATGACATCCGTAATGATTAGCTGATTTAGCGAAATGTTAACTAGAATAAAGTTCATTAGAAATTATTCTCATGGTTGGTTTGTCACTTCTGTGACAGCTGAATAAACATTTTGGGGTTTGGACTGTTGTGTATATAAAAGTGTCATGTTAAACATAATTCAAGAGCTCACAGTTCTTCAGACCAATGAACCGCACGAATGGAAGGAAATGGTCCAGAGGCAACCCCCTGAAATGTAGGTTTAAAATATTCCCTTTGGGCTAACCTCATAGCAATGACTCAGGCTCCGACTGGACCAGCCCCAAGCAATGCTGCCGTTGACCTAAGCCCCGTTTCCACCAAGCGGTCTGGTATGGATCGGTATGTACGGTTTGTTTTGGTTCAGTAATGCCTGATCCTGTTTGTGTTTCCACAGCAAACCATGCCCTATTTGATAGGCAGCGTGTAAGCCAGATGCCGATAGCCGCGCGTCAGCTACTCTACATCTACTCTGTCACTGGCATGTGGCTCTCAGTTACAAAACGCAATCAAGCTTTGTGTATTTAAAACACGGTGGTGTTGTGTTTGTCCTTTAATGCTGCTGTCGCATGGGAAGTGACACATCTTTCGACCAATCAACAGACAGCAGTGTTTAGCTCCACCTTTTACTTGGCACCGGTCCCAAAAGTTAGGATGCTACGGTGAAATCGGTGACTTGGGGCGCTTTCCTGGCTTTAGTCTCTGTACAGCACGCATTTTGTGTCGTGCCGTACAGAGACTGAACCGCCTGGTGGCTACAAGGCTTTAGAGTGCCAAGGGGCCTGACACAGCGAGCTCCTGTCCCTGCTTCTTTCTCTCTGTTATGTTACCAACTTGTGCTCCCTTGTCTCTGTGGTTGCCATAGGGATCAGAGTGGATCTACTTGATTCCAATTGCTTCAATTAATATTATCTGTCCTTCTTATATCTTGTTTTTTTTTAAGGCGTAAACGGTCAGACCCTAACTGCTAATCCTTAAAGTACTTCATTTTAATGCATCATTATGTTTACCATTATTATTTGCATGTTGACATAAATCTGTATTAGCGGTGGTCTAGATGACCTTTTACCATGATTTTGCCCAAACAAATAACTGTTTGATTACTCAGGCTCTTTAAACATGATGGCACTTTTTTTAAAGGATGAGATTTTATAGATAAATAGACTAAAGGCAGGGTAGGTAATTTTCTAACTTTTGTGCTCTGAAAGAGAAACAAAAAAAAATTATCTGTAGCAGTTGTAAACAACTAAATGCCAATGTCCGTACACGTTTAATTAAACCAATCAAGCCTCTCTACCCCACGCATGGATGAGTCCACAAACATGAGCTGAAATCAGCTTCTGGAACAATGGTGCTCGTGCGTGTAAGTGAGGGGGCGTGGATTTTAATGGAGCACAGAGGGGAGGGGGTGAGTGAATACAGAGAACGAGAGGATGCTACTTTCAAAATCATGCTAGTTTTCAAAAACTACCTACCCTGCCTTTAGTCAAGAAACAAAAATGCAAGTGGATACAAAGCCTTGACCCCAAACTAAAACCATCATCATGGCCAGACACGGCAGGATATAAGTGAGAAATTGGCTTTTGGTGGAATTCAGCTGAACTTAAAACTTCATCACAGAAAAGAGAAAAGCAAGCAGGAAGAGAGAAGGCTTCGGATACAACAACAGAAATAGAAACAGCTCAGAAAAAAAAAACAGATTAATCACAGTGTCGTCAAAAACAGGATTCACAAACTAAAAAGTGTTTTCTTTTTCTCTGCAACTCGACTCACCCAAGGCAACACAAGAATAAACGTATAGCGCACTTAGTTGGCAACACAAAAAGCAGATGGAAAGCGGTTCACAGCGAGCGTGGGAGATAAATCATGTTCAGCATTTGGAGCATCAGAGCACCATAGCTCGGCTCTGTGGGGCTGAGTGGGGCTTCCCACTCTGGTTGTGATACAGCCGCCTCGTCTCCCTGCGCTGAGCTCTCACACCACATACTGATAGGTCTCAGCCTTCCCGTGGTCAGGGGTGGAGAAGGGACTAAACCACAAAAAGGAGAAAGGGTGTCCAAATACCGCCCTCATGTTCATCCACTTAGTTTTTTTAGCCCATCTTCTCTCTTCCTTTTTCAACTGCTCTATGCCCTGAAAACGAGAGACAACCACACTTCAGTTGGTTGGCGTTTGTGAATCAGTCAGTCAGTGATCACAATCCTTGAAAAATGAAAAATCCTATTTTTGAAAAAATGATTTGGTTCATAGACTCAGTGTGAAAAAGGGGATTTCTCAACAGGCATTGTGTAGCTTTGTCTGCTCTATTCAGAGGTCTTCACAGGTCAAATGACGGACCTGAACCCTGATAAGTCTCTCTCACAGCCTGATAAGCAAGCCCCCCCCCCAAAAAAAAGTTAGAACCTGGGAATGGGAAGAGAAAGCGTTCAGATTTTCTATCCCTATCCTTTTAAACAATGTTTTAACATTGTTGGCCACGCTTGCTGTGTGTAAACGTTTCACGTGATAATTTGAAGCTTTATATAACCAACTAAATTGTTTGGCTGGTTTATTGTCGACGCATTGGTCTTGAACTTTGAAATGTGTTCTGTACACTTTCATACCACACCTATCTTTCTAGTTATTATGGACTCCATCCAGAGTATTTCTGGAAGAAGCACGACAGAGTTCTGGTATCTCTTTTGTAAGCCTTGCCTGAAACACAAACTGGGGCCTAAAACTGGCGTATGCCACTCCTACTCAAAGTAAATGGTAATGTGCTGAGCAGTAAGCTAACTCTGACCCATGTATTATAACTCCATCATCAGGGATGAAGAAGTCAAACTACTTCAGAAAAAAACAAAACAGTTTAAAAGTAACTGTAATAAAAGCTGACAGGATCCCGTGGGGAAAAACAATCATTTTCCCCAGTCATCAATAATGCAAACATTCCATTTTACACTCTGATGCCAGTGTGTACAAGCTGTCATAACCCATACTGATTCAATACCGTCAACGGGCAAAGACAGATATATTAATAAACTGAACAGAAGAGGATGAAATTGTTGTCTGATACACGTTTCTCTTATGATCTCCACAGATCCACTTGCATGTAATGATTATTTTGGAACAGAAATGGTATCTGCTGTCAAAGAGTAAACACCTGAGTCAGACCACATTGTAAAATATTTGACATTGTGCATGGACTCCTGTGAGGGTGTCAGGCTCATCGGTGGGGGGTGACCTGTGAAGACCTCTAGTCCTGTTGCCTTTCCCTCTGTGTGCTGTACAGTCTCTGTCTGAGTTGCAGACAAAAAGAAGTTGGGTTTGGTGAGCTCCGATACACTGGCACCCAACAGGCTGAGTGATTTAAGGATGACACCAAACTACAAAGGGGGGAGGACACTGATTCCTTCACCCACTGATACATGGACAAATTGATCACTTGATGAAAACTAATTTGCAGCTAATATGTCACTTTGCAAACTATATCTTCTACCTCTTTGGCTGCAGCATTTCATGACTCATAGAGGTTTGGTGTCTGGCCTGTAGTACCGACTTTTATCACAAACAAGAACCCAATAGAGAACTTTTTTTTTTTTGCAGTGACTCATTTTTAACCACAACCTGGAACTTGTTGCATGTTATTCGACATCAGTCAGCAACAGGAGAGACATCCCTTCGCTGTTAACAGCTTGAACTAGAAGGAAAGGTTCAAGTTTGCTCATGGAAATAAAATTAAAAAAAAGGCTGGCTGGCAGCAGCAGGGAGAAGAGCAGGAGGAAGAAATGAAATAGGAAATAAGAGGTCAGGAAGAGAGAGGACTGTTGGTTACTACATGGGTCACTTACGGTCTCGTCGGTACAGATGGAGTGGACTTGGGTGCCGAACATCACAGAGGTGAAGATGAGAAAGAGGAGACCTTCAAAGCACAGGAGTATGAGGAGGATGACTGTAGCTGGAGGAGAGAAGGTACTGCACTCTGGGGGATGGAGGGAAATGGAGGAAGATAAATGAAGGGGCATATGAGGAAATGCTAGAAACTAAGATCAAATAAACTAGCACAATCCCACTGGGAACACTACACTACAGTGAGGATGTAAACCTTTAATGCAGGGCTAAGCCCACTCAATACCTAGTGAGGGTGCTTTAGTAACAGGGGGAGAGAAGGGGGTGATCAAGAGCAAGATGGTAAGGTTGCAATGTTGTTTTTAAGCTTTGCCTGTGCACAAAGTTGGACTGATTGAATAAAAATGACGCTGATTTATTGACAGAAACTCCAACACGTGTTTTCAGATGCTGAGAGAGGGGGGGGGGGGGGGGGGGGGGGGGTTGTTGAAAGGCTGTACGCTACCTTCCCAAGAAGGTAGCGTACAGCGTACCTTTGGTTCGATTAATCAAATGGAGCTGAAGCTAACTGCAGTTTGTTTTTTTAAACAGTTCAACATTAGCTTCAATATCAGCCTGTATCAGTCCCATTGTTCTCCTTCACGACAACGTTTTCTGTCAGCCAGACAATAAAACATTCAATGCCATTTTCAAACGAACATAATTCTTCCAAGATATTTCACTGTAGTCCTTAATTAGAGGAGAGTTCATTGTGATGTCTGAAACATGTCAGAAACAAGATGAAGTACATTTCAGCACTATCCTCAGAACGGAAGAGCTCTTGAGAGACACTGATTTTTAACTCGATATTTATTTATCTTTTTTTTTTTACTGACTTTAATGGCTTGGTCTTTTTTTTTTATCATGGAGAGGATTAAACTTCTGTAAATGATGTGGCTGACAGAAAAATAAAAAGAACATTGTGAACAAGGTCAGGGAAGGAGATGCTTTCATAAAAGCAGACAGCCTCCTCTACTTTGTAAAAACCCTGTAGAGGAGACTTGCCTGTAGTTGAAGATGTGTCTCTAAGAAGAGCCTTTTTTTCAGCCTTTCATCAGTTTGATTCAGAGAGGAGCAGCACTCGGTGAGTAAATGAGCTTTTGCTAACACTGTTGTGAACAATGAATAGCGCGGGATCACTTCCAGACGTTCTTTCTCTCTAAAGCCTCACATGCTGTTTCTCCAACACTGAACTGTGTACACTGGATGACAAAGTTAAAACACATCGACCTGACTGACCTGGCTTTGGGTCCTCCTGACTTAAGATTTAAAATGTTTGCTTTTACATTTATGTAAAAAAGGATTTTAGACAGCTGATAAAAAAAGAACACCCCAGTTGAAGAGACTTCACAGGAGGATGCTTCCAACTAGCAGTCATTTTTAAAGGAAACACTCACTTGTCCAATCGTCTTCAAAGCAGTTGAGGAAATGGAAGACCACCATGACCAGAGAATGGAGAGAGACGAGTGCAATATACATCTAATAAAAAAGGGACAAAAACAGGAAGAGCCACTGAATAAACATCCACCACATTCTAGTAACTGTAAACAAATCTGCATACATCCTGCACCACAGCAATGGTTTTGCACTTCACACCAGCTTCAGGTTTGTTCTTCTCGTCAGGTTTGTAACCTTGAGTGTAATACTGAACTGAGTTTCCATACATACTTTAGCCTGAAATTAATTAATTATATATATATATATATATATATATATATATAATTTTTTTTTTTTTAAAAGCTTCTCCAATCTGATGACACATTAGCCTCTGAAAACATCTGATCGACAACATTATAAAAGACGCACTCTGAAAGGGAACTTACTGTGAAAAGCACAAAATACTTTTGGTTGTTCTCCCCGACACAGTTATTGACCCAGGGGCAGTGGTGGTCCATCTTCCTTATGCAACGTTTGCAAACACTGTGAGAGATCCAGCAAGTTAGGTTTCTAATAAACGAGGTTAAGATTTAAAAGATCAACAGCCTACTGCTACAAATTCAAAACAATGTTTTCAAAAGGCAATATTAAAAGTTAAAGGGATACTTCACCCATTTACATGAAGCTGTGTTGCAATATGACGCTTTTTGCATCACATGAAGAAAACTTTCAAGCAAAGAAATACAAATTTTTCTCGTCTCAGGGCAAAATGAGCGCTGGATTCACGACCATTCAACACTACTACCATGTTTCTAATGATACAAAGCTTCATGCAAATGGGTGAAGTATCCCTTTAATAAAAGGAACTTTCTTATTGACAAATAAACCATTGTACAATGTGTATTAAACCCTTGACGCCTGAATTTGTTTCCAAGTATTGAAACATTTTTTTTTATGTGTTTCTGCTTTCAAGAAGATGCTAAATTAATTAATTTGAAAATAGCACATAAATAGATATTACATAAAAATAGCACATACATAGCACATCAAACGGATGTCGTTCTGTCTCTGACTGGTCCTATGACAAACTAATGCTTGCAAAAGGTTCCTAGGCATGTATTGAAAGTGCATCAACCGGCAGTGGAGGAATACGGACACTATTTTTGTGGGGGAAGCGATGTGATGCAAATTCGCAACAACAGGCATCAAGGGGTTAAAACTGTATGACTTCTTTACTGCATCAAAACACAGCAGCTGTAGGTGTTGGATTAGGTGTGTGAGTGCCAGCGCAGCAGTTAGTTGCATGTCCTGTTTGTCCTACCTGCAGTGGTGAGCTCGGTCAGGCTTGATGCTGCAGCACTTGGGACATTTGTAGACCACCTGCCCTGGTTTCAGCTGAAGGCTCTCTATGTATTCCTTTGTAGCATTTCCTTTTGGCACAGCTCCCTAACAAGAAACAGGAGCATTCAGTCATAACTTCAGCATAATTTGAAGCTCATTAGTTAGCATTATTAAACAAATGGCAGTCATTTGTTCCCCTTATCAAGATTAGAAAGATAAACTAGTCAGGATGTTTATTAAAGTTATTGTATGTCTCAAGAGTTCTTTCACTTACAGGGTCAGTGCACATTGCTCTAAGGTGTGAAGCAAGGGCGAGGAAGGCCAAAATGTTGAAGAGGGTCCCGTTCACAATGCTGTATGTCAGATTCTTGGAGGGCAGCAACATCACAAAAAGTACCACAAACTCTGCATAAAACACCAGCATCCAGGTGATGACAGCACACACGATGCCGCAGGCATCCCTGATGAACCACATGGCAGAGGCAGAGGACGACGTGATGACGTCTTTGGAGATGGGAATGCGCTGCTCGGTCTGTATGCAGGTGGTCCCTGACCCGGCCCCTGCCAGCCCACGCCCATGCTCCACATCCCTGCATCTGTGCACCGGGCTCTTCATCCTTCATCTAAGCTGTTCCCCTGCCGTTGCTGCCAGCAGACCGAATGTACATTCAGGCTTTAGACTGGGTCACCGCATGCTGGAGGAGAGAAGAAGGAGAGTCCTCGTTAGGGGTGAGTCAACGTTCAGTTCTTTAGAGACGAGTTCAACCAACCAATGAGACCGAATATCAAAGGTGTCTGTGTTGTGTCAAAGAAGAGATTGGGCATCCCACCTAAAACTAAAGCCCTTTTCAGAGTGCTACTTCACAACAGCTGCTGTGACTGGCCAGTCTGAATAGGGTGAACAAAGACTTCCTCAGTTACAACTGTGTTGACAGCCTTCACTTTCAATGACTGTCCAGCTCACCCTCAAAGTTAGAACAACATGTTATTGATGGAGAAGTCATTTCCAAGATGTAAAATAAATATGCCACTAAGACCCTGTGTGGGGTGAAAAGAAGCCAGCATCCTTACGAACTGATATTAAATTCAGTGTTTCGACTTTTCTCCCTCTCATCATGTCTGTGTTCATCATTACGTTTCAACTAAGTGTGTGACAACAATCCCAAACTTAGTGCATTAATAACAGTAATAACATCTAATCTCATTTTGGTGGATTCACAAACCTTGTTCTTAAATTGCTTCCCCTTATTCAGAAAAGTATCTTCTGTAGTTGCAGTGAAATTCTATGGCCATTCTTTCTTTGATGAACAGACAGACGCAGACCCCCAGATACCCCCCACTTTCATCTAATGGGCATCATTAAAGCATCATTTTATCATGGTAGCATAAGCACTCATGTAAAGCCAATGTTTACTTCCAAAGCCCGTTTCCGCCAGTACCTTCGTAATGCATCCATATCTTTCAGACAATCATTGTTTTAATTAATTGCATCAAAACAATCAGGTGGTGCGCAACTTCCTTTTTGCACATTTCCAGGGGAAATCCTGAGTTTCCCAGTAACAGGAAATGCTGTTTGAAACTGAACTTTCCTGTTCTAAAATGAAGCATGTCAGCAGAAGTGGAAAAACAAGCCCCCCTCACACTGATTAAAAATACATAAAGACACCTGGTAACTCCTTAAAACTAATTTTTCCACACTTATCAACATCGTAGTAAAATGATCTTGTGCCAACATGACATCCTGTCTCACCTTTGTGAACTCATTCTGATATCGAATGACAAGAAGCAAAAGGGGAAAGCAAACGCAGCAGCACCAACGTGTCTGTGTCACAACCTGCAGCTGTCTGACAGCAGGTGGATCAATAAGGTGACAGAGAGAAGACAAATGTGGACTGTCGTCGTCGATGCTCAACATAACCTTCCGCATAGCAACAGCTTAACTAGTCCGTTTATAAATCCTTTAAAATACAAATCTCACAGGTACAACACAATGTTACATCAACAACTGTTATACGATTCTACAAGGTCATATCCCTGAGGGTAATAAAGTGATCGATTAATTGATGTTTGGTAAGGATTGACCTCTCTCGCAGATATGTGGGTCGTTTTTTTCCACATCTCTGTTCCAGCAGGTTTGCCTCCTTGCTAAGTAAACAAGCTAGCAGCATTCTCCTTAGCCAGGTAATACTTCTTTAAACGGCTTTGTTGTCAGGCTACGACAGTTTATCGGCCTGTATCGAGTCAAAACCTGACTGAAATCCACACAATCCGACACATGTTTTTAAGGTATGGTTAACGTCAGTTAACGTAAGCTAAGGCTAACAGCGTTGCTCCCGTTTCATATTTAGCAATTACTAACCTGTTCGTATATTCTCCTCAGCTATAGAAGTATGAGAAGGCCGGGACGTATTTCTGCCTTCTCTTTAGATTTACTTTTCTACATTTCACTTTATCTCACCTGAAACACGAGCATCCTTTGGACGCTTTTTTAGACGCTGTTGAGTACCCGGTTGGTGGCTCCGGGTAGCTCTCCGACGATGTGGTGCGCACGCACCTCCAACAACACCATGGCGTCATGACGCACGGAAATTTAGCCAATGATATTGTCAGAAAGGTTTTTAGCCTTTAACGTCAGAGAACATACCCAGACACACCCACTTCTTTCAGATCTCACCGTCCATCTCTTTCTACTATCCTTTTATTCTACAAAAAATAAAACAAAAGTATATTGTCATAAAAGATCGTACAATTACAAAAAACACGTAATAAAGCTGAACATTTCAATGAGATGGCATTTCCCATTTTAAGAACTCTAAAGAGGCCAAGGGCAAACTACTACTACATTATTCCTTAGCAATATTAGCAATATATAACAGTTAATAAATTTTTGACAGTAAGCCATTTGATTGGTTTTTAACTTAAAAAGGGAATGTTGAACGCTCAGACATAAACAAAGAATATAGTGCATCATTACTTTGAACCTTTCAAACTTTTCATCATTAGAGGGCAGTGCAGTACTCTTGTATACATATTGTTCAGTCATCATGGATGCTAATTTTGGTCTTTCAGATTGACAAGACATTCACTGATCAAAATCGCAAAGTGCAGTTTAGATGTGTCTTAGAGGCTGAGTCCTTTGCTGTGGCCCATGTCACCCCCACCATCTCTTACTTGTAATGCTTGTCTCTATGGTCAAACTAACCCCCCCCCCCCCCCCCCCAAAAAAAAAAAAAAAGTGTACCACATGAAGGTAAGAATAGTTTTTTTATTGATAATATTACTAATTTTATCAGCATCATTGATAGTACAAAACATTAAGCTGGAACTTTGATCAAATGTGGAGGCACAATTTTTTGAAATAAGTAGATCCATGCAAATTGTCATTTCTACATTTCTACAATTATTTTGCAGAAGGACAGACAATGTAGAGTTAAAAGAGTCTACTACATAGGAAAGTTATGAGGACTCTCTCTCATACTCACCAATAACTTCTTAAAGGCCACTTCATTAATTATAACTGAGCCTCCAAAGGCTCTTAAAAACCTAATGATTAATAACAGAAGAATGATTTTTAGACAAAACACCTCACTAAAGTTGATCAGAGTCAGTTTCAAAAGATTCATTCCATCCATAAACACAAAACAAGCCTGCCACAGGCTCTCTGCTTGTGGTTAAAGGATCAAACAAACCACATCGTTTCAAACTGATCCTGACTTACCATGTGTTTTTAAGGTTGATTGTTGCACAATCAACCTTAAAAATTCCTTGTTCCTTCAAACACATATCAATGTTTATTTCACTGGTGTGCCCTGATCTGCACAAACAAGCCCCCCACAGTTGCCTGTGAATACTTCTTCCCCATAAAACACTCCCAAAGAGCCACTCTCATCTACTATACCCCTTGGGACACCTTGACTGTGTAAACCCATAGAACTGCTACATGCTCTTGATTAAGCTCTCTGCAGTACTTTTAAGGCACTTCTCATGAGCTCATGAAGTATAACAGTATTACTTTAAAAACATCACATACACATAGAGAAACACAGGACTGTCAGCATTTATTTAAGGTCTGAAATGTATTTATTTATTTTTAGGTAGAAGAGATTGGGTGCTCCATGAATAAGCCTCCACAGTGTCTCCTTGTAGTCATAGTGATAGAATAAAACGACACTGCTACATCTCTGAATGTCTCATTTCGCTTTAAAAAAACAAACAAAAACAAAAAACAACTAAGAGACAGCTGAGTTGGCCAATCCAAATTCACATCCACCTTATAACAGAGTCAGCTTCCTTCAATTCAATTCAATTAAAAAAACTTTATTTGTCCAATGGGGGGGGGGGGGGGCATATGAGTCCATAAATAGACTGAGTGCATAAAGGAGTCCATGAGCATCTTCAGTGAGTTAAATCGTCTTGTTGTGAGACGAAACACTGTTTAAGTGTTTGCTCTCTTCCTTGTCGTTGTGTTGCGTTCTGGCTCAGCACAGAGACAGTCCCAGTTTTTACTTTTACTGGAGAAGCGCATGAGTTTTCAAGAGCGTTTCTGTCATTACCTCATCCTTCCAATAGGTGGCAGTTGTAATCAAGAATGGTTGATCTTGTATTTTTCTAAATGTTCCGTCACAGTTTTCATCTAAGAGATTGATGATACAGAAGGACCATGTTTGCATTCATTTTTTAAAAATCTTCTAATGTAACGTTATTTCAAATCATGTTTAAGGGAAACAGCAGGGCTAGTTAAATGTATTTATTTGTTTTAAGTAATCTAATCATTTGACTTAAGTCTATATTTAAGGCCTGTATTTACTGGAATACATTGATTGGAAGGCATTGAGTCTCTCAAATGTATCAATCTATAACATTTTAAAGATGTATTTATAGTCTTAACATAACCACACCTTTTCTTTGGAATGGAAAATGACCAGACCCAAAAGCTATCTCAGCAATGTATGCTGCATGCATTCACAAAGAAGATGCAGAATGACTATCAGCATATAGGCCTTTTTTTAACATTAAACATTTCTAAAATTTCTACAGCGTCTGGAGCATAGAATAAGTGTTTATCTCCAAGCACTTAATTGATGTCATTCAGGCTCACTAATGTGGACTGGATATGAAAATTAAAACATTAACAAATAAAACCTCAGATGATTTTAGTGTGCCTATTATTTGTGCCAAAGTATTCTGTTGTAACTTAGTCATTAAACCAACAGACATAATAAAATGTTTTACTTGATGCTTTAGCGACATTTCATAGTCTTTTTGTTCCTAATATTGTATTAATACTAGCAGTTATTAAAAGGTCATTGATATTATTATTATTATTATTATTGTTATTATTATTGAGATACATACATTATTGATATTATACCCTTTCTTTCTCTCCTCTGGTCTTGTTCTCTTTTTCCCTTTCAGTCCTGAAAACGTAATTGATCAATGCCCACCAGTAACATCTGTGCATGTCTGCCTTCAGCTCAATAAGCACTCATGGAGGAGGCAGAGCAGGTACACACATGCACAATGCAACCACATGGTCTACACTGCACAGCACATGCTCCTTTGGGAAAGAAAGAGTTGTTTGAGAAACACTGCTAGAGAAAAAGATGTTTAAAAAAATCAACTCTGGGATGTTTGTTTTTGTCTAAATACAGATGCACAGCTTCTGTTAAACTGTCATTACTCGACCCAAAGAAAAATGTCCTCGCTTGACAGATTGCATGACATACAATCTTGTCCAATGTTGGTAATTTCACACCTCACATGTCATTGGTTAACATTGTGAAGACAAATGGCAAGATGTGAGTCATTGGACAAAGAAACGTAAAACATCTATTGAATGGCAGCACAGATGATTTTCATGTTCAGTATTTCTCCAGATTGAAAGTTTACAAAAAAAATTTCTTTTGACCTGGTCCTGCAAAATTCCACTCTGACCCTACCTGTTCTTCGCACCAGCACTGCAGACATTCCTGCCCTCCACAAAGTGCCGCAAAGTCCTCGGCCTATAAAAATACAGTATGTGTGCATGTGTGCATGTGTGCATGTGTTTGTGTCTGTGCCTGCTATATTCTGGGAAAACAGAAGAAAAGATAATACTTCCTGTGACACTGAGATGAATAGCTTTAGTAGTTTTTACTCCATTATCGCAGTATCTTCCCCTTCCACTCTGTGACAGTAAAACTGTTTTTTTGGGGGGGTTTTATGCTGATGTTGTTGAGGTCACGTGGAATTATGTGCATTCGGCCTGAATGAGTCCTTGACTGTGCTGTATAAAGTTTGTTTTAGCGCAGCTGTTTGGCTAGAATTTGCAGAAGCCTGTTGAACTCTGTTCTGCAGGTTTTGGAGGATTTTTTATTGAGCCTAGTTGGTTGTCATGGAGCTAATGTGATTGGTTGTTGTGTGTATATTACTGTGATGATGCCTGCTTCTAACACCACCCCCGTCATAAATCAAAATAGTGACAGGATTACATCCTTAATGGTTTCAAGAAATATTGTTTGTATCTGAAGTAAGTGTATTTGTAGCCCTCATGTGTGCTTAACCTTGTGTTACGTCATGTTATTTCACTTATCAAGGTCACAGTGTTATTGTGAATATGAGACATAACATGTAATGACAATAACCTCATGCTGAGACATACTGTAATAATGAAGTCATCAGAAGGTTGTGGTAGGGTAGCACTGAAGGACCAGGGAAAAATATATGCCACACCACTGTTATCAGGTAACATTGAAACTTGAGGGAAGTGAAATATTGTATTTCTTTCAAACTGTTAAGCTAATTTTCTAAGTGAGTCTGCATGAATTATTAAACTACAATTATGCTTGCACTCATGTAAAGTGGTGTTCAGTGATTTAGTAACTTGTTTTTGCTAGGTCCAAGGAAAAACAGCTGCCCTTGTGCATATTGTTTGTAGACCCCACATTAAATTTAGTGTCTCACGTGTATAATATGCACCTTGATTCTTGTTCATATTGTGTGCAAATGTTTCAGACTAAAAAAAACAACACATTTTATGGTTTTGACTTCTTTTTCTCACATTTCCACCAGTATAATTAGCTAAAACAAGATTATTGTTCCTAAAGGGATATTCTGTCTTGGGATATGTAGCAATATATAGCTGTGTTCTGCTTAATACACGACTAGAGTAGCGTCAAATACTTCAAAAAGACATGATGAAAATGTTCTTGCTATATAAAGAAATGGATATTCAAAATCTTGCTAAAACCTTTATGTCATAAAAGAGTTTAAACAGAGGCTGTATGAAAATGAGCACAAATCCATGTGCACAACTTCCATCCATCTATTCATTTTCTTTACCACTTTTCCGATTTTGTGGTCGCAGGGGACGGCAGCCAATCCCAGCTGTCATTGGGTGTGAGACGTGGTACACCCTGGACTGTACACTAGTCAATCGCAGGGCTGACATATAGAGACAGACAACCAGTCACAGTCACATTCAATACCTGCATTTTTTAGTGTCAACAATTAACTAAATGAGTGTGTCTTTGGACTGTGGGAGGAGGCTGGAGTAGCCAGAGACAAGCCACGCATGCACAGGGAGAACATGCAAACTCTGTACAAAGAGGACAGGGATTCGAACCAGGGACCTCGTTGCGGTGAGTCAACAGCACCAACCAACTTGTAAGGGAAACACGTGTGAAAACACCAATCAAACCTATAGCAGCTGGACTAGAAATCAGGCATTATTTAATCTTACACAGAAAAATCTTACTGACCAGCCCACAGAGCAGCAGCAATTATTTTCTTTTGATGCTATTTCACTGGCCTAATCATGTAAGCACAAACCCTCCCCCCTCTGTCTCCTCCTGCATACATCATGAGAACGTTGAAATGTAACATATGATCTGTACTACAGATCAAGTATTACATGATACTATAGATTATTTAGCATATGAAAAGAAAGTAAATGAGTATGGAGAAGCTGTGCATGTACAGACTCTAGAGAATGTGCAAAGAACCTGCAGTCCCTGCTGCCAGCATGGTCTGTCAAGTAGAGGAGCAGGAAAGCAGAGGTTTATTGTAAGCACTGAGAACAGGGGGCTGCATTGATATAGAGTGTTAACAAGCTAACAGTGGCAAAGCCAAACAATAGTGACTGTATGTAGGTCTGATGGCATACTATCAGTAACAGTATGCTTTGGGCCCTCTTTATGAAGCTGTAAGTATAGAGGTTAAGTCTGTAGCTCAAAGAGTTAAACAAATGTGGAACTTAATATTGAGAACTTTTAGCCATATAAATGACATTGAATAAGTCAACATTGTCTCTTAACAAAACCTCTTTCAAAGTGTTTACGCTTGCATAGAGCAAAGCAAAACACTGCCTCCCTACTTTTCAAATTACATCAGTTAGCAACTTAGCACGGATTTGATTCTTAATATGAACTTCCCAAAGTTCAAAGACATGCTTGTTAGGTTGGTTGGTGACATTTGTATTAATGGGAGTGTGACGCCTCTTGCCAAATAATAGCTATGATCAGCTCCAGCACACCACAACCCCGATAACAGGATATATATGATTTAAATGTGGAAGGAAACCAAATTTAAGAGAATTGTTTTTGTTGACTTATTCATTGGTGAAACTGAAATACAGTTTGAATTGTCAATATATTAAAAGGCAAATAACAGTCACTATATTCATTTTACAGTTAAGCTTTTCATTGTATTTATCAGCATTAACGTACACCACAAATGCACAAATGATTGTTAACAGTACATCACGAGTTGTCATATCTCAAAGTTATAGTTTAAGCTTATTCACTGAACACGTCATTACATGATGTGCAGATGTACACATATCTATCTTTTCTCTAAACATCAACTTTTACATCTACATCTGGATTCACTTTCAGCATTACTGCAGTTAAGATGACAAAAGCTTCTGTTTTATCAAGCGAGGATGTTCTGTCTGCAGGGAATAAGAAAGGTCAGTTCCCTCAAATCAACCTGGTCGGCCAGTGGAAGCATCAGCTCAGCCACGGTCTGGTTCCTCTCAGCCCTTTTTCCTCTTGACCAAACGGATTTCCTTTGGGAAATACCACTGACCCATTAAGAGCAGATGCTTGAGTCAAACAAGTGCTCTTACACTAATCACTTTCGTGTGCAGATGCATTGGGGTAGGTTTCACAAAGTCTCTCAAGTACGATTCTGAATTATACTCCTAAATTTTTTGTCCTAACAGTATACAGCCCGGTTAGTAACGACTGACTACTGTCAGATTGTGTTGGCACTTTGCAATTCAGATGCACCCCATGTGTCACTTTGTTCTGGCTTAAAGTCATGGATTGACTGAAATGTCTGCATAAATCCTTATTTTCTGGTCGGCCCAACTTTAAGTCATCAATATTCTTCATGCAATGTCTAGAGATTATTTCTCATTTTCTCCTCAGCTTTAGAAACTCTTGTCTGTTTAAAGTCCTCCTCACATAGTGCGAACAGTTGTACACGTTTGAGGGGAAATTCTTAGAAATTGTCATGACTCTATGGAGATATTTTGAAAAAACAGCAGTTTAGTTGGTGGGAGAGGTGGTAGGTCATATATACTCAACAAAAATATAAACGCAACACTTTTGTTTTTGCTCCCATTTGTCATGAGATGGACTCAAAGATCTAAAATTCATTCCAGATACACAATATTACCATTTCTCTCAAACATTGTTCACAAATCTGTCTAAATGTGTGATAGTGAGCACTTTTGCTTTGCTGAGATAATCCATCCCACCTCACAGGTGTGCCACATCAAGATGCTCATCAGACACCATGATTAGTGCACAGGTGTACCTTATACTGCCCACAATAAAAGGCCACTCTGAAATGTGCAGTTTTGTCTCACAGCAAAATGCCACAGATGGCGCAAGCATTGAGGGAGCGTGCAATTGGCATGCTGACAGCAGGAATGTCAACCAGATCTGTTGCTCGGGCATTGAATGTTCATTTCTCCACCATAAGCCGTCTCCAAAGGCGTTTCAGAGAATATGGCAGTACATCCAACCGGCCTCACAACCGCAGACCACGTGTAACCACACCAGCCCAGGACCTCCACATCCAGCAGGTTCACCTCCAAGATCGTCTGAGACCAGCTACTCAGACAGCTGCTGAAACAATTGGTTTGCATAACCAAAGAATTTCTGCACAAACTGTCAGAAACCGTCTCAGGGAAGCTCAACTGCATGCTCGTCGTCCTCATCGGGGTCTTAACCTGACTCCAGATCGTCGCCGTAACAGACTTGAGTGGGCAAATGCTCACATTCGATGGCGTCTGGCACGTTGGAGAGGTGTTCTCTTCACGGATGAATCTCGGTTTACATTGTTCAGGGCAGATGGCAGACAGCGTGTGTGGCGTCGTGTGGGTGAGCGCTTTGCTGATGTCAATGTTGTGGATCGAGTGGCCCATGGTGGTGGTGGGGTTATGGTATGGGCAGGCATCTGTTATGGACGAAGAACACAGGTGCATTTTATTGATGGCATTTTGAATGCACAGAGATACCGTGATGAGATCCTGAGGCCCATTGTTGTGCCATACATCCATGAACATCACCTCATGTTTCAGCAAGATAATGCACGGCCCCATGTTGCAAGGATCTGTACACAATTCTTGGAAGCTGAAAATGTCCCAGTTCTTGCATGGCCAGCATACTCACCGGACATGTCACCCATTGAGCATGTTTGGGATGTGCTTGACCGGCGTATACGACAGCGCGTACCAGTTCCCACTAATATCCAGCAACTTCGCACAGCCATTGAAGAGGAGTGGACCAACATTCCACAGGCCACAATTGACAATCTGATAAACTCTATGCGAAGAAGATGTGTTGCACTGCATGAGGCAAATGGTGGTCACACCAGATACTGACTGGTTCTGAGTCCCCAGACCCTCAATAAAGCAAAAACTGCACATTTCAGGGTGGCCTTTTATTGTGGACAGTCTAAGGTACACCTATGCACTAATCATGGTGTCTGATGAGCATCTTGATGTGGCACACCTGTGAGGTGGGATGGATTGTCTCAGCAAAGCAAAAGTGCTCACTATCACACATTTAGACAGATTTATGAACAATGTTTGAGAGAAATGGTAATATTGTGTATCTGGAATGAATTTTAGATCTTTGAGTCCATCTCATGACAAATGGGAGCAAAAACAAAAGTGTTGCGTTTATATTTTTGTTGAGTGTATCTCAAAGAATGTCAGCATAGTGTGATAAAGGAGAGAGGCACCAACCAGGAAAGGAGGAGAGTCAAGGCCTCTGCACTCCCAGGAGGACAGTATAAATCTTTCCTGATAGTGTCATGTTTGCAGGCCATAGCCGTGTGAGAGGAACATGACCATTTTTCACATGACTCACATATTAACATACACGTTACAGTGATGTGTTCGTGCTGATGTGTATTCCAATACAGTTCTTGGCTCGTAATATTAAACTTTCTGAGAATCTTCTCAGAGAGCTTATAACTTGGTTTTAAAAAATTCGAGGAGTTTTAGCTGATAAGCGATTTCGGAACATTCTCAGAGTGACTCTGAGCGAGGAAAGGACAGAAATGTAAGTTAACATATCTCATACTGGAAATCCCTACCATGCCAAAGCACAGTTCACTCCTAAAGTTCAGCTCATTTGACTAGTGTGAGTGCTCCAATCCTTGCTCAAGCACGGTACACTTCCTTGGCCCTGGCACGCTTGGAAGAGGAGTACTTTGGCACAGCATAGTTCATACACGAGCACGAGCACAAGCACGTGGATGGATGCACATGGATACACAATGTTGGCAGCCTTCATTATGTAGAAATCCAAGTGTCGGCTGTATAAAATGAGTCAAAATAAGCCACAAAGTCAGTAAAGTAGCTCTCTTGAGCTCCATGTTGTTCTCAGATGTGAGGACACATCTGACGCATCACTCATTTTAAAATTTTTTTGCTCGAGTTGAGAAGTGTGAGTGCAGGCAGCGGAGGAATGGGGAAAGGAGACAATTGTACTTAACAGCATAGATCAAATACAGTCAGACATGGTCAAATCACTAATACTATTTCATGTTATGAACATTTCTGTTGAATTAATTACACAGCAAGCCATCCTTACTTTTGTTAGAGTACTGCTTATTAAATGTTTGAAAACACACCCACTTGTGCAGAAGCCTCTCCATATACTGAATCATGTGAAGAGCCTTTAACATGTGATCAGATGATCCTGTGTAATAAATCCCATGCAAAGGGAGTCAACTGTGTAGGCAAGCAGTGTACTGCAGAAAGTAACACCTCTGCATGAATCACTTTTGTCTGTTCAGCAGTTTGTCCCAATCAAGACTCCTGTCTGTTCTCTTTTTGCTTCCTGTGTGCGAGTCCTTCCTTGATGCATCCTCATACTGTATTATTTGCTCATGTTTATTTACAATAATATTAATAAGTAAAACATACGTTTCAGTACTTAATGTAATTGATACTTATAAGAGGCTGTGACAGAACTGTAATTGCTTGTGTGATCATCCTTCTCTCCATCGTTCCTTCATTTTCTCCCTGCTTGAGAAACACTTCATTCTTTTAAATGTCCTCTTCACCATACACTATGACAGTGTTTTCGTCTTTGGATTTCTCTTGATCTCTCTTGCTTCATAAATAACTGTCTGTGCAACACAATTCCATCCCTATGTGCACTGTGTGCATGATAGTGTTCATACTGTTTATACAGACTTACATCTTTAAGTTACTGGCATTTCAACTGTTCCTTTTTTGATGCATATTTTTACTAGCTCTTTGATTATTGTTTTAATGCATATCTTTTTTTTCAACACTTATATTTGTATCTATTTAAAACATTTTCACACTGTGTGATTTTCTTCTGCCATCCTGCTTTGCTGCTGTAACAATGTAATCCTTAATGAATTAAGGATTACCTTATCTTATCTTATCCTGTCATCTTTACAAGGATCTAGTGATAACTTTCGAACATTCTTGGAAAATGTCATGATTCTACTTTCCTAGAATATTGCCACGAGGAGCAACTCTTTGTACGAAGCATCTTTGTGAATAAAGCCTCTGGCCATAATTAGACCAGGACAAATAAGTAAATGAGTCTTTCACACTATTAAAACACAAGGTGGTTACATATTGATGTTGTGTTTTTGTTGAACATCATATATGAACATACTGTGTATAAGCAGGAAGTTTGAGAGAGATGATTACTAAACACAGATTTTGTTCAGCATGTGAACTTTTAACAATTTAATCAACAGAGATGTTTGATCTTTAGTTGTATAGCGCCAATTCATAACAAATGTCACCTCAAGACACACTACAACACAGCAGATAAAATAACTGACTCTTTGTTAAATATTTTACCAACCGAACATTAATCGATCATGAGTACTCAGCAACATTTGGGAAAGTTATAGTGGCAAGAAAAGACTTTGTGGTGAAACCTCGAGCAAAACCAGACTATTGTTTAACAGCCTTCTGCTGAAACTATTCTGGATTGGGAAGTGGAATAAAGGGAGATGCAAAGAGAAGGAGAGAGATAGAGACAAACAGAACAACAACAATAAGAATGATTTATAGCAACAATGTCAGTAATAATGGTTAAAGTATGTGTAGTATTAGCAGTAGCTAAGTATGATAATAGACGTAATCAGTCTAATGTTAACATTAGCAACTGTAAGATGATGAAACAGGGAGGAATGACCATGTTTCAGTTTTTCTCAGTTGCTAAAACACTAAACCCTATTGTCTGAACCAAACACTCCATTGCCTGGACCCCCTGATTGAATCAATCACTCCTTTGGCAAAACCAGAAGCACTTTTCACCTGTTTAGACACAACTTGTCAACACATTTTCATTGTGTGCACCTGTGTTACATAATGATGAACACAGATGGCAAAAGTCAAACACAAGTAAAACACAGTTGTCACTGGTTGAACACAACAACTCAAAATGGATCACACCTTTGGCTAATGATGTGAGGGACCATGTATAAGGCAGTTCAGAGAGCACTGCTTTGTGAGGCACTACAATGGATTGAACTCTGAGAGGAGGAGTTCATGTGAGAGGTGGTCGAGGTGGTCAGCGAAGACAAAGAAAAGTAATATCTGATGACATCAGAGCTACCATGTCTGCTGCAACAGAAGCAGATTGACCATGTTCTTGTCCATGGTATGAGCATGAGGGAGGCCAGTATGTAAATATTGACAGCAATTACTGTATGACTATACTGCACACACATTGAAGGAAACCATTGAAGTAGCTGTGTGCCTACAGTGAACAATAAACATTTATTTCTACAGCTTCATGCCCTGAGCAGTGTGTTTTCTATTTTATCTATGTAGTGTTTAGTGACTGCTCAGTCGTGTTTTTTATTTTGACTGACTCGGGGAACAATTTGACAACAAAGTTCAGTTTTGAGCACAGATAGAACTGTTTTGAGGTGAAAGTTTGGTTTTGCAAGAGGAGCCTGAGGTTTTTTTTGACTGTAGCTTGGGAATTGGGTTTTGTGTTCACAGTTTAGAGAAAAGGAGAGGAACTTTCAAGAAATATGTCTTAGCAATTAGGAAGATCTGTAACTTTAGAGGTTGAAGTTTAGCAACTCAAAGATTCACTCTAATATTTATTTTAATGATTATAGATGTAAGGCTGTTAAAAGTCCAAACTAAGTATCCATCACAAGTTGATGACGACCACTTCCAACTCACCACTATTTGGTCCTGAGGGCCCCAAATAAAAATATAGGGAAAATAAGGTTCTGGTACTTTCTGCCATTACATTTAAGTTATCATCACTAAAATTCACAAAAAATTAACATAACAGTAATAATCCAAGTCCAAGAACTGAACATTGTGGAGCCCCATGGAAAAACAGAGGACACATACAAACTGAGATTGATCTAAGAAAGGGTTTAAACCAACTAGCAGTTCCTGTCATTTCCTTAGATCAACTGTTCTATAGTGTGTAATAGGTGTGATGGTCTATTGTGTCAAATGCAGCACTACGATCTAACAGGGCGAGAAGTCCCCTGTCTGAGGCTAGGACTAGATCATTTGTAAATAATTATTCCTCAAATAAACTGTTGTCATGGAGAAAGTCCTGACCTAATATTTTAGGGGGGCAATCAATTTAAGAGTAACTTTCAGCTAATCAATAAACTGATCCAGCTGAGAAGGACTAATGTTATTACTTATCACTATCAGATAAACTTCTAGGAAACACAATGTTGTTTCATGGAGTTAAGTCTGGTAAGAAGAAATCAAATGTTATTAAGAAGTTATCTGACAGAACAGGTTTTCTGGAAAAACTGTTAGGTAATTGATTTCAGTGTCACAAGATCAAGGTCCAGAGAGTGAGAATTTTTTTACACCTTGGGTGAAGCTGAGAACTTAACAAAAGTTATACTATAGTGCTAAAAGCAGGCAACCAAGCCGCTCTGTGGAAATTGGAGAGATTCTTTTCCTCCTGGTAAAAGTTATAGTATTATTAGATTCACTTGGAAACTAGTTAAAGTGGAAAAGTTACATAATTGTTACTTTACCTTCATGATCTTATTCTTTTTTTTTTGTAACTTTTTATGTATACCACACAAGTAAAACACACTACGATGTACACAAGTCAGTCCATAACATATTACCCTTATTCATAAATACAGAATACCTCCATTTCCTACCAGTCCAACATACAGTAACTCAAGATTACATATTTTACACAGATTCAGACAGAGAATTCTGACTTCTCTCTAATATTCACTGGTACATTTAATTTATGTCCCGATCTGAGTGTTTCCTCCCAATCATCATCTGTTATTATTACGTGTGCTTCCAATTCCCACCTTTCTTTAACATCCATATTATCGTTATTGGAATCATGCAGTAGTGCTTTATATATTGTTGAAATCAGAAATCAAAAGACATAAGTTGTTCTTCAACTTTGATTGGATCTTTACACATTCTTTCCCATTCCTTAAATGTTTGGAGATAGTGTCGCAATTGCAAATATTTATAAAATCATTATTTGGTAGATTAAATTCCTGTTTCAGTTGTTCAAATGATTTTAAAATTTGCTTTATAAATACTATATATTAACCCCTTGTTGGTCCATTTCTCAAAACCTGCATCCATAGTCTCCGGTACAAAGTCTGTTTTTTGTTTTTTTTGCTATTGTTTTTGCTATTAGGGCCTGATTTACTAAACGTTTGCGTGAATTAAAACGTGTGCAAACTTGATACCACCAGCAAAAAAAGTGCTATCTGATACTAACAGCGTGCAGTGAGGATTGCCTCTTTCATATGTGCAAAACAATACGTATTGTCCAAATAGTACGTTTGCCTTAATGAATATGCAAAACGAGGCGTTTCTGCCTCAGCGTGCAAAATACTGGGAGGAGAAAATGCAAAGAAGTTAAGTTAGTACACGCAATGTGATTTACCAAGCCAGGCAATAATTGCGGTGATTGTGACGGTGTCTGAATTTAACAACTTTGAAAAGAACGTGCTAATCCAAGAGCCCCAGTGTTATGCACTGCAGGCTGCAGTTAGGAGGAGACATAGGCTCAATAAAAGATAGTTAACATGTTTAAATGACAGAAAAATAAATGGTATGCATTTATTTTTAATCTTGCTTCAATAATAGAATAAAAGAAACGCCATGATTACATTATAACTGAACATTCACAGCGTCTGCATTCTAAAGAATTTCAACATTGACACTGTCGTCCTATTTCCCTCTTCTCGCCAACATCGGGTTGCGTGTCTCTGGTGCGCTCCGGAGCGCACCAGCGCTCGTCTCTTCACTCTACAGTCCCCTCCCCTGCTGCTGCGCTGTGGGACGCTTGAATGGGAGGGGCTCACCATGCTTGTACCTCCAACTTCAGTACCTGTTGACAAGGCATTTATGTCCGATCAGACACAGCGCTGACCAGCTTCTGGTGCGCAACGATGGCACAAGTGGCACACACACTGAGCACCAGTGCCACAGAGGACTCGCTGCTCCTCCGCAATGTATTACAATTCATTCAAAAGAGGGAGGGAAGAAAAGAGAGGCCGTGTTTAATACCGAGGTTTTCTTATAAGCCACTTTTTCCTTTTGTTATATTCATATCTGCTATTACTTGAAAATACTGGACGTTCATTTGCCTCTCACTAATACCTATTTTGCGCCTGCAGTCGTCCAGCTTTCTGTCCAAACTCTCTGTGACGTAAACCAGTAGAACACGCAAAAGCCTGACAGAAATACTACCGCCTCCACAAGGTTTGCACCTGCCGTCATTCACGCAAATGTTCTTAGTAAATCACCCGCAAAACGCCCACAAGCCAAACGCGCAAACTTTTGAAATGAACACGCAATTTAGTACTCTTTAATTGAGATCTTAGTAAATCAGGCCCTTAGTGTGATAACTTCACATTATGAGGGAATGGTAAAGAAGAAAACTCATAAAGATGCACTTGTTGGGGCCAATGGTGTCTCAAGCCAGTGATTAATTACCAGTCCAGTGTGTTTGAAACTCATATGCTTTAAAAGTTTATTTTTCCAGCCTCTCTAACATTTCAGTCAGTGATTGCAATCACAACATGAGGATATTAAAGAGGCCATCCTCATCAACAGTCCCGAGAAACCTAAGAGGGCTCAGGAGCTCCCAGACAAAGGAGAGGTTAGTAACTTGAATATAAAGATAGTGACAAGAGAGAGAGAGAGAGAGAGAGAAAAATAAGAGTTCAAAGTGCTAATTCCCCCGGTAGTCTAGACCTACAGCAGCATAACTATCCTATACACTGACTGTCCTTGTGATGATGTCATAAAAGGACACACTCTGTAACTATGAGTTTATTTTTTTAACAATGCACAGTGATAACAGACAGAGGTAAACAGCAGGAACTTTTCTATCTAAATTCCGATCATGAATTATTCTAGAGGAATGAAAATGCTGCGTGCAGATTTTAGCAGCTTTTTTAGGTGTTTTATTAAACTCAACTTTGCACCATACATTTTGTTATAGGGAGTAGAAGGGCTCTGTGGGGCTGTCGAGCTGTCAGAGGTGTCTTGAGCTATGGGATGATCAAATTTTAGAAGGAATTTAAGCAAACCGTTTACTGGCAGATTTAGCACTAAGTTCAGTAATGGCAACACAGAATGTCTTATTGGAAATTTATGTTAATCCAACACACATGACCAAGTAAATCAATGCTTTAAAGCCCTGCGCATATACCACAATCAAATTTGGGGCCTTGATCCACTTGCAGAAAGACTTAAAATAAATGACAAGAGACATTTGGATTAAGCTTGAACAGGTTCGATGAAACTTTTTTATGTGACCAAAGATGTTTTTTCTACAAACAGACAGGACAAGATAGAGAAAGGACAGACATGGACAGGCCGTGGGTCACTTCACTGACTGTCCTTGTGATGATGTCATAAAAGGACACACTGACAAAAAAGAAAAACAAAGATAGAAGAAATAACATGATTCACAGCCTTGGTGAGGCAGCCTTTCAAGGCTACAACAACAGTGTTCCCTGCCTCCCCCATAAAAACCCAATCCACTGCATCAAACCTGTTTAAAATAGTTCCACATCAGCCCTTATATGAACGCCTTTTGTTCAGATGTCGTTTGAAATGAAGAAAGCTTCTCTTGACAAAGGCCTCTATTCAGGAAAGTTGTGGATGCAGTGGGGCAGCGAGTGAGTAAAAAGTAAGGCTTTTACACAATTCTTTATTTCATTCAATTTGGTCCATGAGTTATAGAAGTGCATTACTGTAAGTGCGTTCTCTTAAAGCTGTAAGCACCACAAAGTGTTCTGAGTTTTCATCCTAATGTAGCTACAAAAATAGGGTTCCGATTAGTAGTCTATGACCAGAGACATTTTGCAAGTGAAGAACAAATCGATCATGGTTATATTGGGATAATCTACTGCTGAGGAACCTTTCAGCTAAAAGTAAAAGCATAAAATAACAGCTTAGATCTGAGGCGGCTGTGTGATTAAAAGAAAGCAGCCAGCAGTTGATGACACAGATTCGATGTAAAGCTCCATTCATTACCGTTCCTGTTCCTATTTGTGCAGCTCTGTCTGATTCATACGGATTTGATTATTTCTCAGTGCAAGGTCACCAGTGAGCGACAGTCCTTCCATTATCATGGCTCACTTTGTCAACTTTTCTATTAAATACTGTGATCAATTTCAAGGAAATGGGAGCAAAGCAGACAAAGGCTTTTATACTTCTTTCTGAGAACTGTGCATGGTGTACAATAATATTTTTGACAAGAAAAAAAAAACAGCTCATCAATGACCCATTTGTAGTATCAACTCTGTCCAAATTGTGCTATCAGATTTGAACATTCGTCTCCATTCTGCTAAAAACAGAATAATAATGATCATTTGTTATAGAGCCCAATAAAAATGAGTTACTGTTGCTGTATAAGCCGTTGTGCATACTAAAGACTTCCTTCCTCATAATGCTGCATTAGAGGATAGATCATATGATCATAAGGGGTGTTTAAAATCACAACACCACGCCAGACAGTGGAAGCCATCTATTCGCTCCTCAGATTATGAGAAAAGACTGTGTGGAGAAAGCTTGCTTGCTAATGAGGAGGGAGAAATGTTTAATGGGAGAAGAATAGAGCCGCACAAATAAGATGTGGGCTTTAGCAATAACGGTATGAATGAAAGGCTGGAATGGAAAGAATGTTTTAGGATCAGAGGCTGCACTGATGAAAGCTGATCACATATTTCATGTCGTGAAGGATTTTCCTCTTTCTTACTTGATCAATAGAGGCTGACATCCAGCTTACCTTCATAGATACAGTACAGACAACATAGACAGTTCATTCATACAACATATGTTTGTATCTGTTCGAAGAATGTATTGCCGCAGCAGAACATAGTTTGTCTTTGGGGTCTTTAGGTTCTGACCTCATCACTCCTCCCAGTTTTATTTTACATGCAGAATTTTGAGGAGCAATGGGAGATACTGCTAACCCTCAGTTGGACTTTGCAGGTGGATGCTAGGGTGGTGGTGGGGTTGAGTAAGCTTGCAGTACTGCTGCTGGTTAGAGCTGGCAATGAAATACCAGAGGGACCAGAAATCTCTCGTCTTAAACAGACTGCTAATTGGAAGGAGGTGATGTCAGGAGATTGTGAATATTAATGCATGTCAGTGTAGCTGCCTGACATCGCCTGCAGCCTCATTTCTGTGTCTTGCTTTTGCTAAAATTGAGTTTGAGCCCATTAATTAGTCAAAATTTGTGAACGTTTCAATCTGAGGAAATTTCTGGTTCTGCATGGCTTAGTTAAATCTATTAGCAAGGAAATCAGCCTGCCTCCATTGTGGTGGATGGTTTCCCCGCTGAATTGCTGACATTTCTATCTTTCTATATTTTTTACAATGGTAGTGTAAAAATCACAACCTGACTTCATCTGGAGTTCATCCTTCAAACCCGTTGGTAAAATTTGCAGGTGAAGTCACTGTGAGCTGATAGGGAACACAGCCGGTAATATCTAAGAAAATACACTGCAAATATATGGAGAGCCATTTGAACATTTATTTAAAATCCTTGATTACAATAGTCCAAATAGTGAATTTTTAATGTGTTCAAAATGTTTTCACTTGACTTGTAAAAACTAACATTTCTACTATTACGGTTGTTTTTAGCTTTACTACTAGTTAACTAGTAAGGTCCAAAAAAGTTTAGTAGTTATGTTGTAAACTTCTAAATGTTTTCTAGTTACTCTATGTCTATTTAACATCACTAGTTAACTAGTGGAAGACATTGTGTTGCTCTGGTAAACTAGTTACCTACAAAACAGTACACTTGTTGACATCTGTGTTTAACTACTAACCTAGTTTCTGCATTCAATGAACTAGTTGCATGATAGTTTGTAGTATATTTCACCAGTTACAGTCACAGTAGTTTACAATGGTTGAATGGGAAGTTTTTCATAACAGTGAAGTCGATTATCTAATTGAAAATAGCCACAAAAAAGACAAGATATCAAATGTTGAAACTGAGAAATGTCCAAATGAGATGCCCAATTTAAATTTCATGCCAGCAAAATATTTGAAAAAAGGTGGAACAAGGCAAAGCAAGTCTATTTATATTGCACATTTCAACAACAAAGCCATTCAAAGTGCTTTACACAAGACATCAAAAGCATCATGACAGGTTGCGTTTACAGCGCTGATGCATGACTTTTCTTTTAACAACACTTTGTAATCATGTTTCAAATGGAAGAGAACGCAGCCCTGTGCATCTAATGTTAATGCATCCTTGGGAAAAACACTTAACACTAAATTGCTTCCATTGCTTTATTGGCGGCAGGTGTATGTGTACATACGTATTAGCCAATACTAATGGACACTTTGAATGGGTAGTTGACTTGCGTTGGATAACAAACCTTTGAGTAGTCAGAAGGCAAGAGAAGCACCATACAAGCTATTTTCAAAGAAATCTGTCTTTTTTTCCCGTTTTGCAATCATCATATTTGTTCTTACCTAAATTTAACACAATATCTCACATTGGTAACAACAGCATGTTACACGAAACAAAAACAAAAATCTGTTTAGGCAGGTTCAGGATCTGGTAGAAAGCTTGATTGCAGAGGCTGTTATGGCTCTTTTTGTCATTGCTATAATGAGATTCTCTACATAAAAGGATTTCAAATTCTGGTGCCCACACACTTCAAGCCATCATGTAATTTCCCACAGGGTTTGGAGCATGTTTAGTAGTTTTATATTTTTTTCCCACAGGTGTCCAAAGGATCAAGCTGTAGTGGTATACTGGGTCATTCCGTTTAGTTACTAGTAGAATGTTGCAAGTATAATATGTAAATGTATTGGCCATAAAAACTGACTCTGATTGAGGTTCTGAATAGGAGTGACAAAAATATATTGATTAGAAATTATTATAAAATAAAAACACATATTAAAAGTATTTTAAAAGAGAGCTTTTCTGTTCCTATTTGAAGAAAACCTTGATTCAAACTGAATCCACATATGTTGTACCCTGATGTTTGATGTTAACCGCTTAGCTTTGCTCACGAATAACACATATTAAGTCATTGAGGAGATTGACATGAAATTTTAATTATCTCTGAGGCACAATTTCTCTTTGCAGCAGAGGAGTTGCTGTGCACTGAATGCAAATATGATCAGAGTTACCGTCATATCACATATTAAAGGTGCATGTGCTAGGAATGCATAATGAGTTGTTCAATTTGATGGGTATAGGTGAATGAAGGACAACTAGTTTAGTTAAACTAACTAGATGGTAGCACTTGCGTCTTTAAAAGTAACTTCAGTTAAAACATCACACTTTTGGTTTATTCCCACAAACATACACAAATAGGACTTTCACACTAACATCTAACCACCTGAAAAGAACCTGATATTTGCCGGAGGAGCTTTACGTGTGAACGTAAACAGCCACATTTTTCACACGAGCTTCACCCGCAATTTCTCCTGCCAGACCAATAGTATTTTTTCTGCATCAAGTCCAAGTGAGCTGATGTGAGAACGCAGCAGAATATTCTCCAGTGAATTCCCCTCCAGCCAGTAGCATAAAGTAGTCACGAGGAACAGTGTGAGCTTTTTGACAGGCCCTAATGCATGTGCACGCACACATACACACACATGCACACACAAAGACACAATATAATTTGCAACAATGTGTTAGATGTAACATAAACGTATAGTGGCTTTGGAAAGTATCCAGACCGCTTTAAATTTTTCACTCTTTGTTTCATTGCAGCCATTTGCTAAAATCAAAAAAGATCATTTTATTTCTCATTGATGTACACTCAGCAGCCCATCTTGACAGAAAAAAAGGAATCTAAAGATTTTTGCAAATTGGTATCCTTAGCCAGATCACAGCAAAATCCTATCAACCCATCGACATCATCATTCATTCACAGCATGCTCCAACCCCTCCTCAACTGAAGGAGAAATCCTTCCTGCATATAATCCCACATGTTTTTTTGTAAAGTGTCTCAAGATAAGACTTGTATTGAATTGGCACTATACAAGTAATGACTGATTGGCTATATTATGCTACCAAAGTGCAAGGAAAAGCCAACATCATTAGTGATGATTCCAAGAACAAAGTTAAGGATTTGTCTATTTGTCGACTTTAATTAAGCAACTGTGATACTTATATTGGCTTGGAGGCAGAGAGGGATCAATAAAAGCCTGACTTAACTATTTTAATCAAGTTCAGGTTTTAGCACAGCAGGGAGATTTTAAGTACCACTTACACAATTTCTTTTTCCATTGTTATGATAATAAAATGTTTTTATGTGTTTCAAAACCAGGAAAACACTGCATTGGGCCATTTTGAATTTGAAGTGTATAGTGAGTTGTTGAAGCAGTAATATGCAACTCTGACACATCGCATTTAAAATTGGTACTGCAGACCAAATTCAAAACATTGGAGGGAGCTTTCAACCCCACCCCTTTCCTCAGTTGAGTAGGTGTGGATGCAGGTTACATGTTGCATACACTTAAGCTTCAGTGTTTTGCCAGCTCTGCATCCATCTCGAAACCTTTCTGTGCTCTAACCTCTCTCCATTTTCTGAAAATATCTCCATTATTTATCCTATTTAATCCCATCTCTGGTCATGCATACAAAAAACTCTTTAATAATAAATAATAATAATAATACATTTTATTTAAGGGCACCTTTCAAGGCAGTCAAGGTCACCTTACAGAGAAATAAAAACAGCATAATAAAAACATTGCACAACATAGTAAAAGACAACACAGTAAAAACATGAACACAGTCAAGTACATAACAAACAAAAACGACGACAGTGTGGGATGTGTGTGTGTGTTATATGGAATAGGCTGATCTAAAAAGATGAGTTTTGAGCTGGGATTTGAAGATGGGGAGAGAATTGATCTCACGGATGGATTGTGGGAGAGAGTTCCAGAGACACAGCTGCACAGCTGAATGCGCGAGACCCCATTGATGAGAGGCGGAAAGGAGGTGTGGTGAGGAGCATGGAGGAGGCAGAACGGAGGGCCCGGGAGGGTGTGTAGGTGTGGAGGAGATCAGAAAGGTAAAGGGGGGGCGAGATTATGAAGAGCCTTGAAGGTGGGAAGGAAAATTTTGAAGTCGATACGATATTTGACGGGGAGCCAGTGAAGCTGTTGCAGGACTGGAGTGATGTGGTCGATGGAGGGGGTTCTGGTGAGGATCCGGGCAGCTGAGTTTTGGACCAGTTGGATTTTATGGAGTAATTCGAGAGGTAGACCAGCGAGGAGAGAGTTACAGTAGTCTAAGTGGGAAGTAACCAGGGCATTGATGAGGATGGCGGTGCTGTTGGGAGTGAGAGATGGACGAAAACGGTTGATGTTGGTGGAAATATGCTGACCGAGTGATGTTATTGATGTGTGCTTCAAAGGAGAGAGTGCTGCCGAGGATGACACACAGGCTCTTAACTTGGGGGGATGGATGGACGGTGGTATTGTTGATGGTTATTGCAGAGATGTTGGACTTGTCCAGAGTGTATTTGGTTCCTACAAGAAGAACTTCAGTTTTGTTGCTGTTGAGTTTGAGGAAGTTGTGAGCGAACCAGGATTTAACTTCACGGAGACAGTCTTTCATCGTTGCAACATCTGTTGGTTTACTGTTATAACTGGTCTCATATTTGGCAAACAGAGTGGCATTCAAAACTGCTATGTGGGATTAGTTATAACTACCTTCCCTCTTTTGTCAAACAAAAACAAATCATTCCTCATATAAATGAGGGCATTCTAGCTGTGTCTGATGATATAGGTAATTCAAGTAATTTTAGGATTAAATTCAGTCGATATTTTAAATAATCCTCCTTTAAAATCCTGAATAAAAAGTCACACTGCTCTATTGAGAGGATATAGAGCTACACATGGAAATTATTTACCAAGCAAATATTAAGCATGTCAAGTATTTGTAATGAGATTAATTGAGCAGATTACAGAAACGGGGGGACTAGAATACAAATTAATAGTCTTACTTTTGTTTTTCTCAGGGGACACATCCAACAAACACTGCTCTCAAGACTGGAGACAGACAGGGTTGGATCGACACAGTTCAGAAGATCAGAAATCTACAGCTGCACAGCAATCTCATGTAAACAACTCTGGCACTGAGTGACACTCTGTAAACCCTGGAAAAAGAATCCCTGTTTGAAAAAGATAAATCTACTGAAAAGTCACACATTTGAAGAACAGAGGAGAACCAGGTGTATCAAGACCGTCATCTGACTCACTCTGACTGCAAATAGGACACATTCAAATGCAGCCCTCTGATGCATTTGTGTCCCATGTAAACCAACACCACCTCTTTGGGTCAGACTGAACTCTCTGGCACAGCCTTTACAAAGGTTTGACCTTGATAAGAATGATCATTCAAATATCCCTGTTTTCAAAGAGAACTGGATAGGATCAAACTCTAGGATAGGATAGGTCAGGATCCAAGAGCATATTTAAGAATGAACAGATCTGAATTACCAACGCTTTACAGGGGACTTCACACTACATACTATGTCCACAGGGGGCAACAGAATTAAAACATGATGTGGTGACCAAAGCCTTCCTCTTTTTTAAACCCTGATGTCAACCTAATCTACTGTGTCATGAAGCAAACATCATTGTAGTGTAATTTATAATTTCAAAAATGTTTTTAAAGTCTACCTTTTCAAAGGGGTTTTCTTCAACCAATTTAGTGGTTTCTGTGCAGGGATAAGGCTAATCAAGCTAATCCTATTCTTTTTTAATCAAAGTAATACTTAAATTATTTCAGTTTTTTTAATCATACAAAAAAGTTGATTTGTTTTGTGTTCATCTTTTCGTTAAGACATGACATTTTTGCTTGCAATGAACGCTTCCACAGTGAACCAGTCAGACTGCCCTGAGGTAAATGTCCCCTTCCCCATATTCTTTGCAATCGGTGTTGTGAGTCTGGCTGAGAACCTGCTTGTCGTAGTGGCTGTCATACAGAACAGGAACCTGCACTCGCCGATGTATTGCTTTATCTGCAGCCTAGCAGCCTTCAACACCATCGCCAGCCTCACCAAAACCTGTGAGAACTTGATGATAGTGCTTGCTGAGAACGGACACCTGCAGAAGACGGGTTCCTCCGAGACTAAATTAGACGACGTGATGGATTCCCTGCTGTGTATGTCGTTTGTTGGCTCCTTTTTCAGCTTCATGGCTATCGCTGTGGATCGGTAAGTATGCAGGGCTTGGATTTGCAAGAAGAATATGAAGTATTATTATTTCTATTCAACACAACATTAAATCTTTTCCTCCCCAACACAATAATCTTTCAAAATCCCTCTTTCAAAGGCATCATGATGCTCTTAGCTATTCTGTTCCTTTAGAAATCAAAGGGGGGGGGGGCAACACTTTTTAAAGGCAAGCAGAACTGTGGTGGGAAAACAGTAGGTTGCAAAACAAATTGGTTTCTTTGATCTGTTTACAGCTGAGCAGCCTGTTTTAAACTCTTTTTCTGTGTGGGTCCCATGACCAATTATTTTCTGCTCACATTTAAATTCAAAGCATCAGGCCCCACTAACTAGGACTCTGGGGATGATTTGGAGTTAGAAGTCAGAACTTTTCTCTGAGCACTAAACTTATAGAACTGCTGCTTATTTTGGACTTATTTTGGACTTTTATGCACGTTATGTACACTTTACAAAACCACCTTATTGTTCTCCGATCAGTTTCTCTCACCAAACATGCACATGCAGCTAAGTATTTCACATTTCCTCACTCTTATATGACTTTGACTACTGTTACTCAATACAAAAAATGTAATCAATCATGAATGTGCTGATTTGGTTCATATGAAGAAGACACTTTCCCTGCTGGGGTGTTCAGAAGCTTTCATGAATCTCTGACATGTAGGATCACAGATCAGACAGTACAACTATAAGAGAACCTAAAAACTTTGAAAACTCTAAGGAGACTTTCAAGGACTGAAAAAGTTGACTTGGAAGACAGCGTTTGTTTTGATCTGCAAATCTGCTCTTAAAGTCGCATCATGGTCCATTTATGGTGTTTTCAAATGTCCAAACTCGTGAAAATGTCCCTAACTGTTCATGTCAAGATACAGTAGATTGGTAACAACAAATGTCTCCACCTGCTTTTTCACAGGCTTTTTGCCTGCCAACTTGAGAAACATTTCTATTTAAGGTTGGAATGTCTAAAGGCAACACAAAATGTTCAGGAAAATTCAACTGGGGCCAGAGTGATGACCTTCATATCATATAACCGGTGTGTGATGTCAACAGTCCTCAGGCATGTGATGAGCCTGCTTTACATTCTTTAAAACTCGCCAGTATGTTCTTCTCTGCCCTTTAGCGGATACTGCCAATGTGTCAAATTACATGTAGCAGACAGACAATACAGACAATACATTTTAGTATCAGACCCAGTGTCTTCATCCTCCATCTTGGATTTATGCAGCATTTTTTTTTTTAATCATGTCACATCTCACCTCCTGAGGCTCATTTCTAGACAATCTCTCGAGAACGGAAGAGAGTGGAAGAGCTTCAGTTTTATGCAAATACTAGTGAATTGCTCAACTGAACATGTTAATAAATTTCCTTTTGCATATTTTTTTATAAAACTCTTTAACCATGAATAGGCACATCATTAAACCCAAAAAAAGGATGACTACATGTGATACCAGCACTGGAAACATTGATATGTTCAGCTGCCAAGCATCTGAGTGCTGACAACTTGACCAAAAAATAAAATCAAACAAATATTGAACTATTTGTTTTCTCTTCCAGTTACATCACCATCTTCCACGCTCTACAGTACCACAACATCATGACAATGCAGTGTGCGGGGGCCATCTTAGCTGTCATCTGGACAACATGTGGCGTGTGTGCCGTGCTCATGGTTCACTTCTTCACCTCAAAGTTCATCATGATATGCTTTGTTGCGTTGTTCTTCATCTCCTTGGCGTTTATCTGCTTCCTCTACGCCTACATGTTCATGCTGGCACGCAGCCATGCCAGGGAGATCGCTGCTCTGCCCTCCGGCAAGGGGAGAAAGTTTCGACGTCAGTGGTGGAGGGGGAGCATGAGGGGGGCCCTCACTCTCACCATCCTGTTTGGAGCATTTGTGGTGTGTTGGGCACCATTTTTCCTTCACCTCACCATCATTATGGTGTGCCCTCTGAACCCGTACTGCGAGTGTTACCGATCACTGTTCCAGCTTCATGTGGTGCTAATGATGAGCCACGCCCTCATTGACCCCGCAATCTACGCCTTTCGCAGCAACGAGCTCAGACGCACCTTCAGGAAGATGCTGCTTTGTTCAGAATGGACACAGTGCTCCTAAAATAAATGCATTTACTTCTCTTTTTTTCTTTTTCACTAAAGATTACCTACAGTCTGCTGTCGGTCCATTTGGTTGTAAATATCTACTAAGGCTGCATGTTAATCATAAAAGTAAATCAAAATCTCGGTTCAAAGATACATTTGATCTCATTTTCATTTGATGCCGATTTCCTTGCTCTTTTATGATATGCATTTCGAACACGCTGCACTTCCATTAGTGTTGCACTGAAAATACTTGACTTTACCACAATTTAAAGTCCATTTGTACAGATTTACAAACTGTTTGACACCATTTTAGAAATATGAGCAATACCTTGTGCAAGTTTATCAAACATTTATGCTAGATTAGGTTGAGAAGTTGGCAGTTATTTCTATGAATGTCAGCACTCTCTCTCTCTCTCTCTCTCTCTGTCTCACTCCTTCTTTCTATCTCTCCTGCTATCAGGCAGCCAGGAGTGTGTCTCTAATCTGTCTCGACCCTCTTAAACTGAAAATATCAGCCTAAACACTGTGGAAGATTGCATGGGATGGAGGTTGGAGGCAATGGATGAGTGGAATTTCTTCAGGACTATAGGGTTGATTCCTGTGTAAGGCAAATAATCAATATTGACTTTGAAGAAGTTTGAAGAAGAAGCTTTATATTAATGTAGATAGGTAAGATAGTTTCAAAACAAGCAACAGTTAGCTATGGCATTTGCTGTTTGTTATGTATGTAACATGCATGCATTGTGTTGATTGTTTTAAAAATTAATTAATTATTTTTTTGGTGACAAACTAGAAAAACTACAAGATCTAATTTGTTTTCAGCAACATTGAACATGTTATTGTTGCAAAAGTCATTACTTGTACGAGCAAGTTTCATTTAAAATGTTCTGATTTTTGCCCATTTATTATTGCTAACTTGATTAAAGAACTGTATTATTATAGCATGTTACATGTTGTTTTTTCAAACTTGTCTTTTAAGTTTAGTTCAACAAATCACACTGTTTTGTTTAAGTTGGGTGAGAGTATGCTTTGTTGACTGCTGTGGAACAGCTGTTCTTCTTGTTCAATTTGTCAAGCTACTACTTCAGTTACAAAATGCACTAATTATTCACAGCTGGATACATCAAGGCTGGAAGATTTCTGCCTGTTAAAGGGAAGTTTTTTCTTGCCACGCTATGACAGATTAAGTTGGCCCCTGCGATATATAAATAAATAAATAAAGATTGACATTATTCCAATGAAATATTTGGTTTTCCTTTTAGATGTATGACTGTTTATTTGTGTGTTCACTTTGACTTTGACTTTGACTTTCTTTTTATTAGAAAGCTGCCGTCTGTCTTCTCTGTGCCTTGCTGGTAACCTAACTATTCACCCCTCCTCTTTCATACTTTTCTCTCGGGACTTAGATGCAATCTCATTTCAACCCAGGTGTCAATCTCTTGAAATCTTGTTGGAAATTGCCTGCACCTCAATAAAAAGAGAGAATACTGCCCAAAACCTATTTTACTTGACAGATGTGGTGTTATCGTTTTTAGTATGTATCATAGCAGTGTGATTATAGTCATGCACATGACCACAATATATCAGTGCTTTTTGTGCAAACAAAATGAAAGCACTCGCTTTTGATCCTTTGCTTTTATTCAGCCACACAGAAATAAAATGCATTTTTAACAACACAGATAGCATTAAAAGCAGCCATCGTAACTGGAGCTGACATTTACAATTTCTCATGCCATTACTCTGCTTTTAACAACCATGACATTGGTCCTCACAGCTATTTGTATTATCTCACTGAACATAAGCTCAGTTCAGTTTATTGCCATTTGCAGTATAATACCACAATGGAATGCATGTGCAAGAGGTAAAAGGTAAGCGCAGCAGGTAATGAGCATGTGTGATCCACCTTTGACCAGTGTTGCATCACATTTACTGTTTTTGCTTCTATTTGTGGTGGGAACAAGAACACAGTACTTTACAATCAACAACAAAGAGTCATTATGCACGATTGCACAGATGGTTGATGTTGGAGGCTGATTTACAGCAAGCTAATTCGATCCATTTCAGTTTTTTTCTACGATACATAAAACCTGTGAGGAAAAGGAAAACATTTATCAATTCAATACAAAACCTTTATCTTACCTTGAAAAACACTGAGGGTTTTTTTATTTGCAGTGACATCGAGCTCACAGCATAGAAGAGGAGATACAATAAAAGCGTGTTTTTCATTAAAACAACTTCACCATGCAAAAGCATAAAATGCCTTTGCTCTTCTTTTGATCTCAAAATTGTAAGAAAAAATATCAACACCAGCTACATCACAATGATTACAAGACAACAAAGAAATAAACGTCTTCTTCATACGGTTTTCTCTTGTATCTCTAATCTTTTGTCAAATGCATTGAAGTCCAAATGATAAATCTATAAATGGCTTACTCTTTTGCAATAATTTTTAATATGTAACAATTGCAAACAAATGTATAGTCTGGAACTAAAGTGATGCATAACGTTTTCACAAGAAAGTAGTTCCAGCAGATGTTGCGTTTTGTGAGGAAGTTTCTGTCAAGCGTCTCAGTTAGGAGGTAGGTGGGACTAACACAGTGAAGCTGTTTGTACATTTCAAGCATAACCTTATGTCATCTTTATATAAAGGAACTGAATACAGGCCGTGGGCACGGAGGAGGTATGTTGAGATCATCAGGGGGCACAGACATAAAAGAGCAGGTAAATTAATATGAGGATACAAGCTGTGCAATGAAAAGGAAAGACTCTCTGCATTGAGGTAAGAGCAGAGATAATAGGACTGAGCACTGGCAGATTTGAGGAAAGTGCTCAACAATTGTCTCACAGCAGGGGGAGGCAGGCATACAGCAACTGCAGAAAATTGGTTCCTGACAGTAGATGCAATTCAAATGTTTAATAGCAGCCTTTAGCAATTCATTCAGCACACACTTTAATCCAAAGCAACAAACATTAGAGAGTAAGAACAACACAAGGAAGGCTCAAGAGCAGGGAAAACAACATCAGTAAGTGCAAATAAACAGCGTACAGTTGATCTGACACAGAGGCAAAACATGTACTAATATATCATTATCAACAACTACAAGGACAACTGTTCTTTAAAGCTCTTAGCATTGTTATCATCATCATCATCAATATCATTTAGTGTGTAATTGTTCATAAAAGAACTTGGTTTTTATCTTTCTCTTAAAGGTGCAAAGGGTTCTGCAGATTGCTTTGACAGAGAAGTTTTCAGGTACATCAGGACAAACACAATCTGCTTCTACAAACCTCTGACGGACAGTTTGGTTGGAGTTGTGCTCCTTTTACTCTTTTATATTAAAGAGATTTTTTAAATTGGGGCTGTATGGGGTACTTGACAAAGCTGGAGTGTTAAAGCTAGGTCAAACACCGTTACAACCGTGTTTGTACCTCGTAATTCCACCGACTGCAAGTTTAAAAGCTGACCTAGAAAGTGTATTTTCAAGATTTGTTTCAGCAGTACTTTATCACACCACATACATCCTCCTCCCCCTGCAGCACACTGATCAGCTGATTGGGTCTATAGGTTTCAAAAGAGACAACAAATACAATCAAACTTAATATCAGGAATTTAAATGGCAGAAGTGGGACAAAATATTTGTTTTGTCTGAGGTCTTTGGTGTCAATTCCCGAGTCAAATCCAAAGTTAAGACAGGCCTTAAGCATGCAAGCCTTAAGTCCTAAACTTTGATTTTCTAGTGCTAATCAAGTCATTAATGGTCATTCACCAAATGAGTAATAATCTTTTACATTTACACAAATAATGATTGCCTTTTCAATGATTTTATTTAGCTATCTTTTTAAAATAAAATAACCAGACCCATGTAACTGAATTTTCTAAATTACATTTTCAATAATTTGTTCCATTGATCAGATTCTGGACTTGGACCCGGAGGAGAGAAAATTGAGAACTTTTTTATTTTATTATTTGCTCGCAAAAAGCGTCATATTGCATCACATGAAGAAAACTTTCAAGCAAAGAAAAACATATTTTTCTCGTCTCAGGGCAAAATGAGGGACCATTCAACACTACAACCATGTTTCTAAAGATACACAACTTCATGCAAATGGGTGAAGTGTCCCTTTAAAGTTCTTCAGGACCTTTCTGGTTCAGAGGACACCAGCCACTCACATAGTCCACAGTTTGCTGCAGAGTGCAGAAATATCCAGAGTTCCTGCCCTTCTGAACAACAGTGATTTACAGACCTTCCTCAAAATATCATGAATTAATCCTCAGAAATCAGAAAAGCCACAGCATTTTGGCATTCCCAAACGTTCTCTATTGCATGGGGTTTCAACCTATGGACTGCATGGTGTGATACCTCATCAAAGTGCACATGAATCAGCTGTTGAAGAGGACAACTTATCATGGAATGTGAACTTAGACAAAACAGGGAACTGGACCCAATTGCAGAATTAAACAAAAAAATGATTTAATTCAACTAAAAAGGCACAAAAAAACCCCAACTTACTTTCAAAAACCAAGTCCATAAGGTAAAACAGGAGCCACGATGAAACACAGGTAAGCAGAGGTCTGGCATGGAAAAAATGTAACTAACAGACTGCAAACTAAATCATGAAACACTGAAGACACAGAGAACTCAACAATGACAAAAACACACTAGAACACAAAGAAACACTAGGAGATTAAGTTACAAAACAAAACAACACACAAGGGAAACACCAAGATCAGAAGTTGCTATATAAGACCGGTGACACTTAAAACCAAAGTAAGAAACATCAAGATAAGACACAAAGGGAACCAAAACTAGGAAAACAAGAAGTAAGCATAATAAATGAACATCTTAACTCTGAAAATACACAACTAAAAAGGACCAAAACCATGACACAACTGAGCTTAGATAACAAAGTGCAGCTATTGCTGTGCGGTGTCAGTCAGACAATATTAGACATGTATTGCTTAAAATAATCTAAAAACTCATGTCAAACAATCTGTCTACGGGCAAAATCCAAGTTGACTCAAACACTGTAGACCAAGTGCTGCAGGCAGGGGAAGACATAATGTATGTGGTGCACTGAAGGGCTGCTTAAACAAACTGGCATGCTGACAGTAAAGTTAGGCACAAGTCTACATCCTCAATGATTGTGTCTTTTTTTTCTTCAAATTAGTTAAATCACATGGTACATATGGCCCAGTTTGCGAGCTTCAATACTGGCACTCTGACCAGTTTCTCGATAACTGAGCCAAGCTGACCATCATCTCCTGCAGCCAATACACATACCATTCACATGTACCTTATACAACCCCACTTCTAAAAATTCTCACAAGATTGCCTTTCTAATTCTTGTTGCCTAGAGCGCTGGTATACTTGCCTTTAAACAATGGTTCAAACAATGGAGAGCACAGGAGGATCATGAGGCTTTGTCAAAATTGTATTTTGGCCATATTATATAAAATCAATATTGGAAGGAAATCATTGTTGGAAGGAAACTGGAGGAAAAAGTTTGGGAACCACCTATTTAAACCTTCCTGTAGATAAGTGACTGCAATGCATTTGTAATTTCTGTAATGAATGTCAAATGTCTTTGAAATGCATTTTTTTGTCTACTGCAAGATATCTGTCAGTGCCTGGTGAATCACTGAGAGAAATAGATTGATTTGTCCTGTTGTCTGACACTTCTGTGACTATGTTTACATTCACACCATTGTCCTACAATGGTATTCTGGTTAAGGCAATATTCTGAAAAAGGTATTTAACTGCTCCACAGACTGTTGAGCTACTGAAACATTCTTGTTTACATGTTCATCAGCATATTCCAAATAAACTGTATTAGTATTATTAGTAGCGTCATGACCAGATGTCATCTAGGGTTGTAAACAAATTGTCTATGTAATATATTCAGGCGCATAGTCCATGCTTACATGACCCAATATTCAGGTTGAATCAAGCATTTGCAAGGAGTCCTACTCTTGTTTTTGCATAAGGTGTTTACGTGACGCCAATGCAATAAGAATAATGTCATTATACAGATTAATACAGGGACATGGACAAGAAGAACACTAACTCCAGGGCAGTTTAGGGCTTCGACATCTCTGGCTAAAAAACTTGACTTTATGAAACAAGATTTTACCTACATTCATGTGCACTGCTTGGCACAACCACTTCACAAGGGCAATTTTTCAATGAGAAATGTCAGCATTCTGGCAAATGTACTGTATTTAACCTCTGAAATTTAAAGAGGGTAAAGGGCCCCCACCTTCCTCTTAAATGTGCACATTTTACAAAAAAAGCATAAACCTTTCTCAACTTCCATCTTAACCTCCAACAACACCTTTATACACACCTCTGCTCGTAACATGGCATAAGAGTACAAATCAAAGTCATGAAACATTGCCAAGGGAATTTTTCACAGAGAACAACCTGACAGCACGAAACAGAAGGTTTCGACCCCCTGCTCCTCCTCATCCTACAAGCTATCCCTTTAAAACCCTACACCATGGCAAGGCCCCTTAAGTGAACGTCGGAGCAGGTGTCTTTCTTTGGCAGAACATGGTGTGGGAGGGGAGTGTAGACCTATTGAGAGTAAAGGTAAGGAGGAGCTGCTTATGTTGCTGTTCAGCAAGCAGAAAACAGGGTTTAAATTGGATGCGAGCGGCAACTGGGAGCCAGTGTAGAGTATAAACAGTCAAGTGACGTGCCGTTTTAGGTACTCAAGCATTCATCACCTAATAGGAGCTAGGTGTAGTCATAATTCATGCTTACAGAGGAAGGATCTTAGCTGGTGCTGAGGTTAAACTAGGCTAAGTGTGAGTTCACTTATAGCTGATGAAACCCAGTACTAAAATTTTGTTTTGGTTTTTACTGCAGCAAACCTTAACCTTTCCAACCTTAACTTCTTGTTTTTTGAAATTTCATAATTTTTGTTGTTGTACAGCCGTACTAACAGTTCCCTGCAACTCTGCAGATATCTATTTTTAATCATTTAAAGGGATATTTAGGTAGTCTACAAAGAAACAAAGTACCTGACACATAAACGTGGGTAACAATTTTAATTATAATCATTTTCTGAGGTGTAAATTGCTTGGGTCAAATTGACCCCAAAGATAAAAGGTAGTAAAATGTGTAGGTAAAAGGAGGGTTAAAGCCAGCATATACTGTAGGTTCTTTTACAAAATTACGATCACGATAATTAGAGATTGTAGTGAAAATCATGTCAAGGGGTAATAAGGGGTAATTAAAGCATTTTCTATCTAACTAAAAGGCCAAAGCAGAACAATGCATGAATATAGAGCGACAATGAAAGAAAAGTCACAAACTGTTTTCTGTGACTTTCATATGAATCATGATATCAGTTTGTCCTAGCTGTGTTCACAAAATGTATCTTGTAAATTAGCCACTTTATGCACATAGTGGATACAGTAACAGACATAATTTATCTTTCCTACTGTACATCCTGTGTCCCCTTTTCAGATCATACTAAGCAGTGGACAAAAAAAGTGCACCTAGCAGATAAGTTCAACGATCCAGTTCTCAAACTGTTCTTCCATCAACTATCAACATGGTTAGGCTGCGGTGTCAGATTTAGTCTGTTTATTCCACTCATCTTGTCATGTCTTTGAATCTCTTAGTACTTCCCTGTCAGAGCGCAGATGTTGGTACAGGCGTTTCTCAGGCTATAACAACAGATGATCTCTTTAAAAGTCTTCCTCATCTCCTGACTCCTGAAAGCATAGATCAGCGGGTCAATCACTGAATTGCACATGATGAGGATAAGGTACATGTTGAAGTGGGACATAAAGCACACGCAGTAGAGGTTCCGCGGACAAGAGATCATCAGGATCAGGTGGAGGAAGAAGGGGGCCCAGCAGACGACAAATATCCCCAGCAGGATGGTCAACGTGATGGCTCCCTTCATGCTGGTCCGCTGGTGGATGGAATTGTAGCCCGGCAGGGCGGCGATACGCTTGACGTGCGAACGAGCCAGCATGAACATGTGGCTGTAGAGGGAGGCCATGATGAGAAGCATGGCAAAGAACATTGATACCAGGCAGATGATGACAGGGGTGGTGTCTGAGTAGATGATGAAGATGATCCCGCAGCCTGTACAGAAGGTCCAGATTCCTCCAATGATGCAGCTAGCTCTTCTCACTGTCATGATGTTGTGGTACCTCAGAGCATAGAAGATAGTGACGTACCTAAGGAAGATAACAGCTCGTGATGTAATCTGTGACTTCAAAGAAATATTTAATTGCCTTGAATGAATTGCATAAACCAATGAGGACGGAGGCCTTTAGGATGTCTACAAAAGTGGAAATAAATGTCAAGGCTGCTTCAGCAATGTAAATTAGTTAATACCTACAACCATGCTAGATAATATTACTCCTTCAAAGTTATCAGAAAACCATTAATATTGCCGGGGTTTTATTTTTGCTTCTCTCTCTCTCTCTCTCTCTCTCTCTCTCTCTCTCTCTCTCTCTCTCTCTCTCTCTGCGCATTAATTTATATTTATTACTGTATTTAATATTTACACTACACAAAGAAAGCACATTTTACGAAAGTTAGATTCCGTGTGTTAAACATACCTGGCCAATAAAGATTGTGATTAAAGTAAAACTGTCATTTTACCAACAGTAACTGAACAATAAAACACTGTAATACCTTCCAACAGTGGAAAGCCATGCTGGGGCAAATAATTCTTTGAATGTGCATACATATTGTGACCTCATGTCCAAGCTCGGGCAAGAGTTTGAGAATAGCGTCAATGATTTTGATAAGCTGGAGCCTTGTGTTACTTTCATTGCCAACCCCTCCACAGAGGTAGACGTCACAAATATTTCAGAGAAGATGGATGAAATTTACAGTGTCAATCCTGTAAAGCATCCCAAAAGCATCTCAAATATTTATCCAAGGTTGACCATGTTTCTGATCATGTAGCACATTAGTAATAAAGCCCAGACTTTTTAGGTTGAGTAGAATCAGTTATATTTGAACAAGTTTACTTCCATCACTGCAACAACTGTTAGTTTTCTGTAACAAACCGTAACAAACCAAGGGGTGTCTAAAACAGAACAGCCTACCACCAATGGTCGATGCAAAAGCAAACTAATCAGGACCCACACTCAAACTTAGAAGGAGGACATGATGGCAAATGCGTTGTTAACAGAAAAACTAGCAGCACAACATAGAACGTTTCCTTAATGTCTGAAGCTATAGTCATTTAATTGAATCTGTCATGTTTGGGGTTCTGTGTGCTTTTCCACGTGTGTTTGTTTTGTTTTCCCGGTCTGTCTACTCCCTCTGTGTCTCCCCTTGCCCCTTAATTGATCTTTGGTTTCAGGTTGGATCACAAGTGTTTGCACTCCAATCAGCTCACTATATTAGCCAGCTCCTTCCATGCTGCTGGCGCCAGATTATTGTTCTTCCCTCATGGGTTTGTACTCTCCGTGTCAAAACCAGTTTTCTAGTGACTCTGTGAATGCTTGTTTTTGCTTGTCGTGTTTTTGACCTCTCGTGTTTTTTCTCCCTCTCGTTAGTTCCCCAGACCTGCCCTTCCTGCAACCTCGTTTTTCCCCCGTCGTCTTGTTCGTCTACATCTGGCTCAACTTCACGCGTGTTTTGGACTTTGGGTTTTGGGATCACTTTCGAGTCACATTATATTTCATGTTACACATTATAGTCACATTAGATTTCATGCAACACATTCTTGTCACATTATATTTCATGTAGTACATTTATTCACCGTTGTCACTCGCTGTTTAATAAATCATTGTTTTGTATATTCTGTCTCTGAGTCGTGCGTCTGGTTCCAAATTCATTCTGACTCGCAACAGAATCTAAAATATTGCTCCTTTAATTTGTGTTTACTTGATTAAACATGTCAGAAATAGCAGAAATATTCAAAGCTTTTGGTCTTTACACATTTTACAGGTCAAATAATGGTAAAATGGTTTAAGATTAAGTTAGGATGCTATTGGTGGTAACATTATAGTAGCAGAGATAAGAGAGTTTTTTATTTCCTTGTTGAGGTTAGTGTCAAAGCATTTCTGCCCTCTCAAAGGCTGAAAATGAATCAATTTAAACCAAACCAATTGTTAATGTTTTTAATTTCTAGTTTTATTTTATTTTTGTGACCTCATGTTTGGTGAATTTCATATTAGGAAATAAAAAAACTTGATGAAAAAACCCTCACAGGCTTGAGTTTCTCTGAATATCCTCGAGCTATCATTAATTTTCTGAAAAACATAAAATGAACAAGACCCTAACATTTCTGGTCTTTGAAACTAAAGCACAACTGGACGAATTGATAATCAGTTATTACGGGCGCCAGCCTTATCCAGTTAATCACAAAGCCTGCTCTGTAAAACAACCTTATGCAAGTTTTTTTTTTTTTTGTAGTCACATTTTACAAGGTTTATTAAAAGATGGACTTCTATGGATACAACAGAGTAATGTCACTGTGTTTGCATGCATCTGTATGAACCTCCCTCCATCATTACCTGTCCACAGCGATTGCCAGCAAGCTACACATCGACGCAACAACTGAGATACAGATCATGGAGTCAAACACGTTATCCATCTGACGGATGAAGTGGTCCTCCACCACCAGCTGCCTGTTATTGAGGAGGTAAATGATGATCGTCTCCCAGGCGTTGGACACACTCACCAGCATGTCTGCCACTGCCAGGCTGCAACAAACAAACAAGCCAGGTGTGTCACATCTTACACATAAATATAGCAGAAATCAACTACAGCCTATGCAAATCTCTTTCTGAGTCCTGACTGTCTACAATGAGTTAGAAGCACAATTCCCGCTGGCTGTTATGGAGGCATGTTTACATGGGCGCGGCTGACTCCTCATCTTGCTTATGAAAACAGTTTTAGTCATGGACAAGAGAAAAGAAAAGTAAAATAGCCTAATCACTTCTTGTTTGGAAACCTTTTTATATTACGGTCATTCCGTGTCAGATTATATGCAATGTGGAGCTCCGAGCTGTGTGCATACATTAGCCTGCTAACACAACAATGCAGGCCACGGATCTACTGGATCGAAAAAGAAATTCTTTCTTTAAGAATATATTTTCTGCTACCCCTGACATACATTTTAACACAGATGAGCAATTCAATTTATCAAACAGTTTTTTTAAATAAATCTCAATAAAGTGACAAATTATTAGGCTATTAATATGACACCACACAGACTCTAATGACTGCTTGGACAGTGATTGTTAGCTTGTTAAAGATCCTTATCAGTTTAGTTTGTGCTCCTTCTCATCAAAACATGAAATTGTTTTGTCATATTTTTAATTGATGAGATTGCCAAAGATTTAGATTTAAAAATGTGGAATATTGATAATAATGAACATCTCTTTGCACACTTTTGGGATAAACAACCTACATTTGTTGATATGCGATGTAATAATTCATGCATGAAAGGACCAGACCTATTTAGAAGGAAGTGGAATAAAATATTTTTCCCATGAAGTAGATGTATTGTCAAATAAAAGACAGTGACGCTCTTATCCTGCAGTAACCCACTCTGTCTGTTCATCACTCTCTGTGGAGACTTTGTCAACATCTCAAAGAAATCATTCAGAACGACATCAAAGCATTAACTGTGACCTGAATGTCTGCTCTGGCTCTGAACTCGCCCAGGGTATCAACTTAGACTGTGTTATTGTGTCCTTTAAGTCACGTTGCTCTAATGTAAATAGTCATCGGAGATTAGCGTAAATGCCAAAGTTGAGTTACAGCATCATTCTATTAGTTCTTTTTAGTCATCATGAAAGCCATGACAACCGTAGCTCTGACACTCAGTTCATCTCACATCGAGAGGGAACGTGTGCAAAAAAAATCTATCAACATTTGTCCTATAGTTATACAATCAATAACATGCACTTAGTACATAGCAATATTTCTTCAACACTCTTTCTGTCATGGCTTGGTTTCATTTAGGTTATATTTCAGAGTTTTGAGTTCGGTTTTATTTATTCCCTCGTGTTTTGTCTGTGTTGCTGTGTTCCCTGCCTCTCTGGTTTCCCTCCTGTGTTGATTGTTTCCCTTGTGTGCTTTAATGTTTCATAGTCTTGTGTTTATTTTAGTCTTTAGTGTGTTTCCCTGTGTCCTCCTATGTTACCTGAAAGTTTATTTCCTGTGTTGTGTTTTAAGTCTAGTCTTTGGTGTTTCCTGTTTTATTTTGTAGATCTGGTTTTGGTGGTGTCAGTGTTGGGTTTTACTTTGTACTTGTCCTCTCGTGTTCCTGTCTTGTGTTCTTTGTTCCTTGTGTTTTCCCGCCTGTATGATTGCCCTGATTGTCCTCACCTGTCTGATTAGTCTCACCTGCGTCTGATTACCTCTTGTCTATTTAGTCTCTGTGTTTTCCTGAGTCTCGCATTGGATCATTGTCTTTTCTTGCCTGTTAGTGTGGTCGTGTATTCTGAGCCTTTCGTTTTCATCTCCCTGCTCCCTGGATTTTCCTTGTGTTTCTCCTTGTGGTTTTTGGACGTTTTGGATTTAGTATTGAGTAAGTTTTTGTTTTGCCTTTTGTTTAAATAAATTGTTTTCTGCAATTGGTTCATCCTTCCCTGTTTTCCACCTCTGCCTGTGACACTTTCTTGTACGTATTACTTTATCTTGTATTTATATTCATTATTTTATCAATATTTTTAATTTTATATTTCTGCCAATATATTGTGTATAAAAGCAGCTGTTATAAGCAAACTTCCACCTGGATCAAAAGTTATTTCTGATTCTGATCTGAACATTAAGCCAGGTACAAGAATATACAATTCAAAATGTCACAGCTGTTCTATATCTCTAGTGTGACTTCATTTATTCCACCTAATGTACTTGTTCAAGTCTTTAAGAGAAGATTGAGGTTGAGATGGATCAAGATCATATTTTTGAGTAAGAGCCAACAACTCGTGCTCGTGTGTGTTCCCAAATAAAGGTTATACGGCAAGTTGAATCACCTGCAGATGAAGAAGTACATGGGTGAGTGCAGGTTCTTGTTTTTTATTATAGCAGTGATGACCAGGATGTTCTCCAGCAGGGAGATTATACCCAGGATGAGAAAGACCTGAGGAAATACAGGGTAACGGTTAAAAATAGATCATTATTTTATTTATTAAACATAGAAATCATCTTTCCGGCAAACTGACAGGGGAAGCCTTGTGCGGATGCCTTAAAACCACCGACCTACCTCACGTACCAAAACAAAGACAAACCATTCTGCACCAGAACCAAAACTTAGAGGGAGGACATACTGGCTGCTGCGTAGTTGACACAAGCCATGACCAACATGCTGTGTTTCTACCTGCTATATCTGATAACATAGTGAGGTAATTTCATTATTTAATTCAGATATCTCGCATATTAGACGTTAAATTATTTTTTTCATTTAACCAACCAATAGTCCAGAAAAAGATGGGCTTCTTAAAGTTAAATAAATATAAAGTCAACAATTCTTAATATTAAGGAAAACGGAAAGCTATAAATGTTTGACTTTTGTTCAGAAAAACCTTATCGGATATTTATGACAATCACATATTTCATGGGTCAGGCACGTGGTGGCCCTGACCGGAATTCCACTGATACAAGCCGTTAAACATTTACTAAACAATGTACATAAAATAAGCCCTGAGGGTCATACAAACACTCATGCTAAATGAGGAACAATTGTGCAGGCACGTTTTACAAACTGTTTCTCTTATTAGGTGTCAAATATCAGCATTAGTCACGGCCCTGAGTCTCATACAGAAGCACGATGTACTGCCTGCATCAGAATTTTAATTTACTCATGTAAATCAATCTGTAGCAATAACGGAAGCTCAGAGTAGAATAATAATTATAATATGCACTCTGAAAGCTGATTACCTATATAAGGTAAAAGTCCTATTGGAATCGTAAACGGGTGCAAATTTGCTGTTTATTGGATGCAGTCAGATGAATTGAAAAATTTAAATGTATATGAATTGTTCTAAATTAATATAACAAACACAGAAAGCCTTTTGTGTTCAGTAGCACACATACCTCCACGGCGATATGGAGCTGCTCGCATGCTGCTGGTTTGGATGCGCCGGTCTTGTCTGGTGTCAGCGGAGGGGACAGGGTGTAGTTTTGATGATAGTAGGAGTAAGCCCATGTGGAGTTACCCAGCATCACTTCCTCTTGGTAGGAAGACAGATCAGATTCATTCATGCCTGCTGTGACTGTGGCTTAGATCACTGATCCTCTTATAAGGTTGCCATTTTTTCAGGCTGGCTGCAAAGGAAAACAGCAGTAAGAGATCATGTTTTAATACAAAATATATTTCTGACTCTATCTAAGGATCATGTTTTGTACCTATCTTTTAACAGATTTTAAACTTTCATACACAAGCACGGACTGATTAACACATAGACCTATGGTCGATGTCTCAGTGACACCTCCTGTTTCTGAAGAGACATCTTGAAAGTCCTTCTATGGTGGTTGCCATATTGTAAATGTCATTTCCACCATACTTGAATGACAGCTAGATTGGAAAACTGGCATGTAGCTTGCTTGTCTGGGAACACTGGCATGCTGAAGAATATTCTGCCAGAGTCGAGCAGCTGTGGACAAAGAATTGCAACTTAGAGGTCACTTTCCAGGATCATAACAAATGTGCAAACAAGGGAAAAGGTGATGAGGTTTGTGCTTCTTAAATTAAAATCACCTGTTGCATGCTAGTCCAGGAGCACTGACATGCTGGTGTTTGTGGCGTGCTAGTTTTAGCGTCATTTGCACTTAATTTTGTGACATTGCACTATGAGTTTAGTGGCATCTGCCACTGCCAATGGCATGCCACCAGGAGACCAGAGCCATGAATCACTCCCAGCGACCATGTTAGCCTATTCACTGTAGCCAGCCAGAATAATTGGCATAGCAGAAAGAATGTGTTCCCACTACACATCATAGAAACCTCTGCCTCGAGGAAACAAAACAGCATTAACCATTTTTACTGACATATTTACTGTATGTTTAATATATTTCCTTGGCTGCATATGAATTACACTTAATATAGTTTCACTTTAGACACAGCATGGCGCCTTCATCCATCAATCAATAAAGGCAAGTCATGTAATTAGGATCTAAGCTATTAATAATGCAAATGTATGCATACACTTGAGCTTTCATATAATCCAAAAAATCAGATTTTTTTTAAATCACACTTTATGCATAACAAAAAAATGTCATACCAAAATTTTTCTCTCAAAATGGGCATGGGATGTTGCCACATTTGTAAGGGTTAAGGGGCCATGCTTCCTTTAAGAGCAGAAAACAATAATGTATTTTGTTACTACATCCATGTTTTGTTTTTGTTTTTTACAAGATTCATTTAAATGTCTTTTTCCTTCCCTTGACAATGACAGACCAGACCTGTGCAGGTGAAGGAGTGTGTGATGACTTTCTAGTTTGTACTGTTGATTTCTGTAAGCAGAGCAGAGTATAAGGACATTGAGAGCGCACATAAAATGACACCGGCTGGAGATTTGGTGGAAAATTGAACCTGGTTCCTTTTTTATACAGGCAACACAGGTAGATGTTCACTGTCTATCTGTGTTGGTGGTGGTTAGGTTTGCAGTAGGGTGGGGGCATAAAAAAACGCAACTTCCATGCTATGTCTATCGAACAGAGGCACAGATTGGACGCAGGGGAAAAAGTACCTTTAAAGCATCCACCTTCCTTGAGAGCCAGAGGAGAAGCTATGTAGCTATACATCAATCTTTTGTCGGTTTGGTAGTTTGTCTGATGGCCATGCAGCGTCTCTATAATCGCTGTATGTAAGTTACATATAGCCCCTTTAACATACAATATTTTTGGCCCCTCTGCAATACAAATCACAACTGAAGTGTAGATTATAATCTTTTCTTCTTTGCACAAAATAAAGAGTTTAAAAAAGGACTTTGACTTCTCGCCCTGTATTAGTAAGTGCCATAAGCCATTAAAGACACTTGATCCAGAGCATGTTTGCTGACCACCAATAACCCTCTTGGTTACAAAAAAACAAGTTTTTTCTTTGTTTTTCGTCTCATTTTTGACTCAAAACTTAAGTTATATTTTCACGAGTGTTGCATTCGATTAAGTCAAGATATTTTGTTACAAGTGGTCTGTTGTTAAAGTGAGAGAGATTTCATTGGAAAAAAAACAAAATGATGGAAACATTATAAATTCCACTAAAATTATAGTGTAAATGCGTCACTGACAAAGTTTGTTGTGCTTTGGTTATGAAAGAGAGTAAAAGAGGGGTCCTGACATGAAGCTGGAACAGACAGTGAATGGGACGCAGTGTTAAGATCCTTGCCTCAGCTGATCAATTGTAGATTGAACCTTTGCTGCAGGCCTTCACTTCCAACTCAACTCATGACCTGACATACAGACCCTGAGGCATTGTCAAATGAGATGACGTAAGTTTCTCAGGCATTTGCACAGAGGTATTATAAACATCTTTACTATATCTTACAGAGTTGCCTAGATCATGTGGTTGATGATGCGTTTCAAGGATGAGGCTGCTGCAAAAAGCTTTATCTATAAACTGAACAACAGAACAGAGGGAAGTAAACATGTAAATGACCTAATGGAACCATTCAAGCAAGTTTAAGCCATAAACTTTACTCTCTACTTTTCACACTAGAGCCTCACCTTTAACCCATTCTGTTGTCTAATGCCAGCAGAATGGGATTATTTAAATACACAGCAACATTGTGAGCAGGTATCATAATGACCCTTTGCTGTGGCTAAATGAGAAAAGCATGTTTGATTGCTTAACACATTGTACTGCTTTGTTGTCACCACTTTCAAAAAACAAAGCAATTGCAGGACATATTAATTAAGATATCAACATATTTAAATGTTTTCATTACCCAGCGACTATCTTGAGCTTTTCAAAGACAAGAAGCAATTACCGGGAGTGAGAAAGCATAATGTTTTCTTTTTGTTCCTTTTAAACTCTTGTGCTAATGTGCCAGTGGCTGGAGCCATTTCCTTCTATTTACTTTAAACAGTGAGTCTCTTTATAGCATGCTGACAAGTATGTTTTCTTTACATCTGTTTATTATCTTTTAATAAGACTATTGTAAGACAATCCTTCCAATTAATTATAAGATCTTGCTAACCTGATTCAAAGGCTGAACACATATCTGTATTTAATATCTCATGTGTTGACGTTTCCCTAATTCGATCGTGCATGACAGCAGGAGAGAAAGTAATAACCCTTTCATCAAACCTCCACACACGGACAGAATTATGTGCAAGATTTCAGGCAATAAACAGAGAACTAACTTTCCTCTAAATCTCTCTGTGAAATATGAAAACCTGTCACATAAAAGGTTTTCATTTTGGAAAAGCAATATTCTTCTTTGCTTCTTGAATTCATTCACACAAAAAAAGTCACACATACTCATGAGTCTCTTGTCAGGTGACAGCGTTGCCTTTGTTGTTTATTGTCCAATGACTTCATAATAACAAATAATTAATAAAGAATATGATCCTTACTTAACCTTATTATACGTTACGTTAATAAGCTCCTAATAATGCATCATACGTTACATAAAACTATGATGCAGTATGATACCATGTCATACCATATGAATATAGTATGGTACAGTAAATGGACTTGAGCTTGTAAAATGCTTTTTTGTTCTTCTGACTACTCAAAGTGCTTTGACACTGAAGGTCACACTCACATATTCACACCCTGATGACGGATGTATCGATATGACCATCAGAGGTAACTAATTCCATTCATACAAATGCATACGCAACTGACGAAGCAACAACAGCAAATCAGGGCTCAGTGTCTTTTCCCAGGACACATCGGACATGTGGCTGCAGGAGCTGGGGATCAAAAACCCAACTTTCTATTAAAAGACGACGACTACCAACAATGAACTGAGCCACAACCGCCTCTGTATTTAATTAAGTTGCTCCAAACTATATTCGTTGTTTCTTGTTTTTAATTCTACTTCAAGGCTTTGTTGCCATAACATTTTTGTGAACAATTTTGCAAAAGACTGTTCAGTATCTTATTTTGGACACAGTCTTTAAACACTTTTTACTTTCAAAAAAATTAAAACACTAAAAATAAACTTGCTCTGGGTTCTGCATGTGTTCAAGCATTTACTCAAGGCTGAGTTAGGTAGTTCTCTCCAAATGTAACTCAAATCCAATATATATTCTATTGTCTAATTAAAATAACACGCTAAGATATATTCTGCTGTTACTTGGTGCTTTTAATATAAATAAATAAAATAAACTTCATCACTACCAGCTTCAGATTTTCCGAATAAAATTCTGATTTTGCAATCCCATCACATCCAAGACAAACATCCGCAGTGTAGGGAGAGTAATCTCAGATTCACAGGCTGGCTCTATCTGTAAGAAGCTAGGATAAACTTGTTTGACGACAGGATTATTGAATAATTGACGATGGACAGAGATAAAAAAAGAGAACATGATTTATGTGTCTGTGCCGATGCAGAAGTCCATTGTCTCATCAATCATACACGCAGTAGATGATAAAAGAAATGCAACACATTGACAGGAGCAGTACAATTTATTAATGACACTATAAAAACACACTTTTTGAAGTGTGTATTGCAATTTTTCAACACAAAATAAGATTTTGAGTTGTGTTTGAATTGATTCTTTTAAAATTAACAACTTTGTTAATATATCAGCAAAAACATTGAAAGAATGTCTCTTTTATAAACAGACTGAACAGAGGCAGCTGTTGGTGCGTCAAAGCGTTTCTTTATTCCGAATTTTCTACCGTACTATTTCATTTCAAGATCAAAGTTTAGCAAAAAAAACCCCATCATTGACAAAATCCAAGGCTTCTCAGAATGCAGCAAACAAAAGAACTTGACATTTTAATAACAACAATAAACTCCTTTTTATTAGCAATAAATCCTCGAGTGGCTCTTTATGACGGATACAGTTTGGGGAGCTTTTGTGTAAACCACATTACAGCACTACTTCTACAATGACAATGGTTTGTGTGTGATCTGACTTGTTTTGCTGATGTCAGAGATGGAGGTTATGTGGTGTGGCAGCTGGGATTTGAAGATGTATAAATCATGATCTCAGTTATGTATGCTTAATGCTTAATGAAGTACATAACCATCCTGCCCTCCCAATAGTCTTCACCCCACTCATTCACAACTCTGTGTTTCAACATGTCATTTCTGTATCTGTGACCATGTGCTATAATCATTCTTGCTGTGTAAAATCAGCCGGTGTGATCTTTTGCTCCCTTTCTGTCCTCTGTATCTGTTTTGTCCTCAGACCCTCTCCATCTCTTCTCAGTGAGATGTGTGTTGCGGTCCCAAGGGGTTGATAACTGATGGGGATCAGCAGCCACACTCATTAATCTGTAAACAGCAAGACCGCCACCGCCTTGATCACAACATCAAAAGCGCCATCAGACAACTAATAATCATCTGACTACAAGAAACCCTCCATTGATCCACTCTTTCAAGCGGACACAGTTTGTTTGTCCTAACGGGTGAAATGTTAGACCAAATCATGCTTATTTAAGAGTTTATAAAACATTCTCTCAGTCCAAGCATTCATACTTTATTGACCTGGGAAATGGAATAAAACAAAATACAGGGTAAGTTATACAGCTAAACGTCTAATTTAATATTGAATCTTCTTGTCATATGGGATATAAAATCAAAAACAGCAGAGAACAGTCTTTGCTGAAGACAGATTTTTTCTACCTTTGGACATGTTTTTCATTATTCATGCAGTGAGCAGGACCACATCATTTATGCACAGTGCAACAAATGTAATCAAACCTAATCACATTGAATTGATAATTGCATCAAAACAACAACCTGTGGGACTGTAATTTGCATAAAGACTCTAATATTCTACATGATACACAATGACCATGAATAAGTCCTTCAGGAGCCATTTGTGTAATCTGCAACTTTCAGGAGTTTTGTTAGTGCTTCATTAGCCTTTTTAAGACAGCTTTTTTCATAAAAGTGCAGTCATCATGTTTTTGTTCTTCATGATTATGCAACAGCGTAATGTTGGTGTCCCAGTTGTCACGTACTGGAGACGGACTGCAGCGCTTGCTGTGGAAACAGGATCATTTACTGGAGTGGCATGTGAATTTATGTGTTAGTGTAAATTGGAAATCGGACATGCATGCATACAGAGCTGATAACCTGTCACCTCTTTCAATCCTCTGTTATTACTACCTACAAAGCCGATACAAAGGGTGGATCCCTTCGTCCCCTCATTAAGCCTCTGTGACATTCACATTGAGGTTAAGTATCACAGCTTGAAACGGCAGTCTGTATCGGTCTACTGATACATGCTTTTTCTTTTGACTTACAATTATGTATGTGTAACAGGATTACAGACTTGAAAAATCAGCCTTCACAAATGTGCATATTTTAAAATGTTTACCAACAGAACAAGTACAAAAGGCTCTTACAAGATTTTTCTTTTTAAGGAAATATCTTGTGTCAAAGAACCTACAGCCCCTTGTAGCGATTTAGTGTCTTGTGCATGTTTAGGCACATCTATTTACAAAAATTCAAAGTCCACGGAAATGCAGCTTCTCCTACCTCCTCTGGTTAGCAGTAGCAATAGCCAAATGAAACGCTTGGTCCCTAGCCCCCTCTCCCTGTAGCTTTCCCAATATGGTAAAAAGGGCGGGACTTATCAAAAAAACAAAGCTGAATGAATGACCAATTACGAGAGAGCAGATCAGACGACCAATCAGATCAGGCTTCGCACACGTGGGGACCCTTTTTTGTGGAAAACACCCTTTTTGAGCAAAATGTGGGACCTTTGATAAAAGCACATTTCAAAGTAACAGAGAAAATATTTTAGAACTGGATCGAAAAAAACAAATATCTACTTCATATGACCCAATGTAAACACAGATTCATGTCTCAACCTTTTTTGTTTCTTTTTGTGAAAATATGTGCAATCTTTGACCACTGAAATGCTTATAAATGATGACAAAATGATCATAGAATATTGTAAATACACCTGCAGATGTTTACCGTTATTTTTAATAATATACTGTAAGTGCATTACAAAAAATGTTTGGAGTTTTTTGCTATATCCTTTTGGACAGCTGAAGAAAGAGGTAATGTTGGGAGAAGAGAGTGGGGGGTGACATGCAGCAAAGGGCTGAGATTAGATTCAAACCCCCCCCCCCCCCCCCCCCCCCCCCCCCCCCCCCCACACACACACACACACACACACACACACATGGAGCGCACAGCTCAACCACTGAACTACCAGCGCTCTGATCTGCCATCATTAAACAGCCTTTGGCTTTGTGGAACCATTCCAGTGACACCAAAAGATGAGGACAAGAGAGGCTCACCAATACTTCCCCTCACGTTTCGGACATTTGGTGGATTTCCAAGAGCCCTGCACTTTGTAGAAATTAAAGCCAAGCAATAAAACAAGCCAAGACACACCTTACATGCTGCAGGTAAATGTATAATTATTAAGAGTGACATAGAACAAAGTGTCCAAAAGTAATTTACTAACTGTGTGCATTTCCCGTTCAGAATGAATATTCAAGCCATGTGATCCAGCTGCATTTATAAATAAAATATCTTGTTACTTAATAAACATGCAATCTGTGCCTCACAATATTGTATAGAGCCCATGTATAATGTGCATGTATTAAAAATGAAACATGCTCTAGTCTTCTTATTAAAGGTGTTGAAAATTGGCCATTTAAAATGAGATGTGTCTTGTTTGGTTTTATGTATGTTTTTATTGCAGAGTTTTGAGTTCTGTTTTAGTATTGCCTGCTTTCTCTTGTGTGTTTTCTTAGTTTAGTCTATAGTATTTCCTGTTTTGCTTTGTCATGTCTTCTCCCTTTGCCTCAGTACTGTTCCATGTTTTACTTTGTTGTTCTGTTGTCTGGCTACTTGCCTCTCTGTGTTTCCCTCCTGTCTTGATCACCCTGTTTAGTCTCACCTGTCCTATTGGTCTCACCTGTGTCTGATTACCCCTCTGTGTCAGTTCAGTGTAGTCTGTCATGGTTAGTGTTTCCTCGTGGCTCCCTGTTTTTCTTCTTTCGGAATAAGTTTGAGTACGTTTTCGTGTTTGTCTTTTGTTAAAATAAATCATTGTTTTGTTGTTCCTGCAATTGAGTCCTCCTCATCTGTTTTTCAACCTGTGATTAAGATGCCTGAAATGCAGGATCATCTGGCTGAGAGCAGGGTTATGGGCTTGAATCTAACTTTTCATTCAGTTTATGGATTATTTTAGAGGCAAAGGTTTAGCTGTAGTGTATTTAGACATGCACCTCAATCCTGGATACTGGACACTAACACTTTGCTACATGTACTGTATTAACACAAACAGCCAAAGTACCTCTCTGACTTTTTCCTTCCAGCCACTTGATTCATTGTGTGCATGAAGCCATGCTGAGCTGATGTAAGAACACTGCAGGCAATTTTCAGGAAAATACAGTGGGAGGAATATGACATATAATGACGTTACATATTTTGACCATTGTTACTGGTGCAAACTCTGAGCTCTTCATGAAATGTCATATATTTGACAATCCATTTTATTTATTTTCATTCATATAATCCTATTATTCATTCTACTATGTGTTATTCCTGTCTGTTTCAGAGCTCCATAGGCAACATGTTTAATTTCATCAACATTTATGCTATGAAAAACAGACATTTTGAATGCCTTTCATGCGTCAGGATTTGAATTCCCTGAGGAAAGCAGGGGCTTCTCCTGCTGAGCCTCCTGATCTACTCTGATCTACGTGGATGGCACCGCAGGGAGGCCCGCTCCACTACAGTTCACAGAGCAGGTGGATCTGATCTACAACTGCAGCTGATCTGGAGATGGAGGCCAGTCTGATGACAGTTACACAAACGATAGAAACCCTATGATTATAAGCACTTCTTCAATGGTTGTCATGGACACTCCATCACAAACAGTGTTCAATGGCTTTCTCTGCCTTCTCAAATGAACTCCTTCATTAACATACCTTTCATGGTCACAACCTGTTTGTTTACTGTAAGAATAATGTTTATCAACTGTTGGTTTGTTGCCATCAGCAGATTCAGTGACGTATCAGTTCCTCCAGAATGTTGTAATCCCAACTTAATGCAAATTCAACCAATTACCGCAATATCTGCACGGCCCGCTAACTTTGACCAATCACTGTAAAATGTGTGCACTTTCAATGAACGTGAATCATGGTACAGCAATCAGGGAAAGTTGTCTTCATCCTGCTCCAAGTAACAGCAACATTTGAGTGGGTGTGCTTGCCTGCAGTGCGTCTGTGTGTGTCCCTGGGCTTTATGCTGGAATTAATTTGCATCTCCATTACAACTGATGTACCTGCTTTAAGGTCAGTCAATCAGTAAATCTTTATTTGAACAGTGCCAATCCATAACAAATGTTACTTCAAGACACTTAACAACAGAGTAGCCAAAATACCTTATTCTTTCTTATGTTTTGTCAACATGAATCTGTCATGAGCACAGCACTAAGTTACATTTAGCAGAATTACAGTGGAAACCTTGAACACAACCAGGCTGGTGTTGAACAGCTATCATCTGCCGAAACTGTGTTGGGCCATCATGTTTAAACTGGTGGTGCGTGCATTAAGTCCATGACATTAAAAAGAAGCAGAATGAGGCTTTGACTCAGGCTCAGAGATAAGCTGCAAACTGCCCACAGTGTTACTGAGCTGTCAGAGGGTAGAGCACAATACGACAAGTTTTAAGCCTCTTTACGAACCGTACACCTTTCCCACCTGTCAATACGCCCATAGCCTAACTATGGATAACACGTATCGTTCATAGAATCAAAGCTAAGCCTTTTTTTTTAAATGCCTCCCGTACAGTGAGTGCCAGTGATGACAATAACAAACCAGAACCATTTTGTTTTTTGTAGCAGGCTCTAAACAGGTTGATTCATGCTTTAAATGGCTTTTTTTTGGCGGTTATGTTTATGTGACTTCCGGTGTTCCTGGAGCCAGCATCAAGGTGACACTTAACAAACTGCAGGATTATGTACTTCCACATTGGCTTCATTTTTTGAAGAATGGAGGTTGTAGCTTGGTTTGAACTTGTTTGATTAGTTTGTTATTGATGTTCATTCTTCCATGGTAAGTCTACTACAACACAAGGCAGTCGAAGCTTTGCAAACTTAGGCCACAATGTTGCATGACTAAGATTTGAAGGGGCTGAATATTAGGATTAAATTATACTAATACAAATTAGTAAAAAGAAGAAAAGATTGAGTAAGAGAGTAATGGATAGAAGTGTGGGCAAAAACAAAAATGGCACATTTAATCATGAAGTTACTCTGTGTAACCCTCAGGTCAATCAATAAGTTTATCCATTGCAGTCTGGAGTTTCTACTAATCCCAGATGCCTCAAATAAACAATCTCTCTGCAGCCTGAACACATATTCAGAGTACACTCACGTATTTTTAAGTTAACAACAAAACTGCTGAAAGGGCCAATTCTGTATTGGGACAGATATTTGGGCGTGCTTGTACAGCGACGTAGCTCAAAACGCACAAAAACTGTAATGGAGTACTTTTTTCTAACATTGTCCTCTCATTGATCTATTTGTTGAGTTTTAGTTAGGCAGCACATTTTCTGGTGCATTAGATTGATTATGTTACAGCTCCACTGCCACATCAACATATAGCTATAATTTCAGTTAGAAATTAAAATTGAAATGGGTGTCGCACATGGTAAACCTGCTTCTCCATGAAAACGTGTTAGACTGTGAAGAAGTTTGAATTAGGCAGCCGCTGTTTGAATAGAAGAAACGGTCTGATGGGATCCACCCTGTGAATACTAGTGCAGACTGCTGGACAAAGTGCTTCACAGTGTTGAAGTATTATCAAATATTAGGCATTAAGTTGGATCCCCGCACTGAAGAGCACCAGAAGGACTAATGTACAGAACATGTTTCAACAACAATGCAGCACTTCATGCATCTTTTTGAATGAATATTATGTATTAAAATTGAAAAGCTCTATTAAGGCACCTTACCAGTATCTGTGGAGAAAAGCTACATATTAACATCATTCAGCCAAATTAAACAAATAAATGATGCACTATAAACCAGTCTCCAGAGGCGCCCCCTTTATGGATAAGTACATGTTATCTTATGTGACTGTTTTTTGCTTAATTCAGTCTCAGAATCTAAATAGACTGAGCTTGTCAGTGAAAATGGAGCACAAGTTATTTAAATGTAACAGAGGCCATTCTTTTTTACTTCAGGATACTAAATGTGCCAAGAAAAAAAAAAAGTAGTCCGAAGAAAAAGCTCAATATAGAGCACAAACAAATTTTAGAAAAAAAAAACATGAGGATGATTTACACCCTTTCTGAAATTCTTGCCCAAACACCAATGCCTTTCCTCATGCTACATACATGTATGACTGAGCAGCTGTTTCCAAATAATATTTTGTTCAAGCCAGCCGAGCCTGTTGAGTCACTATGTACAGCAGCTCCGATAAAGGGGCTTGCCTTTTCACACATCTCTGCCTTTGCATGTCCGAGAGAAGCATTCAGAGAAGAAGACATGAACTTGTCATCATGAAAACCAAAAAAATGATTTCTAATTCTAACTTGTCCATTCAGGCGAATTTTTGTTCCTCCAGCAGAGAAATATGTTGTTTTCCTCTCACACAAAGCGATGCTCACTGCTTGCTCATGTGTCACTGTGCTGACTAATTATATGAGAAAAAAACATGTTTTCAATACGTCTAGTAGAGACCCAATTACAATGAACAAACAGAGCATTTCATAGAACCCTATTAAGTTTGCTCAGCGATAATGAAGCACTGGCTTCCCAGCCTTCACTGTCTTGCTCATTTTTTCAGTTTTTGTGCGGCACAGTGGGGTGGTCTCTGCTGACATGAGATATGCTTTCACTGCCACCAGCTCACAGGCAGCTTTGAGCTAAAAATAAAGGCAACATACAGTATTTCTCTACAACATGCTGAATGAGAAGTATATTACTCAGACTAATTCATGGCTTTGGTACCTTCACTGACAGCAAATGCATATCTGGCAGAGTGCCATAAGAACATGCAGCATGTGCTGTGTTTGTGTTTCCATAGGAAGCAGCTCACAGGGAGCCTCAAAATGATCGAGCCTGCATCTGTGCTGGTAAATCAATCCTTTGCATTTTAATGCAAATTACACAAGCAATAGATACAATGAATGCATATAAACACTACAGCATTAATTAAACAGGACTATGCTGTTCATAAAGTTTATTGAAGACATGTTGGGATACATTTTCAGGTGTTGTTTTCTTCTGATACACCTGCTTCAAAGCTGTGAGTCTATAAGGAAGATGTTTAGGAGTTTGATATAACCTCATTGACAGACTGAGCTGTGGTATTTAAGATTAGCAAAACAATTGTTTTCCCATAGGATACGGCCATTTCTAAATTTAGATAAAAATGCAAACTTGGTTTAAAATGACATATTACATTATTTGTAGTTGATCTTGATGTAAACCAAAACTCTGAATGGATCATGCAGCTGCCAAATGTTTACCTTGAAAATCCTCATCATGTGTTCAAAATGTGTACTGAACACCTTCAAAAGGATTCAAACCAAATATCAGTGACACCTAAGAGGACCAAAAATAAAATCAAGCATGATGATGTCACTTTAAAACCACACACTCTTCGGGGACATCAAGTCTGATGACACCTATTCTGTAATTGGCAGTTTTGTCATTAAAAAAAATCTGTCTTCTGATGATAAAAATCCATCCTGAGTGATGAAAGCAGAGAAGAAGAATGACTCACCTCTTGCAGGAGCTGTGAATCAAACCCGTTCCAAGAGTGGCTCAAATTGACTGGCTGGTGCCTCTATGGAGCGTCAGAGTGGTGGATTTACGCATCATGAGAGTGGGGATGCTGAGCAGCTGTCTCTGTGTGCAAAGAGAGAGAGAGAGAGAGAGAGAGAGAGAGAGAGAGAGAGAGAGAGAGATAAAGTGAGAGAAAAAAGAAGGGGGGGGGGGAACTCCCCCTTCAGATCTGACAAGCCGACACGGCAGCAAATTTTAGCTCTCTCTCACATTAGGTTGAAAAGGCAGCAGAAAGCTTCCTCCATGTTGTAAAGACTCTGTCAATGAGGAGCTCTGTCTTACAAGAATCTGCTCCGGTGCGGCTCTCCCGTCTGTCAACACCCAGCAGGCAGCGTTTTCAGAGTGTGTTCAAAATATATCAATTCCCATTCAAACCAATCCCAGACTCACGATATAGTCCCTCATGGTTACAAGGGGGCGATTTTTTTAGGATGCATACAGTCAGTCAAGCCAAGTCATGAAAGTCATACATGTTATTTTATTGTCGGTAGAGTGGTGCTGTGTGTGTCAGTCTGCTGTTTACCATTGTTCCATTTGTGACATATGATGTGAGCAAGGGCATTTATCCCAAGTCATTTTTCAGACCTTACATTCTAAATATGTCGAGTCAAGCTTGCTCTACCCTGGGAGGATTGTAGAATCCATTAGTGCTCTGTAATAAAAACAGGATAGGCTGAATGTTTCTCTGTGTTAGACAGTACAGGCAGTTATACAGTATATAGAGTTATATGTAGGACAAAGCCATCTAAGTAATGTTGGAACTGAAGAACCAGGACCGACACCCCCGCTGCTGTGTGGAGAAAGGTGGAGAAGTTGCGCGAAAGCAAAAGTTGGCAGTGGTTTTTCATGCTCTGGGAGAAAGAAAGTACATTTTAAAAAATATATTTTAAATGTTAGGAATCAAATCTGAATCTTACAAGTTCATATTAAACCTCTGTTAAATCAATTTCTTCCCAAACCTCTCACAGTGTTGAGAGTAATGAATGTCACTATTACATTTTACAGATTTAATAATACTGTTACAAAAGCCAAATAAAACAAACAAACACAGGTGCAGCTCCTACCACTCTATACAAACAGACAAGGCTTGATTTAAGAGCACGTCACACCAGCCATCCGTACCAGCCATGCTTAACCACATTGCCCCCCGCTGTGCCGTGCCCCCACTGGACAGCATGGCCCTCGATCACTTTATGCTATGTTATTATGAAGCGTGCTCAGTTTACAAACAGTCGGACTCAAGTGGAAAAAAGGTGAGTGTAGTCGAGTCCGCATCTGTGCATCGAAAAACACAAAGAGCACGACAGCTACTTTGTGGCATAGAGTCGTCCACATCGGAGAACACGGAGAACATGAGTGCTACTTCGTGACTTTTTTTGAGTCATGTTAGTCAGACACTGCCATAAAACTCTGGATGTCGCCATAATGAAGTCTTTCAGCATTGTGTACCCGCATGCTTGTGCTCGTACATTACATGTGCCGCGCCCAAGCACCCGTCTCTGAAGTGTGCCAAAGCCAAGGAAGTGTACTGTGCCATAGCATGGTACGACGAGGTCACACTGGCCAAACAGTCTGGACTTTAGGGTTAAAATATACTCAAAGGCAGGGCTGGTAATTTTGAAAACTAGCAAGATTTTGTAAATCTTTGCACCCCCTCCCCTCTGTGCTCCCTCCAAAGCCACGCCCCTCAATAACATGCACTCGCGCCATTGGTCCAGAAGCGGATTTCAGCTCATGCTTTGAGTGTGGGCTCATGTATGAATGGTGTACAGAGACTTGATTGGTTTATAAAAAATGAACTATCAAGCTGACATTGGTCGAAGCTTGTACAGGCTTACAGCTGCTACAGATGACGGATTTTCTTTGTTCCTTTTTCAGAGCACATAAGATCTATATGACTGTCAGGACATTACCCACTCTGTAAACCAGGACTAAACAGACTGATTGAAAATACATGTTTTTTTGGATGATCTAAAAACACAATTAACCCCCCGTATTGGTGTTTTCTTAGTTCTGTTTCTCTTTCTGTAGAAGAACACTGTTTCATATCAATCTGAAACCACACATTAACAGACTATTTTGGATTAGATAATACATCATATTTTTCTTAAGCTATTTTTTTGTTACGATATAAAAGGACCATATGTTAGGAACACATTATATTGCTATCAGATTACACAGCAGGCATTCAATTTGGGCTTTCTCAACCCTCCCCACACCCCCTCCTTGCACACTTCCACTCCAACACAAGCTCATCCATTCTTGTACCCGAGGCCAACTGTGTGTGGACTGATGGCCTCTTTGGCGGTAGATACTGTCTTTGTGATCTCTGAGAGCTGTGGGGAGTCTGTCTGCCACCCAACGTCATGGAACCTTTGGAAACCGAAGCTTGTGTAATCTCCTGTGATGGACTCAGAAAAAAAGAGACAGAAAAATAGTTAATTTAGCATGGCAATCTAACAGTCTTGAATCAGTCTTTTTGTTCCTAGCAAAAAAAAGTAGACCCCATATCTTTCAAAACAAAGGGCCTGTTGCTAACATCTTTATCTTTCTTCTGTTCTTGTCTTCATTAAAGCATTATCTATGGGTTAAACTGTTCTTTTATAGTCAGTGCATTGATCAGACACAACATCCCCTTGAACACTCGTTGAGCTCTTCAAATACATTATCAATTCTTAAGCAATGGTCCCACTTACTAAATCAATTTTAAAAAATCACCATGTGACGAAGAAGTTTTACGCAGAGTTGGGGAACACTAGAGTAGAAAGAGCTTAACAACAACTAAGTTAATAGCTAAGTTTGCAGTCTTACAATGTTCAGCGGCTGTAACAAAGTGGATTTTACATTCATTAGACCGTCTTTATCCACGGTCATAAATCAGAACTTAAGTACTTACAAGCAAATGCCAAATAACAATTCTGTTTTATGAAGAAAAGGAGCTAAAAGGAGGGTGGTTAAAAATGCGTTGGATGTTACAATTTTACATGAAAGTTGATACATAGTTTAGTAGTGCTCAAATTTCAAAATAGTACCATTACGTAGCATGTTAGCCGAGGCTTACAGTTCACCTCCTCCACAGAAATAACAGTCAGTAGCAGATAAAAAAAGTTGTTTTCATTCGAAACAAAATCCCAAGAATAGTGGAAAAAACATGAACAGTACCCAATCAAAGACATAATGAAAACTATTTAGTTGAACAAAAACTCACTTTTAATAAGTTCAAACAAAAGCCACAAAGGGAGCCCCCATATCACAAAGACAACTGACAAGAGCATCATACTACGATGAACTGACCAGACTAAATAGACACTGGTAGGAATCTATCAATCATTCAATCAAACTTAATTTGTATAGCACTGTTCCTACAAAGTTGCATCACAAAGTGCTTCACATCAAACAGTCCCTCCAGGATTTTGAGGACTTTTTGGGGGATTGCTGTGGCCTAAAATGCCAGCAAAGAAAAAAATGCAATCCATGTTGCAATGTTTTTAGCAAATGTTTTTTTCTGCAAATTTGCAGAAAACTTGCAGTGATTGGACGAAATTGCAAGGTCGACCAGAAATCACAGGGATTGGTTGAATTTGCATGAATTGTTGCAATCGCATCATCGCAACTCCCTGGAGGGAATGATCATAGTAAATCACACAGAAACAACACAACTCCCTCCCCCACCACACAATTAAAAAACGATGGTAAAATAGCAACTTTAAAACAGGTACTGATGGACGGGGAAGCGCTGTCTTTAAATCTTAAATGAGGAAACACTGGAGCTCAAAAATACAATAAAACTAATTGAGGTAAAATGGGAGTCATTTAAGGTTAGACTGAAAAGGTAGGTCTTGAGTTTGCTTTTAAAAATGTTTACATGATGTTCTGCCCTCAGGTCGCCAGGTAATCTGTTCCACAGAGAGGGACCATTATAATAAAAAAATGCCTCACCATATAGTGTGGGCATGTGGAACAACTAAGACCACTTCCAGAGGACCTGTGGGATAAGGATAAAGATAAACTTTATTGCTTCCCCAATGGAGGAAATTCAGGTGTTACAGCAGCTCCAAACAACAGTAAAACAAGTAATATAAACAGTAATTAAGTAAAGGGGTTAAAAAAAAATACAATAGACTTAAATAATACAAGGCATAAACACTATGTACACTTTCGCTCGTGGGAAGACAGATCAGGAATTAAAACACACAGTGTGCAACATTAATGATGTAGATGATTACTTTACAGAGTCATGTGGCGGTGATGCTGTTAAACAGTCTGACTGCAACTGAAATAAACGACCTGTGGTTGTCACATCCCAGGGCTAAGTGTCTGTTTATTTCTGTTTATCCTCATGTATCATGTCTTGTGTTTGTGTTTACTTTAATACTTACCCTGTGTCTCGTTTCAGGTCTGTTGGCTGCATGCCCTTCCCCCAGTGTTTCCCGCTCTGCTGATTACCTGATGTGTCTCACCTGTGTCTTGTTAATTCCCTGTTCATTATTTAATGTCTGCCTTCCCCTCATTCTGTGCCAGTTCATCTTGTCTTTGACCTTCGTTCCAGCGCTGTATTCTTCTTGTTAATATATTCCGACCAGTTTCAGTTTTTGACCTTCCTTTTGCCTGACCCTTTTTGGATACCTTTGCATGTCTGTTTTGGATTACCGTGTACTGACCTGTTTTTGGATTAAATGGATTTACCACCTGCTTCTGAGTGTTGAGTTGTGCATTTGGGTTCCTTGTTTATGGTTCAGTGTTACAGCTGTGTAGTGCTCAGTCTTGCAGGGTGGATGTTTCAGTCTGCTGCTGAAGGAGCTGCTCAGAGCCCCCACAGTGTCATGCAGGGTGTGAGAGGGATTGTCCATGATGGATGTCAGCTTCACTAACATCCTCCTCTCAGCCACCTCCTCTACAGAGTCCAGAGGACTGTCCAGGACCTAACCAGCCCTCCTGACCAGTCTGTTCAGTATCTTCCTGTCTCTCTCTGTGCCCCCTCCTCCCCAGCAGACCACTGCAAAGAAAAGAGCAGACGCCACCACAGAGTCATAAAACGTCCGTAACAGAGTCCTGCACACTCCAAAGGACCTCAGTCGTCTCAGCAGATGCAGTCGACTTTGGCCCCTCTTGTAGAGGGTGTCAGTGTTATGTGATCAGTCCAGTTTATTATTGAGGCGAACACCCTGTAGGTTCATAAGTTAAAAGCAAATGTGATAAATAAGTGGGAGTAAGACCATTAAGAGCTTTAAAAACCAATAAAAGAATCTTAAAATCAATTCTAAAAGACACAGGTAGCCAATGCAGAGATTTTAAAATCGGTGTAATGTGTGCTCTCTTTCTGGTCTTCGGCCAGGCAGATTTTAAATACTGAACAGGGGGTGGAGTTAAAAAGACACAGGTGAGACACATCAGGTAATCAGCAGGCTGGGAGACACTGGGGGAAGGACATGCAGCCAACAGACCTGAAACGAGACACAGGGTAAGTAACAAGTAAAACACAAGCACAGGACATGATACATGAAGGAAACAGAAATAAACAGACACTTAACCCGGGGAGTTGAAAGAGAGAAGCAGTAGTCAGTTCAGCAGGTGAAACTGTCGGACTCTGGAAATGTTCTTTAGATGATAAAATGCCCTTTCCCCCCCCCCCCCCCCCCTGATATGTAGTTGGAAGCTGAGGTCTGTGTCAAATGCCACACCTCCATTTTTGACCTGATCACAGGGATTCAAAGACAGTGCTTGGAGTTTGTCCTTCAGTGTCTCTCTCTGTGCCCCTATACCAATAACTAAAACCTGAGTTTTGTCCTGGTTGAGCTGCAAGTTCTCTGGCATCCAAAACTTAATATCTAAATTACATTTGAAAAGGAAAACTCAGAGAGGAAAGAATAAACATAAGACCAGAAATACTGAGGACAACTACAAACTAAAGAATGAAACAAAGAATGAAACAAGACATACTTGAAAATAAGATTACAAAATAAACTGGACACACTAAAGACTGAACTAAAAAGACACAAGGGAAACACCATGATCAGAAATGACAAAGACAGGTAACACTTAACACCAAACTAGGAAATATTAACACACAGGGAAAGAAGCGACACTGGAGGAAAAAAAGAACAAAAAAAAAAAGAACTTGAAATCTCAACTCTGAAAATCCACACTAAATCAGACCAAAGACTGACATAAAAAGAGGATAGATGATGCACACTCACATGTATTGGTCGTAAAATTCCAGAAGCACCAGAATCTTCATAGCTACCAAAGAGTAGAGAGAGGAGCTAAAACTTTTTTCTCAGTCCATTGCTACCATGGCTGCTACCGCAAATCGTAGGTATGCAGCAGAAGTTAAGTGCCAATGGGCATGGATCAGTCAGGCTGATCAGTCAATCAGACATCACACTGACAGGATGTCAAACGGACATTTTTTCCGAGGGGGGCTTGGGGCCGGGCGTTTCATGCAGCTGATCTTGCTGCTCTCAGGAGGAGAGGAAGAAGCCTTGTTTCCACAGACTTTGAATTTTTGCACACAGATGTGCCTGAACGTGCACAAGACACAGAAAACAACCAAAAAAGCAGATAAAACCTGAAAAAAGCACAATATAACCAACACTTCCAACTGTGAGTCTGCACAAATGTTGACCTGTTGAACAGGTGTACCTTTATGACTGCTTAAACGTTCACATGTACAAAAGATTTTAATTGAGGATATTATTGAGTTCTTAAAAACGATACATTTATGACAAATCACCTTGCAAAAATCTGTTTTATACAATAAGAATGCCTCATCATATGTAGGGTTTTATCTCACATTGAGTGATTTTAATGGGTCTGCATTACTTTATTGGGACAGCTCATTGTTTAGTGACATAAAATCATGATTATGTAAAGTTCCTGTTTCTGTGGGAGTGAAAAGAGTTCAACTAAAAGCGTGCTGCTGTATTTGTCCCCTTCACCTTAATGAATGGGACTTTATTCATCTGTGGGACGTGAAGCAGAGTTCAACCCGTGTCAGACAGTGAGCGTGGTGGGAGCGGCAACCTTTGGTCTTAAAATGAAGCCAATGCGGAAGTGAAAAATCCTGCTGTTCATCAAGTGTCCCCTCAAGGCTGGAACCACAGAAGTCATATACACACTACAGTTTAAAAGGACAGTTTTCACAGAATAAATTAACACATGAAGGAGCAATTTCAGGCCCATTGTGTGATGCAAGATGGTGAGTCTCTCCCCCACACAAAATGCAGTTTCCCAAATCTAACTCATTAATTCTTTTTAGATTATCTTCATTCATAACCTTTTAACAGTGAATGTGGTTATAAACTGTATTTGCTGACGTAACCTCCCTCATCAAGTCAGGTGGCTCAAAACCATAGACTGTAAATGTTAATAGATGAAGGCAGAGTAACCTCACCCATCTGTTAAGGCATGGGCTCCGGTGGCTCATCGGCAGCAGCTGCCATGCTGGAAATCCTGTTTATCAGCTGGAGCTAAGGCAGGTTTTAAGACTCTTAATGGAGCCGTTTAAAACAATGTCACACCCTGTACAGTTTGATACAGCCTATATAGTACATTAAGGCTATAGCTAGTTAGGTTAGATAGGTTATAATTCTACCTATTTGCTATTCTATTGTATTCAGCAGAGGTTGAGCAACCCAGTCTCCTTCCTTCATTTTTTTTCATGACAAAAGAAACATAGAAACTCTAATAAATGCAAAACAAAGATGAAAGAAAGTAACTACAACATACAGTACATGAGTTGTCCCCATAACTTCTATTCCTTTGCACTGAGACAGTTGCTCAATCAGACAAGTTTACATTTTCGGATGACAGGGCAGCTCGCTTGTTCTGAAAAACATGCCCAGACAGTGAAAATTACCACATGGTACGGATGTGGCCAAGTACATGCATGCAAGGCAGGCCATCTCGCTGTGTGCCCCTTCATGTTTAGACCACCACTGCTGGGGATCGTCCTCCATGCCAATAGTGGGCTCTGCCCTGCGCTCCACACATTTCTCAATACAGTGTTACGGAATGACAGCCTTTTTGACAGGAATGACAGGAGGCTATAGTCCTCAATGCAGGTGGATCCCGCCTATTTGGCTCTTTTCCTGTATGTGAATATATACCCACACTCTCTGCCTTGTTTTTCTTCTCTATCCACTGTCCTATATCTCTCCAATAAAGGCCCAAAAAGTCCTACAGAAAAATCTTTATTTAAAAAATTACAACATTGGATGGTGTAAACTTTTAACACCACACACAAGTGTTGTAACAATAAACCCTCATCTTTGTTAAATGGTGTTCAATTTCAACAATCAACAGAGTTGCTGAACTGTATCTTGGTGTAAAACATTTTATACTTTGAAAAATGTAGTTTTAGTTTTTTATTTCTCTAACTAACAGACTGCAATCAATTTTGGGGCGTTTACGCCCTTAGGGCCTGATTTACTAAGATCTCAATTAAAGATTGTTCATTTCAAAAGTTTGCACGTTTGGCTTGTGGGCGTTTTGCGGGTGATTTACTAAGAACGTTAGTTACGTACTGTAACTCCAGATTTTATGAGTATAGGCGCAGCCCTCTAAGGCTATCGCTATTGGGTTTATCCCTCGCGCGTATGCGCAGCACTGAAGAGTTGTAGTCCACGCCCACCCACGAGGTGGGCCCCTCCCACAGTCAACCTGCCGGTATATAACCGGAAGGGACCGTGTGTTCTGTTCCCCAATAAAGGGCTTTTCTTCAGCCGTTCACGGAGTCAGTGGGGCCCACCTCTTAGAGGGCTGCGCCTATACTCATAGAATCTGGAGTTACAGTACGTAACTAACGTTCTATTTCTTATAGGCTTCGCCCTCTAAGGCTATCGCTATTGGGTTAGAGGCGAAGCAGGATGTAGTCAATGCCACACTGGGTCCGGAAGGTACCACAAGCACAACAACACCCCGAACAACCATTTTTCGCCTGACAGTATCAGGGGAAAAAACGGAACATCCCACTCTTACGCAGACAGAGTGCTGAGCACTGAGTGAGACATTGAGAAACGGGAGGCATCCCGTAGATAAAAACGCACAAATGAGCACGGAGAGGACCACGAAGCTGCCGTGCAGATGTCGTCCACCGTCACGCCCCCGTGCAGGGCAGCCGAGGAAGCAACTCCCCTGGTGGAGTGCGCCCGAATACCCGCCGGAGGCTCAGCTCCTGAGGCGATATAAGCCTGTGTGATGGCGTCACACAGCCAGTGTGACAGCCGCTGTGTAGACAGGGGCTGTCCCACAGAATGTGCCCTGTAGTGTACAAACAGCTGCTGGGAACAGCGTATGGCAGCTGTGCGCGCAACATAGCATGCCAGAGCGCGCACTGGGCACAGCAGGTGGGAGGTCGCCTGCTCCCCAGATGTATGGGGAGGAGGAAAAAACCCCTCCAGCGTGATCACTCGCGACTTGAACCCGCTAGTGATGACTTTTGGCATGAACGCCGGGTTTGGCCGTAATACAGCCGAACTACCGTCCTCCCGGATCCTGAGGCAGGACGGAGCCACAGAGAGAGCTGACAACTCACTGACACGTTTTGCTGACGTCAGAGCTAAGAGCAAAACCGTTTTAGCCGACAGAAAACGTAGGGGAATCTGATCCAAAGGCTCAAACGGCACCACAATCAGTGCGCGCAGCACCAGTGCCAAATCCCATTGCGGGGCCAGGCTGCGCACCACCGGCCGAAGCCTCTGTACCCCTTTTAAAAACCGCTTCACCAGCGGGTGGCCAAACAACGAACGGTCACCAAAACCTTCGTGGCATGATGAAACTGCAGCCATGCATGTTTTGATAGTGCTAAATGCCAGATTTCGGTCCACTAAAAACTGGAGGAAAGAAAGCACTTGAGGCAGAGGACACGCAGTAGCGGAGAGTTCTCTCTCTCCGCACCAGCGTTGAAACGCAGCCCACTTTGCGGCGTAAGATGCCGTTGTGGAGGCAGCCCGAGCGCCTTGAATAGTGCGCACCACATCCTGAGCCAGCCCCATACTTACCAGATGTGTCCGTTCAGCAGCCAAGCCCAGAGACGCTGGCCGATGATCGGGTAGCTCGTGAGCACGCCCCCTGCCTGCGAGAGGGCATCCCCCCTCCAAGGGATTTCCCAGGGCTCGCCTGACGTCATCTGACGTAGACACGGGAACCACATCGCATGCTCGCGCAGCGGGGCGATCAGAATGGCGCACAGCTTCTCCTTCCTCACTCTGTCCAGGAAGCTCGAAATCAACGGGACAGGGGGAAACGCATAAATGCGCGTCCTCAGCCATAGCCGGTGCGAAAAGGCGTCCACCCCGAGAGGAGGGTCGTCCTTTGCGCTCAGGGAGAACCAAAGGGGGCACCGTGCATTTTCGCGTGCTGCGAACATGTCCACCTCTGCTCTGCTGAACCTTTCCCATAACTGGGAAACCAGGTCTGCGTGAAGGGTCCAAGATCCCGGATGAGGACCCCCCCTTGACATGATGTCCGCTCCCCGGTTCAGTTCGCCGGGGACATACAGAGCACGGAGAGAAAGAAACCGTGTGCTCGCCCAGACCAGCAGCTTCCTGGCTATGCCGAGAAGCTGGGCTGAACGCACCCCGCCCTGGCGATTGATATAGGCGGCTGTCGCCCTGTTGTCTGTGCGGATCAGCACATGATGATTTTTTAGCAAGGGGAAGAAGTGATGAACCACTTCCCACACCGCAAGCAGCTCCAACCCGTTTATGTGGAGGGACATGCACGCCGGCCACACTCCTCCTACTGCTCGGGACAGACACGTCCCTCCCCACCCGGAGAGAGATGCGTCTGTGAACACTGAGATGCGTGACGTAGCCCTTCCCAGGGGCACCCCCGCCGACGTCACGCGGGGATTCCCCCAGTGGGCCAGATCCAACGCAACGGATAAAGGAACGCAGAGCAGACGTCTCCGCTGCAGCCGGCGATTGATGCGTTGGCGGCTGAACCACCGCTGCAGACGTCTCATGTGGAGCAGGCCCAGAGGAATAACGACATGAGCCGCCGCCATCATGCCCAACAGCCGCATGACAGTGAGAGCTGTCACCGTGCTGCGTGGCTTCACTCGGCTTAATAATTCTGTCAGCGCCTCCACCCTCTGCTGGGAGAGCCGAGCTGACATGTTGGCCGAGTTTAACATCACCCCCAGGTACATTATGGACCAGGATGGGATGGGGGAGCTTTTCGCCCAGTTCACAATGAACCCCAATCTCGACAGATGAGACATGAGCGCCCTCGTCTGGAGAGCTGCTTCCTCTCTGAAGCGCGCCAATAACAACAGGTCGTCCAGATAGAATAACACTCTCATCCCTGCCCGGTGAAGCGGAGCTAGAGCTGCTTCTATGCACTTGGAGAAAGTGCGCGGAGCCAGGGAATAACCGAACGGCAGACGGCTGTATTGATACGCGGTCCCCTTGAATGCGAAGCGCAGGTACTGCCTGTGTTTCGGGAGGATGGGGACATGGAAGTAGGCGTCCTTTAGGTCGATGGATGTGAACCAGTCGCCCTGGTGAACACACTCCAGCACCCGTTTGATTGTCAGCATATGAAATGATCTGACCACAATCGATTTGTTGAAAAGAGACAGGTCGAGGATGGGCCTCATCCCGCCTGTCTTCTTCCGCACGAGGAAATAGCGAGAGTAAAAACCCCGACTCTCCTCCTCTCGCTCCACTCTGGAGATGGCACCCTTCGTCAGGAGCTCCTGCAGCTCTGACCGAAGAGCCAGGCGTCCCTCCCTGGATGGCATGATCATCTCCACTACCCCATTGAATCGTGGAGGGGGAGACGCAAACTGCAGGGCGTAACCCCGTTGAAGCAGTCTGTTCAGCCAGCTGTCCAGTGAACATACATCCCGCCATACGGAGTAATGCTCCGAGAGCGGGCGTACCTGTAGCGGAGGCTCCGCCCCCCTGTCCATCAGCCACGTCAGAGCCCCGACCGCCGCTGCACTTGGAGCGAGCTCCTGTGCAGCCCAAGGGGGGCTCGACTCGAAAGGGCTGTTGGGGAGCCCGAAGAGGCTCACACACAGAGGGTGGAGACGGAAGAGACAAGTCCACACGACGCACCGAACCAGTACTCGTGGGCTCATGGTGGCCCCCCACCTGTCCCCCGAAGAGCTCACCTCGTGAGGAAACACTCCGATGAAGAGAGGACTGAGGAGATGGCATGTGTCTCGCGACAGACGTCGCAGATGACTCATACAGCCCAGCTGGTTTTTTAGCAAAAAAACGAGCTGGCTGTATGCTCATTGTGGGAGGTGCAGAGGTGACAGGGCAACATGACTGAATAAACTCAGAACGGGAGCCCATGGAACCAGTATTAACATCTTTATTATCAATACCGCTCATACACTCAACACCCCCCACCTCATGTCAGCGCCGCCACTGCCTCGCAGGCTGGTCGGCAGAGGAAGTGGCAGGGCGTTTTGCACCCCTGCGTGTCTGCGCTGGTGGGGGCTGCCGCCGAGGAAACTCCTCTGGACGGGAAGCTGCCGCCGCAGCTGGACGTCCTCCTGATCTATCGGCCCGTCTGGCCTGCTGCCGGCCGCGCTGTATGCCACCGCGCTGACGTGGCCCCGGCCTGCTCCAACCAGCATGGCGGCGGAGCCCCTCCGCCTCCTTTGCTGCCACCCGCAAACTATCCGCCAAGGCCCCGAATTGTGGCCCGAACAGCCCCTCACGGCTGACCGGAGCCTCAACAAGCTGCCTCCTGGCAGCTTCGGGGATGGGTGACCGCTGGAGCCAGAGGTGCCGATGCACCTGGGTCTGCCACGTTGCAATCCTCGCCGACGAAACCGCAATGGTGGCACACAGAGAAAGGGCAGCGCTGGATGCCTTTCTGATCTCCAAAGCCTCCTCTGGTGCCATTGTTGTGGACTGGACTGCCAGTCTCGACATGGAATGGGCTAATAAGGACAAATTATTAGCTGCAGCAGAGGCCTGGTAGGCACATTGGTGCGACCTGTCCGTCAGGCGCGCTGTCAGCAGATCCTGGCTCGATGGAGGGACAGGACGTCTCCCCAAGCCCCCGGCACGGACCCCGAAAAAAGCCGTCAGGTTAGCCTCCAAAGGCGGCACTGGAGGGAACCCACGGTCTGTAAACCCCTCCACTTTTGTGATGGATGTATAGGTGGAGACCGGAGCCCTCAGGAGCCTCGGATCCGCCGCTGCCCCCTCCTGATAGGGGATCAGAGCCGGGAACCGCGGCCACACTGGGTCCCGCCGGACCGGCCGGAGAAGCGGAAAATCCCCCGCCATCTCATCAATTGGCTCCTCCTCATGTGCCATCGGCACAGAGAGGCCCCGACGAGCTGCAGCCGTTCTAATGATACCCGGCAGCTCCTGAAGCAGACCCCCCACCATCGGCGGGGGCTGCGAGCGGCTCTCAGCCCCCACCGATGGTGGGGGCTGAGAGCCGCTCGCAGTCTGATTCCTCTCCAGCCCTCCCGGCAGGGAGAGGGGAGGAATAGGAGACCCTGACACCGACCCACGGATGGAGTACGGTGAATCCCCAGACTCCTCTCCATGATCCAGCATGTCTATCTCCCGACCCCCTGTGTATTCCCCCACCTGCCACACCGGCTCTGCAGCTACAGCGAAGGCTTCCGCTCTCCGCTGCAGGTCATCACGGGGAAGGCGTAGGCAGCTGCTACACGTCGCCCGTGAAGTTAATGCCAGGCTGGCATGCTCCGAGCCAAGGCAGGCCTCACAGAGACGGTGAGAATCAGCCGGCAAGATGTACCCGGTCTGACATTTTGGACACACACGGATGGAGGCAGACATGCTTAATTTATGTTTCTCTTGCAGGTGCTTGTGCATACTTACACGCTGAAGAAAAGAGGGAACACACGGTCCCTTCCGGTTATATACCGGCAGGTTGACTGTGGGAGGGGCCCACCTCGTGGGTGGGCGTGGACTACAACTCTTCAGTGCTGCGCATACGCGCGAGGGATAAACCCAATAGCGATAGCCTTAGAGGGCGAAGCCTATACGAAATAGAACATTTGCGTGAATGACGTCAGGTGCAAACCTTGTGGAGGCGGTAGTATTTCTGTCAGGCTTTTGTGTGTTCTACTGGTTTACGTCACAAAGAGTTTGGATGGAAAGCTGGACGACTGCAGGCGCAAAATAGGTATTAGTGAGAGGCAAATGAACGTCCAGTATTTTCAAGTAGTAGCAGATAAATATGAATATAACAAAAGGAAAAAGTGGCTTATAAGAAAACCTTGGCCTCTCTTTTCTTCCCTCCCTCTTTTGAAAGAATTGTAATACATTGCGCAGGAGGTGCAAGTCCTCTGTGGCACTGGTGCTCAGTGTGTGTGCCACTTGTGCCATCGTTGCGCACCAGAAGCTGGTCAGCGCTGTGTCTGATCGGACATAAAAGTCATGGCAACAGGTACTGAAGGGGTGAGCCCCCCCTCAAGCGTCCCACAGCGCAGCAGCAGGGGAGGGGGCTGTAGAGTGAAGAGACGAGCGTGCTCTGGAGAAGCGCTCCGGAGCGCACCAGAGACACGCAACCCGAGAAAAGGAAATGCCCTGTTTAAAATGTAATGTTGGCGAGAAGAGGGGAATAGGACGACAGTTGACAGTTGAAATTCTTCAGAATGCAGACGCTGTGAATGTTCAGTTATAATCAGTTTAATTCAGTTTAATCATGGCGTTTCTTTTAAACTATTATTGAAACAAGATACAAAATAAATAATAATAATAATAATAATAAATATTTTTTTCTGTCATTTAAACATGTTAACACGTCTCTTATTGTGCCTATGTCTCCTCCTAACTGCAGCCTGCAGTGCATAACACTGGGGCTCTTGGATTAGCACGTTCTTTTCAAAGGTGTTAAATTCAGACACCGTCACAACCACCGCAATCTTTGCCTGGCTTGGTAAATCACATTGCGTGTACTAACTTAACTTCTTTGCATTTTCTCCTCCCAGTATTTTGCACGCTGAGGCAGAAACGCCTCGTTTTGCATATTCATTAAGGCAAACGTACTATTTGGACAATACGTGTTCTTTTGCTCATATGAAAGACGCAATCCTCACTGCACGCTGTTAGTAGATCAGATAGCACATTTTTTGCTGGTGGTATCAAGTTTGCACACGTTTTAATGCACGCAAACGTTTAGTAAATCAGGCCCTAAGACAAGTAACTGCATGTATGTTAGCCACAAATACACAAAAAATTGTGTCTGTCTTTGGGTCCTGCCCATGCACATTCATGCACAACATATACAGACATTAAAAAATAAGCGTTTTCATTGTTATGAGCTCTGGACTATAAGCACACAACTCTGAAAATGGTGGTTCAAAGGAATGTCTCAGGGTTGTTTTTTTGCCCTCCCAGTCCACCTAAGAAGCTGTTTTTATCTCCTATGTGCAGCAAAAAGGACTTCAAATACAAGCAAAAGAGGGGAGGATGTTAATGTAAGACATTACAAATCAAACCTTATTCCAAACAGACAGTTCCTCTTACAGGTTCTACAAGACACAATTCTACCCTTTGTTTTAGTAAAATGAGTGCTGCATACCTGCAGGATCATTTGTTTCTTTCGATGTTTGTGTGTCTGTTTCTTGGTTAATTATTTATTTAGTTAGTTAGTTGCCAGAGGTTTGTTATATATTGACATTCCTTTGTCTTTCGGGTTCATGCTTTTGTTTTTTTTTACATTATACACACTGTGATTGTGAAAGTTCTTGTCAACATTTTGCGTTAACACAAGGATAACCTGTTCCACAGTGCAGGGGAACATTTCTGTCTTCACTATGTGCTCACACAGCTTTGAAAGATTCACAGGCTAGAATCGTCTGTCCTTCAAGAACAAAAAAGCAGCTTGAAGATAAACAAATGTCACAATGCATACAATTCCCAGAAAAGAATTTCCTGTTGAATATAAAGGATGAAAAGATTCAGGATCACAAAGGATGGCATTTAATCCCCTCAATTGTGCGTCACTTTGATCAATGAATTGATTTTCTTCTTAATGGCTTCCTTTCTGCTCACTCTATAGGTTTATAATGTTTGTATCAGGGTTCCTCAATAGGCGGCCCGCCCCAAACTGTTATTCCTTTACTGTGTTTTGGTTGGGTCACATGGCACGTATATACCAGGACTGATCTCTGTGACAACAACTATACACAGATAGCCTGTTACTGGGTCACTCACTAGTGCAAGTGCAATTTTACCTTTCACTTTTGTTTTTGCAGCAGTTAGCATTGACATTTATTGACGTTTTGCTGGCTGTACGTGCAGAGACGTGCAAGACGAGAAAAAGGAAATGCCCAGCTTAAAATGTAATGTTGGTGTTTCTCTTTGTTAACTATTATTGATAAGAAATCGCTGGTGTAACTGGTGTGGGAGAAAAAAACGATCACAATGCACGTACTAACTTAACTTCTTTGGAGTTTCTCTTCCCAGTATTTTGCACACTGTTGCAGAAACACCCCATATTGCATATTCATTAAGGCAAATGCACTAAAGTGACAATAAAGGTTGTTTTTCTCATATGAAAGACAAAATCCTCACTACACGCTGTTAGTAGATCAGATGGCACACATAAGACACACAAACCTTTAATAAATCAGGCCCATTAGACACAACAACAAAAATAGAAATTACATTTTAATTTAATAGTTTTGTAGTGGTTTTTAATGAAAAGGACATTTTGTTTGGAATATTACAATATTATTGCATGTGGCCTGACCGACCTCGATAAATGGCCCTTTGAGTCATTGAAAGAAATCTTTGTGGCCCTTTAAGATTTGTATTTGAGGACCCCTGGTTTATATATTAACATTGTATGTTGTGCTATACCTTTTAGCTGATGGATATTCAGATTTTAATGTGAGAAATGTTTTTATTTCTCTTAGTCTGCAACCTTACTTCAGGGACGTACGGTGACTGACAGTTGCAAGCACTCTGCAAAGGTCAAAAGGACCCTCCTTTAAGTCAAATGTGCAGCAAATTCAGGAAAAAAACACAGCCAATTCAAAAGCAAATAAAAACATTTTAATAAAATGCAATGACTCAAAGTGCTATTAATTAAACAAGCAAAAAAATGCAGAAACATCCAATGCATTGCAATTATATAAATTATAATAAATAGTCTAAAAAATACATTTTCAGAAAACAACTGCAAGTTGACAAAGTGTAAAGCCAGCCTTTCAACAAAAGTGCTACAGGCCTGTTTATCATCTATGGGCAAGGGTGAAGGACTCCAGGCATTCAAGGTTTTTTTGATGGGAAAGTTGCATAATTGAAAGATTTTGAGAGTAGCTGTGGGGCTAATGAGCTCCGTCTCTGACCCATACCTCTGCTCCTGCATTCGCAGCCTGACCCACTGTGCTTTCATCTTCCCTGCTGTCAGAGTCCTGGTTGAACTTGTTGTTAAGACACACCAAGCAGACAGCAAAAAGGCAACACATTGCTTGTGGTAAGGCCTCACATCCCCTTTTGTCTTGGCCAAAAAGTTGCAATAGAACACACTGCAAGGACTGCAGCTGATGGTCAACCACCACATACCTTCTGTGTGTGTGAGAGGAGATGACTCTCTCCATGCCAGCCGGTGGCAGTTGTCTGTCACACAGCTGTTGCACATCATTTGTATATGATAAGGTAGCATACTACTCAAGACCAGTGTGAGATAGAAAGTTGAAAATGGCAATGATCGTTGTCAGCCCTTGGTCTTTTAGTGGAAACAGGAAAAAAGAGGTGGAGGTAACAAATACTGTGAGGAGAAGCTGCACTAATGGGAGAAAGCATGGATACTACAGTGACATTCAAAACTGATTCAGTGATATTACACAGAAACTGACAAAGCATTTCCAGGTAAGGAGACAAGCTTAAACATATCATTTGGAAGGTGTAACCTTGAAAAAAAGGAATGTTGTTTATAAAAAAGCACATTTATAAAAATGTGTTTTCAAAAGAGATTTAAAAGTGGGCAGGGAGCTTGCCAGTCTAATCTCCTCCAGGAGGTTGTTCCAGGGTGGGGGCCCTGATGGAGAAAGCCCTGTCACCTTTAGTCCTCGTTACAACCTGGCATGCCAGGGGTGAGGAGATCAGACAAGTGCTTTGGAGGAAGTCCGCAGTTTTATGAGTAAGCAATACAATCTTAAAATCAATTCTGAAACAAGGGGAAGCTAAACAGAAGTGATGGGGTCTCTCTTTTTTGGTTTTGATGAGGAGTTGGGATGCCGCATTCTGGACCAGCTGTAGTTTGTGTTGACTGTTGATTTAAACAAGTGTACAGTGAATTACAGAAACCTAAACAAGAAGAAATAAAAGCATGTATTTCTATCTCCAAGTTTTTGTATACATCATTGACCTGACTTTAGAGAGCCTCCTGAGTTGCTTTAAACAAGACTGGACAACTTGGTTGATGTGCAAGTTGATATTGAGGTTCTTGTCAAATATGACTCTAAGATTCTTACAGTTGACATTGATATTTTGGGAAGCCGAAAGTGGGTGCTACTTGTGCTGAGCCAAAGCCAATAATGATCACCTCTGGTTTTTCAAGGGTTAGCTGTACAGTAGGAAATGCTGAGCCATCCAGCATTTAAGGTCTCGGATGTGGTTGTTCACTTGAATTTCCCTCGGGATCAATAAAGTATCTATCTATCTATCTATCTATCTATCTATCTATCTATCTATCTATCTGTGAGCTAGGGTGGTTAAAATCATTTAGATTAGAAGACAAATACAGATGAGTATCATCTGTATATGAGTGGAAACTCATAGTGTGGCCACAGATTATGTGACCCAGTGGGAGCATATAAAGGGAGAAAAGAAGTGGTTTCAAGGACAGACCCCTGGGGAATTCCATAGGTCAGCTTCACACAAGATGACTGTGAATCGTCAATGGCCACACTAAGAGCTCTATCATGTAGGTAGGAATAAAACCAGTTTAAAGCTGAACCAGATATGCCAACCCAGTCTTCAGACATTCTCGCAAAGTAACATGATTGACAGTATCAAAGACAGTACTCAAATCTAAAAGAACTAAAACAGAAGATTTTCCAGCATCAGCATCATAAACAATAGGGCCGTCTCTGTGCCATGCTTTACTCAAAGAGATCATTTTTGCTTCCAAGTCAATCAATTGCTTAGCCACAATGTTTTAAAGAACCTTAGAGAGGAAAGGCTAAGATCAAGATTGACCTACAGCTTTATAGTAATTTGGGGTCTAGTGAAGTTATTTTTTAGGAGTTGTTGAACAACTGCTTTCTTAAAATCAGCAGGAATAGAACCAGTATTCCTTGTTTATTAAGATGAGGATATATTAGCTAATGGGCTACAGAACAGAAGTACAGAAAAAGAGGGCTTTATTTCGTCAGTCACTTTAATGAGGATGTCATTTGAGACAGTTTGAAATTACTCAAAAAGAGCAGAAGATTTAAATGAAATTGTTATGAATATAAATTCTGATCCTGGAAACTTTGACGACTTTTTATTTTTTTTATTTTTTTTAATCCTCCTCAAATTTCTCTGGAAAGGAGTCTTTAAAAATAGTTGTGAGAGCACCTGGGACATGGTTAATAACATTGAACAATGTCCTTGAACTATGCCGATCAATGACAATTGCGGTCAGTGATCCATGGCATGGCAGTTGTAGTCTACTCTTTCTGTTTCAATAGTGCTTTTCATCAATAATTTCTGTGCAGGTTGTATTAAATGTATTGTATGTATATAGGAGTGTATCCACATCTTTACAATGCTCAATGTTAATTGATTAAGATGCGAAGGCATTTGTAAATTTGGTCGCAGCGGTGGAATTAAAAATGTGAGAGTGTACATATTTTTGTGGGTCTGACTGATTTGGGCCATAGATGTAAACACTATGCACTTGTGATCTGAGACACAAAAATCATTACACAGGACACTTTCAATTGAAAGACCATGTGAGAGAACAAGGTCAAGAATGTGGCCTTTGTTGTTGGTCGGCCTTGTGATAGTCCTACTATGAAAGACTTGCTTATGAAAAATGCTTTAAAAATCAGAGGCTAGGTAATTATCGGGGCAGACATGTATATTAAAATCTCCTACTAACAGAACTCACTCTTATTTAGGCATTACAATAGAGAGCAGCTCCAAAAACTGTTGAAAATAGCAGGACATGGATTTTGTCTCTGGATTAAAATGCACAGAGCTTTGTGATCTTCTTTAATGTGGAAACACAACGATTTAAATACTGAAAAATAATCCAGGGAGACTAATGAACAGTTGTACTTGCAATTATAAATCACAGCAAGCCCACCCTCTCGTCCAGTTAATCTGGGTTGATTTAGAAAAGATTAATCATGGGTTGAGCTTTCTATCAAGGGGGCAGAGTCACCCACATCTTGCCAGGTTCCAGTAATCAGACAAAAGTAAATCTTATTGGAAATAATTAAAGATTGTTTAGATAGACACCTTGTATTGAACAGACCCAATTTAACCACATGTTCAGTTGTAGGAGATGGTTTTAAAATAATTAGATTGCGTGTGTCTCTATACCAGGCCGGATAGGCACAGGTTATTTTTGTTTAAACCAATAAATGGTGACGAAGGTGGTCTGGTTTTAGTCCTACATACAATAGGTATATAAAAGCCAAGTGCATTCAAGATTTGGACAGGTTAGGGATTTTCATGCAGGAGTGCCGGAACATGGATCTTATGAACGGATTTAAGAAGTCTAGAACTCGATAGGTGAAACAGGTGAATTGTCTGGTTTTGTATCGGGATCAAAGCTTATGATATTATGAATATCACCATGTTACCATTTTTTTATCCAAATCTTGTACTGATGTAACCATTAAAATTGTTCGCATAATACCAAATTATTACCATATTGTACAAGATTGTTTATTTTTGTCACTCTTATAGGTTTTGGGCCATTTTTGCCATGTTACAAACATTTTAGTGAAATGTTTCCCATATACAATATATACATTGTTATTATCAAGCCAATGCCTAGTTATTACTTTGGTGATTACCATTAACCCACTGTTACCATAGTGTTGTCATGCTGTAATAGGCAAAGCTTCCTATAAGCCTTTACAAATGTGGTAAGTGTAAAAGTTCTTCTGGTACTGGTACCTACAAACGGTACATCAGAGGTGGACCGTAGTTTCAATTCAACACATGAACACATGACATGAAAAGCAGGGTATTGAAAAGAACAGAGGTAATAATACTGCTTATGTATTTGCATATATGTTTATCACCCCCCCCCCCCCCCCCCCCCCACACACACACACACACACACACACACAAAATCCAACAAATTGTAGTGCATGCATGCATTTAAGAGATTCTAGGATTCTACATAAACCTTGTTTTAGTATCTTAAGTGGCAAGCTCAAGGCGATGAGAGTGCAATCACAGGCAGAGCTCCCTCTAATCTTTTTTTTTTTTATCTCCTCTTAGCTCTGAAAAACCACTGAAGCTATTTAATTATCTTACAGCGGGAGAAACACATTCAGGATTATTTTTCTCTTACTTTTCAGTTCGCATGTCATCAAATCCAATTTTTGTGTAACAGCAGTAAGTGATGAAAAGATCAATCATTTTATTTCCATTTTTTCCTTCGGGTGTCTTATTGCAGCTCTCAATAAAAACCATCCATCTGCTTTTGTTGCCATTAAAAGAAGTCAGCCATGTTCTTTCTATACATGTATGGAAAATAAGATGCAGAAGATTCCTAACCTCAGGGCATCTTAAAGTTATATGGAACAAAAAGGTGTGAGAATAGCCCTTCATGCTGATTCTTTAAAATATGCAAAGATTACTGACATATTGAGTGCAGCAGCGGCATCCAGGCCTTCCTCCGCAGCATAGTCTGGGGCCGCACCTGGTACAGCTAATGCATCAGGTGAGAGTTGGCAGTTTAAAAGATGAGGAGAGGCCGGTGGTTGATACTGACTGCACCAGCGGCGAGCAAGGAGCGGTAAGAAGCGATGGATGGGCTGTCTGCCTGACTAAAATATCGAGTAAAATATCAATATCACGTCTACATTAGTTTGATAATTTTATTTGGATAACTTGTTAACTTTTAAAACAACATTTGTGTACGTTGTTTCACAGCTATTCAGCTAACGTTACAATGCATGATGTGCGAACATCAATTCGTCAACATTAACATGAGGTAACATTAGCTGGCAGTGTTTTTATTTTCACCATTTACTTTTGCTGGACCTGGTTACAGGCTACATTACATATTTTACAACAGTAACATTTTAGAATGAGGAGACCATAACCGAAACATCTAAGTATTCCTGTGAGATCCCAGAACCTCCTTACACTGATTAGGCTTTACCTCAGGATCTGGTCATGGTTCCTCTTTGTTCAGCCACCCCTGACCACCAGGGAGTCAGCCAGGAGTGACCATAGACTGTAAAGTGACTGGCATGTTCAAAGCACTTATTACTCAGCTTGGTGGTGGTTTGGAGGAATAGTACCATCATCTTTAAGGGGACCACAAGAGTGGTGTACTGTAGGGTGTACTGTTCAACCGATTTGAGGGCCAGTCTGAGCAAAAAAATCCCAGGGTGGATTTTTTGTCCCAGTCCAGCTCTGAATCTGATTGGCCATCCTTGAAGGTGCACAGGTATATGTACACTGGCGGAGTCTAATTAATGATTTTGGTTGGTTCCTTTTTATTTATGTTTGTACCGCCAAAGAATCACAAAGCAACTATGCCTTGCATTCCTCTGATGTTTTCTTAACTGTCTGTTCATTGTGTCTGCACTGAGCTCAGGAGAAGAACATTCAGCTTTGCTGCTCGCTTTCTCCAAAATGACTTGAAAATGGCAGATCTCATTTCACTTGAAGCCTTTGGCTCGATCTTAAGAGACAAAAAGCGTGAGACAATTAGACAGTGCCTGAGTTTCTGAACTGTAATTTGTGATCAAAATTAATCTGTAAATCAATTTGCACGTAATTGTAATTGAGGTTTTCTCTTAACTTATTGTTTGTAATCATGTAATGTTCATTATGACGTGTGCTGCCCTCTCGATCTCAATAAGTTAAGCAGACATAGATGCTCTTCACTAGGGTTGAACCTCAACTTGTCATCAGTTTTGATTTATTCAACCAGGACACTCACATTTTAATTTTAACCATTTATTGAAACAATAATATCCCTTTTAGTTTTCACAGCATGTCTTTGCTTTTGTAATTCACTAATCTCATCAAGCTAGACACAGATGGTCCCTGAACAATGGTCGTCTGAACATCTGAGACCCCAATTTTCAAATATGAACATACTGCTTACATTTTGATTTCAATAGGGAAAAACAATGAAATTACGTCAATGAGTCTATTTGAAAGACAATTACAACAGATGTGGTTAGTTGGCACTGAAACTCCACAGGGAGACTATGTGATCAAGGGTTGTAAAAGTAAAGTAAAATTTCCCCCTTCCTGTGAAGATGGTGGAAGTGATGGATGCTGACTTCTGCTGAGACTAATGATGCTGATAAATTAGGATGAAAAATGTCAACAAAAAAAAACAACCTTCTAGAGTATATGGATAAGGATTTCCACATTCATGAATCCCAGAGGATATTCATTTATAACTGTGATGCTCTGATTTTTACTGCCTGTAAAACTTTAAGAAATAAATCTCATCAATGTGCTGAAACGGTCCCTAAATAGAGGGAAGATAGTAAACCTGTCTTGTGTTAAGTTAATTGCCACACATTCATTCTTTTACTCCTGACATCCAGCAGCTGATAAAACGGTTAAAGCTGAAACTGCGGTTCTACTTTCGAATCAAATCGAGCCTCTCATTTGAGGCTAAGAAGAGGCTGGTTGCTGCCACTTTTATGTCTGTGCTGGATTATGGTAATGTTTTATACATGCATGCCTCCTCACAAAGCTTGCATGCTTTGGACACTGTGTATCATGGAGCGCTGAGGTTCATCACTAACTTTAAATCCCTTACACATTGTTGTATCAACGTGTTGGATGGACTTCTTTGACCCTACGCAGACTTAAACACTGGCGTATTTTTATCTTCAAGACTCTCTGAGGTCTGCTTCCTTCATACCTTCTGACCGTTGAAGGATAAAAGTTGCTATTTAATCCTTTTCCTAAATGTTGTAATAGAAATCTGACTCCTCTAAATAATTACCTTGAATCTCTCTGCGCATTCTTTTGATGGGATGAGAGGAATGACTGGAGGCGTCTCTTTCAGATTAACAGAGTTTATTAACCCGATGAATCAAGAATAGAAGTTACAGAGTCTCTGGGTTCAACACTACGTGTCTCTGACGACAGACAGATACCTGGTCAGTTCGCGAAGTCTGAGCCCCGACTATCTTTCCCTGAACCCTTTTATACACTAGACAGAGATTATCTAACCAAATAATGCATTCGAGAATGTGCGGTTTCCTTCCTCCGATTGGGCAGCTTTCCAAATTATGCGTCTCTTGATGTTTGGTTCCGCTTCTCTCATTGGTGCATCATACTCCCGAATCCTTTGTCCAATCTGTAGGGGAAGACACTTCCTACCTGTTTCTTATCGTGACCTGACATCTAGTCTCGTAACTAATTATTTTTAAGCAGAAACTATTTAAGTAATTAACTATCAAGGCTCACTCCACCTATATAAATGTGGGTAAGTGATTATCTGTTCAGGGCTTTAAACTAAACCTATGTTTGATTTGGTGAGGGATTCACTTTGAAAGGCCGCACCAAATACATGTTGGAATGTGCACTCACTCTTGCAAGCCCTCTTCACACAAAACACCTTTATATGCTGAAAAGTCAGACAATGTTATTAACACACACAAACCTGGAATAAAACATGATAAAATAACTGGTATGATGTAAATGTAAGCACAAATCATTCATACTGTAAATATCAAACCTTTCCTTTGGACTGGGTGATGAAACCTTATCTGATTTGTTCAACAACACTTTATTGCAGTGAACACATTGAGTATAAGCAGAAAGAGGCCTATTATTCTATAACCGTCATCAGTCAGAAGAGTACGGGGACTTATAATCTTCGATCCCAGGACTTCTTCTTATTGTCGGTTCCAAAAGTCCAAACAGAGTTAGGAAAAAAGGCATTTGAATTTGCTGCTCCCTTTACATGGAACATATCAGAGAATGAACTAACTAAACAAACTTCTCTCATTGGACGCTTTGAAGAGGAAGTGAACTGACTTGGAGGCAGAGACATCTGGCTGTAGATGTTCTTCCTGATATGTTTATGGAGGATTCTGACAAACATTTGCTGCTCAAAACTGTTATTTGTGTCTTAAAATTGCCCATGGATTTATTTGTGATGTATTTGATGTATTTTTGGATTTCTATGTTTGGCTTCTCATTGTCTGCTTGAAACTCTGTTACTTGTGTTGTTGCTTGTTTTGTCCAGGACACTCTTGAAAAACAGATTTATAACATCAATGAGTGTTCTCTTCCTGGTTAAATAAAGGTTAAAACAAACGTTCCTTTTATTATTTACGCCTGTTATCACAGTTTCACACTGACATCAAATGCTGGATACTTTCCCTTGGGCACTGTGTTGATCCCCTCTACAATGCCATCACCTTCATACAAAAGGGAATTCCCACCAATATTAAGCTGTATTAGAAACACACAAAATGCTTATAAAGACTACCCTCTATACGTACATGGGGCCTGTGTTCATTTCTATAGCACATTTCAGCAACAAGGTATTTCAAAGTGCTTCACACAGGACATCACTAAAACAAACCATTTACATAGAAAGTTACCAAAAAGAAATTATGTTTACCAAAAGATCCAAAAGAAATAATATTGCAACTTCCCTTTTACATTTGTCCTTCAATACAAAGGCGTAGTGAGGAGACAAATTGGTCCTCCGACTGAGATAGAGATATTATGCCGTCTAGGAATCAGTATGAATGTACAAAGACGGCTGATTCTATTTCGTATAGGCTTCGCCCTCTAAGGCTATCGCTATTGGGTTTATCCCTCGCGCGCATGCGCAGCACTGAAGAGTTGTAGTCCACGCCCACCCACGATGTGGGCCCCTCCCACGGTCAACCTGCCGGTATATAACCGGAAGGGACCGTGTGTTCTGTTCCCTCTTTTCTTCAGCGAGTAAGTATGCAACAAGCACCTGTAAGAGAAACATAAATTAACCATGTCTACCTCTTCCATCCGTGTGTGTCCAGAGTGTCAGACCGGGTACATCATGCCGGCTGATTCCCACCGTCTCTGTGAGGCCTGCCTTGGGCCAGAGCATGCCAGCCTGGCTTTAACTTCACGGGCAATGGGTAGCAGCTGCCTACGCCTTCCCCGTGATGACCTGCAGCGGAGAGCGGAAGCCTTCGCTGTAGCTGCAGAGCCGGTGTGGCAGGTGGGGGAATACACAACGGAACGGGAGATGGACATGTTGGACCATGGAGAGGAGTCTGCGGATTCACCGTACTCCATCCGTGGGTCAGTGTCAGGGTTCCCATCCCTCCCCTCTCCCTGTCGGGAGGGCTGGAGGATGCACCTGACACCGTCGCCGAGTCAGATTGCCCAGGCTTCCCTGGGAATCGGGCTGCGAGCGGCTCCCGGCCCCCGCCGTCGGTGGGGACCGGGAGCCGCTCGGATAGTTCAGAGAGCCGAGTTAGATTGCCCAGGCTCCCCTGGGAATCAGGCTGCGGGCGGCTCTCGGCCCCCACCGGTGGTGGGGGCTGGGAGCCGCTCTCGGCCCCCGCCGGTGTTTGGGGGTCTGCTTCAGGAGCTGCCGGGAATCATTAGAACGGCTGCAGCCCGACGGGGCCTCACTGTGCCGGTGGCACGTGAGGTGGAGCCGATCGATGAGATGGCGGGGGATTTTCCGCTTCTCCGGCCGGTCCGGCGAGACCCGGTGTGGCCGCGGTTCCCGGCTTTGATCCCCTATCAGGAGGGGGCAGCGGCGGATCCGAGGCTCTTGAGGGCTCCGGTCTCCACCTACACTTCCATCACAAAAGTGGGGGGGGGGGGGGGGGTGGCGGACCGTGGGTTCCCTCCGGTGCCGCCTTTGGAGGCTAACCTGACGGCCGTTTCGGGGTCCGGGCCGGGGGTTCGGGGCGGCGTCCTGTCCCTCCTTCGAGCCGGGATCTGTTAACAGAGCGCCTGACGGACAGGTCGCACCAGTGTGCCTACCAGGCCTCTGCTGCGGCTAATAAAATTTGTCCCTGTTGGCTCATTCCATGTCGAGACTGGCGGTCCAGTCCCACAATGAGCGTACAGCCAGCTCGTTTTTTTGTGCTAAGGAAACCCAGCGGGGCTGTATGAGCCAACTGCGACGTCGGCCGCGAGACACCTGCTATCTCCTCAGTCCTCTTTTCACCGGAGTGTTCCTCACTCAGTGAGTTCTCCGGCGGACAGGTGGGGGGGGGGGCCATCATGAGCCCACGAGCGCTGGCTCGGCGCGTCGTGTGGACCTTTCTCTACCGTCTCCATCCTGTGTGTGAGCCTCTGCGGGCTCACCAACAGCCCTGTCGAGTCGGCCCCCTCTTGGGCTGCACGGGAGCTCGCTCCTCATGCAGTGGTCGGGGCGCTGACGTGGCTGATGGACAGGGGGCGGAGCCTCCTCTACATGTACGCCCGCTCTCGGAGCATTACTCCGTGTGGCGGCACGTATGTTCCCTGGACAGCTGGCTGGACAGACTGCTTCAACGGGGTTACACCCTGCAGTTTGCGTCTCCCCCTCCACGATTCAATGGGGTAGTGGAGACGATCATACCATCCGGGGAGGGACGCCTGGCTCTTCGGTCAGAGCTGCAGGAGCTCTTGACGAAGGGTGCCATCTCCAGAGTGGAGCGAGAGGAGGAGAGCCGGGGTTATTACCCTGCTACTTCTCTCGTGCGGAAGAAGACAGGCGGGATAAGGCCCATCCTCGACCTGTCTTTTTCTAATAATTCGATTGTGGTCAGACCATTTTCATATGTTGACAATCAACATATGGAGTGTGTTCACCAGGACGACTGGTTCACGTCCATCGACCTAAAGGACGCCTACTTCCATGTCCCCATCCTCCCGAAACACAGGCAGCTCCTGCGCTTCGCGTCCGGTTATTTCCTGGCCCCACGCACTTTCTCCAAGTGCATAGAAGCAGCTCTGGCTCCGCTTCACCGGGCAGGGATGAGAGTGTTATCTTGTCTGGACGACCTGTTGTTACAGGCTCGCTCCAGAGAAGAAGTAGCTCTCCAGACGAGAGCGCTCGTGTCTCATCTGTCGAGCTTGGGGTTCATCGTGAACTGGGCGAAAAGCTCCTCCATCCCATCCCGGTCCATAATGTACCTGGGGGTGATGTTGGACTCGGCCGACATGTCAGCGCGGCTCCCCCAGCAGAGGGTGGAGGCGCTGAGAGGATTATTAAGCCGAGTGAAGCCATGCAGCACGGTGACAGCTCTCACTGTCATGCGGCTGCTGGGCATGATGGCGGCGGCCCATGTCGTTATTCCTCTGGGCCTGCCCCACATGAGATGTCTGCAGCGGTGTTTCTTTGTTAACGCATCGATCCCCGGCTGCAGCGGAAAAACGTCTGCTCCGCGTTCCTTTATCCGCTGGATTGGATTGGCCCACTGGGGGAGTCCCTGCGTGACGTCAGCGGGGATTCCCTTGGGAAGGGCTACGACATAGAAATCGACCTAAAGGACGCATACTTCCATGTCTTCATCCTCCCGAAACACAGGCAGTACCTGTGCTTCGCGTTCGAGGGGACATCGTACCAATACAACCGTCTGCCGTTCGGTTATTCCCTGGCTCCGCGCACTTTCTCCAAGTGCGTAGAAGCAGCTCTGGCTCCGCTTCACCGGGCAGGGATGAGAGTGTTATTCTATCTGGACGACCTGTTGTTACTGGCTCGCTCCAGAGAGGAAGCAGCCCTCCAGATGAGGGCGCTCGTGTCTCATCTATCGAGCTTAGGGTTCATAGTGAACTGGGCGAAAAGCTCCCCCATCCCATCCCGGTCCATAATGTACCTGGGGTGATGTTGGACTCGGCCGACATGTCAGCGCGGCTCCCTCAGCAGAGGGTTGGAGGCGCTGAGAGGACTATTAAGCCGAGTGAAGCCACACAGCACGGTGACAGATCTCACTGTCATGCGGCTGCTGGGCATGATAGCGGCGGCCCATGTCGTTATTCCTCTGGGCCTGCCCCACATGAGACGTCTGCAGCGGTGTTTCTTTGTTAACGCATCGATCCCCGGCTGCAGCGGAGACGTCTGTTCCGCGTTCCTTTATCCATTGTATTGGACTTGGCCCTGGGAAGGGCTACGTCACGCATCACAAAAGAAAAGAAAAATACAGAGAAAAAGTTTTTTCACAGACGCATCCCTCTGCTAAAAAAAAAAAAAAAAAAAAATCATCATGTGCTGATCAGCACAGACAACAGGGCGTCAGCCCAGCTTCTCGGCATAGCCAGAAAGCTGCTGGTCTGGGCGAGCACACGGTTACTTTCTCTCCGTGCTCTGTATGTCCCCGGCGAACTAAACCGGGGAGCGGACATCATGTCAAGGAAGGGTCCTCGTCCGGGATCTTGGACCCTTCATGCAGACCTGGTTTCCCAGTTATGGGAAAGGTTCGGCAGAGCAGAGGTGGACATGTTCGCAGCACGCGAAAATGCACAGTGCCCCCTTTGGTTCTCCCTGAGCGCAAAGGACGACCCTCCTCTCGGGGTGGACGCCTTTTCGCACCGGCTATGGCCGAGGACGTTCATTTATGCATTTCCCCCTGTCCCGTTGATTTTGAGCTTCCTGGACAGAGTGAGGAAGGAGAAGCTGTGCGCCATCCTGATCGCCCCGCTGCGCGAGCATGCGATGTGGTTTCCGTGTTTACGTCAGATGACGTCAGGCGAGCCCTGGGAAATCCCTTGGAGGGGGGATGCCCTCTCGCAGGCAGGGGGCGTGCTCACGAGCCACCCGATCATCGGCCAGCGTCTCTGGGCTTGGCCGCTGAACGGACACATCTTGTAAGTATGGGGCTGGCTCAGGATGTGGTGCGCACTATTCAAGGCGCTCGGGCTGCCTCCACAACGGCATCTTACGCCGCAAAGTGGGCTGCGTTTCAACGCTGGTACGGAGAGAGAGAACTCTCCGCTACTGCGTGTCCTCTGCCTCAAGTGCTTTCTTTCCTCCAGTTCTTAGTGGACCGAAATCTGGCATTTAGCACTATCAAAACATACACGGCTGCAGTTTCATCATGCCACGAAGGTTTTGGTGACCGTTCGGTGTTGGCCACCCGCTGGTGAAGCGGTGTTTAAAAGGGGTACAGAGGCTTCGGCCGATGGTGCGCAGCCTGGCCCCGCAATGGGATTGGCACTGGTGCTGCGCGCACTGATTGTGGCGCCGTTTGAGCCTTGGATCAGATTCCCCTACGTCTTCTGTCGGCTAAAACGGTTTTGCTCTTAGCTCTGACGTCAGCAAAACGTGTCAGTGAGCTGTCAGCTCTCTGTGGCTCCGTCCTGCCTCAGGATCCAGGAGGACGGTAGTTTGGCTGTATTACGGCCAAACCCGGCGTTCATGCCAAAAGTCATCACTAGCGAGTTCAAGTCGCGAGTGATCACGCTGGAGGGGTTTTTTCCTCCTCCCCACACATCTGGGGAGCAGGCGACCTCCCACCTGCTGTGCCCAGTGCGCGCTCTGGCATGCTATGTTGCGCGCACAGCTGCCATAAGCTGTTCCCAGCAGCTGTTTGTACACTACAGGGCACATTCTGTGGGACAGCCCCTGTCAACACAGCGGCTGTCACACTGGCTGTGTGACGCCATCACACAGGCTTATATCGCCTCAGGAGCTGAGCCTCCGGTGGGCATTCGGGCGCACTCCACCAGGGGAGTTGCTTCCTCGGCTGCCCTGCACGGGGGCGTGACGGTGGACGACATCTGCACGGCAGCTTCGTGGTCCTCTCCGTGGTCCTCTCCGTGCTCCTTTGTGCGTTTTTATCTACGGGATGCTTCCCGTTTCTCAATGTCTCACTCAGTGCTCAGCACTCTGTCTGCGTAAGAGTGGGATGTTCCATTTTTTCCCCTGATACTGTCAGGCGGAAAATGGTTGTTCGGGGTGTTGTTGTGCTTGTGGTACCTTCCGGACCCAGTGTGGCATTGACTACATCCTGCTTCGCCTCTAACCCAATAGCGATAGCCTTAGAGGGCGAAGCCTATACGAAATAGAACGTTAGTTACATACTGTAACTTCAGATTCTATGAGTATAGGCGCAGCCCTCTAAGCGGTGGGCCCCACTGACTCCGTAACGGCTGAAGAAAAGCCCTTCATTGGGGAACAGAACACACGGTCCCTTCAGGTTATATACCGGCAGGTTGACCGTGGGAGGGGCCCACATCGTGGGTGGGCGTGGACTACAACTCTTCAGTGCTGCACATGCGCGCGAGGGATAAACCCAATAGCGATAGCCTTAGAGGGCTGCGCCTATACTCATAGAATCTGGAGTTACAGTACGTAACTAACGGTCTGGAAACGGCTTTTCTCCAGGGCTGTCATGGTCATGGGCCGTCATTGTATAATAAGCTGTTTTGTCTAACCAATGGGATGGCATCTCTTCCTCATTCTTAGGCTAACATCGGTATCTTCCCTTTATAAGATGAATCCTTTGATTTTTTTTTATGCTCATGTTTCCGATACCGCTCAACCTCCCGTGACAGCCAATCTTCGCAAAATCCTCAGCTATCAATCGTTCCCCCTTCCAGTCTCATGAAGTTATCAGCCTCCAATACTACCAGTGTCTGGAATCCATACCGAGATTTATTCTGTGGTGAAAAAGAGTCCAAGCGCCAAAGACCTTCTGTCACGACACATTTCCATGTTGTAATAATGTTTCTTTATTTACTTGTCTCTCCTGGCTGATGTGAGGTTATCTGCAATGCATGTCTTTAAGTATTATAGTGTACTGAAGTCCCTGAGTCTTACATTCACGCCACAGATTCACTTAATGGTCTTGCCTGATTAAAATGCAGTCTGTATAACAATCCACCCTTGAACGTCTTCCCATCTATTTAGGCTCACAATTTGCTCTGTCTGTGTTTGAAACAGTCCTACTGTGCACAGCCACCAGTCTGCAACTTTCCCTCTTAAAGACACTTGTTGGTGAACTGAAAAGAGAGTGGTGTGAGAATTGCGAAGGCAGGAGCTTTTATTGCTCTCTACAGGAACATGTGCCCACCTGTCAATACTCACAGGCCTCAAATTATTGAAATGTATAGCTTCAATATAATAAAATGAGATGAATTTGAAAAAGAAATCCCCTGCATACTGTGTAAAAATAAAGAAATTAGCTTATCAGACCAAAACTGTTTTTGTACCAGGTTTCACACATGTGATGCATTTTGATATGACTGTAACAGATGCTTCCTCTGCTTTTGGAGCCAGCCCCAAGTGGACACTCAGGGAACACTTCTGCATTAGCTGCACTAGCTTTATTTACAACACACTGTTGTGGCTTATTAAATACTGTAGCACTGTTGTAGTGTTGCCTAATTTCCTAATGCAGGAATGTGTGTATTGTAGCACATTTTTCAATCAGGCCCTGCAGCACTACAACAAAAGCAGAGTATTAAGTGCTCGGTCAAAATACATCACCCACGCAAGGTTGCTGCTTGACCACAGCATGTTCCCGAGGTCTTACAAAAGCCCTTTAAAAGTCCACATGATGTAACTGATGGTGCTCCAGTTTGATGTTAGTGTCATTAGCTCCAAAAAAAACAAGAATCTTAACACACAAGCACGAACCTGAGCTGACCTCAGTCTTCGGTGAGAATCCCGGGAATGTTCAGGATGTTTTCTCTTATTTCTCTGGTGGCCAAACTTTCCTTAATTTGTATCCAGTTCTTTCACTCACTTTTTCTGAGGACTCACCATGTTTCCTGAAGTTGCTGCCCACAGGACAGAGAGCGGTGGAGACGGTTTGGTTTGTTTGGCTGTTAGTGACCACACTGAATGCTTCCTCAGCTGCTCTTAAAAAATGTGTTCTTAACTGATCAGTATGAATAACATACAGACAGCAACATTGACTGAGCTCTTATTTAGGTCTCATTTCAATCTATATATTGATAAATCACTCACACTTTGTTGACTCACAGAGGGTGGAGAGGAACAAGCATGTTCCTTTAAACACTGTTGAAAACATGCAGACCCAGAGTGAGGCACCATCACTGTGGAGAGGAAGAACATTTTACATATCCAATAAATGTTGCATTATTTTGACTTGGATTGTGGAAGAATTTAAGGTAGTAAGTAAAATGTGTATGCTGATTATGCTGCAACATTTGTCGTGCAAACACCTTTCATACTGATGTGCAGATTGTTTTGCAACCCATATTCCTACTCCCCTACTTTCTGGAAGCAGTGATGCTTTGACAAATCGAAGTAGGACTGTGATTGTTCAAGCTAACCATCAGAATCTGTAGAACAATTTATGATTTAATAATAATACTGATGCATAATTTTTGCTGTGAAAGGACCAATGATCATCCATATAATTATAATAATAGTGTATTTGGTATAGTCATTCAATAAAACAGTCGATTGGCAAAACATAGTCTTTGTTTTATAAGGTGACCGTGGGTGCTTTGAAAGGCGTCTTTAATTCAAATATATTATTATCATTATTATTATACGCTTCTATACTCCACCTACAAAGCAGCGGGAGCAATTTAGGGTTAAAAATCTTGCCCAAGGACACATGGATGTAGCTGCAGGAGCTTGGAATCGAAGCCCCAACCTTCAGGTTGTGAGAGAAGGCCAACTCTACCTCTGAGCCACAGCTGCCCCCTTCAAAAAATATTTAAAAAAATGTGTCTGTACCTTTATCTTTCAGTTTTTCGGAATATTAAAGTGTTCAGCAAATTTTTCCTGAGGTAAATCATGCAACTCTTTCCCTGCCTCTTCCTTCTGCCATTTTGGATTAAGGATGTAATATTTCAAAAACAAAGAAGATATGGAGAAATAATAATCTTTCAGATTTGTTGATACCATGTGTGACAGGGTTAAATGCAAGTTTACACAGTGTCATTAAGGATCAAAAAATAATTCTTGACTGAGGTTTGAAAAAACTTTCATATAATAAAGCACACAATAGTACCAAAAAAGAGTTACCCAGATAGTAAAATAGAGGATAAATGAGTCAACACTCACACAGTCAAATATGGTTTTGTTGATATTTTTTTTGTTTAGGGTTTGCTGTTTTTCTTTTGATACTTTTCTAATAATATAAATATCTGTGCAAAAGAATTAAATCTTCATTATTTTAGGATTAATACAATTTTGAGTGTTTAAAGTTTATTGTTTACCCCTCTTACAACAACAACACACACTGAAGGTTTGGTCCAAAGTAGGTGAAGTTATAAAGTATTTTAGATTCCTTTTTCCGCTGAATAATCCGAATAACCGAGGTACAACATTCGATCCATTTAGATCATAAATTGGATCATGTTAATTTTGAAGAGTGTAGTGAGATTCAGGCCTTATGAACATCTTATACTGAAGTCCATATATACTAGGTCATAATTCAACCTTCCATGCATTCACCTTTATTCACCAGTACATTAAAGTAATTGTGACCCAAATCTGGATTGTAGTCTCCTAAAGTCAAAATTTGACAAAACAAGACATGAGGAAATATTCAGTGCTTCCTTTACAGCCCACAGCATCCCACAATCCTTTTAGGGCATGAGAGTGATATTGCTGCAATGTGACCGAATTGTATTTACAAGAGATTTGCCTGAAGGTTGTCATATCATAAGTTACAATTCATCAAAAATCACATGAAACGAACTGTGACAAATAGTACTGCATGTCAAAGGTTGTGGAAAAAGAAGGCAGCCTGGAGCGTTCTGTAAATGAAATGTGAGCAGTCATGGGTCAGCTATAGATAGAGAAGCTTTCTATAGCTGATGTTGCATGTCACTTCAAGCTGTATTCTCATACATCTTAGCCAGTGGGACACAACTTCAAGATAAGATACTGTGAACACCCTTTATCTTCATTTCTTAGTACTCTCAGCCTATAGTGTAAGGTGTAGATGAAATCAGGTAACACATACGTGCTGGTGAGGAAAGGACTTTATCCCATGAAGCTGCAGTTTGGTCTTCCTATGAAGAAGAGTCAATGCACACCTTTCAAAAGTTGCTCATTTCTCGCTGGTACTCGAATCTTGGCTCTCGTAATTATCCTTGTGAACGTATTGTTTCTCATCCTCCTCGTGTTTTTCCTTTGCTTATTAGTGACAACTATTCTCACCTGTTCCCTCCCTGCCTGCCTGCTGCACAACTTCACTGCACTTACTTCACGTGTTTGGACCTCAGGATATTCACAAGGATCACCATTCACCTCACAGGAGAACGTGGACTTTGATCTATTTCACCATTCTCGTTTGTGCACCTTTAGTCATCATTCATTTAAGAACATTGTTACATCTTACACCTGTCTCTGAGTTGTGCATCTGGGTCCAAACATTATACACAGTGTGTGTATTGTAACAGAACAGAGAATAAGTTGCCATCCAAACTGAAGGGGCATTTCATTCTTTCACATCACTGAGTGATAAATCATAATTATGTTTACAATTAAGAAATGTAAAAAAAAGAAAAAACAGAAAATGGTTTGGAGTTGTTAGTTGTGTGCTGAACCTTTCCTACAGACCAAATTACAAAATTTCATTGATCATCTTAATACGTTTACTGTTCCAAGCACAAAGACTTTCAATATATGTGGAAAGTTGATAATTGCTGCACCCTCTAAAGTCTATGCAGTAAAGATTAAGCAAAAGAACGGAGAGGACGACAGTGTATGGAAAACCAAAAGGTTATTAGCAGTGTCATCAGACTGATTAAAGCCATGGTTAACTCCTCAGGCCTGGCTGAAGAAATAAATCACAGTGATTGTTCATGAGTTATTCCATTTATGTCATTGAAGTCCTTTGTTTCTCCTGGTTAAATGATTTGTCACAATGCTGAGAGCTTGAGGCAAAGTATTTTAGTTTTTCCTTGTAAAGTAATGTAGCTGAGCTGGTCTGTCTGAATACGACAATCAAAACAGTCTGAAAGACAGAGTTGACTGTAACTTATTTGAATGACTTTGGCTGTGGTTTGGAACAGGGTCAAGCTTTAATTAAAACTTTCTGGGAAAGAACTGAAAGAAAGCTGCCAAATGTTTGCGGATGGGCATTTTCACACTGAAGAGCAAGTGGATTGATTGAAAGCAGAACGTGGATTCTTACAATACCAAGCTTCAAATCAACATAAAGAATGCAAAGGCAACACCTCAAAGCACTGCTGCACCATTAGATTAGGCTTCAGAGATTATTCAAATGATCTCTGTTTTTAAAACAATCACATTTTGACTACAAAGCTCAGGACACAGCTTCAACCTCTGTGGAGCTCATGAGCTGACCTGTGACAAAGACGGACGAAACAGTTTTGTCTTTTGTGGCACCATTGGATTTATTGGTGGCAATCAGGGTAAAAAGCAACTAACAAATGCCTCTAACACAGATTAGCAACCCTGGTTTAAGTAATTCATATGTGACTCATCTCCCCGTTTTAATGAGCTTAAGAGAGTGGTTCCAAAGTCAATTTAATCGTACCATAGCTTTAAACGGGGAGAAAAGAGTCCATCTCATTTCCACAGACCGCTCCGGTTGCCTGATTTCAGCATGATGTTTCTTATTCAGAGGGCTGCGGTTCTCTCGCTCTCTGAGCGCAGCACGTAGCACAGCTGGAGTCCTGAGACAAAGAAGTTTCTGGTAATTACAGATTCACTCACAACAGCGTGAGATTAATAAAAAGTACACTACCGATCAAAAGTTTTGACACACAACAGTATTATCAATTATACAGTATATTATACAATATAACATACTTTAAGATGTATGTAGGTCACACCTACTATTAGAAGGATTTTTTTATTATCACTTATCTCACCTGCAAGAAATGCATTTATACAAAAACATCAACTTTTTTATTTATATAAGTAACACATTTAAGTGTAAGCCTTTACCTGTAGATGAAAATGTCTTTAAGAAAATAAAATGCATTTCAGTCAGGTGTGTCAAAACTTTTGATGGGTAGTGTATGTTGTATAAAACCATATAAAACCCTTAGAAACACAATAACAAACACACAATGAGTTTGTTATTACATTGAACATTGTGGACCTAAGAAAGCAAAAGTTATTTCACTCCAGAATAATTTATTCTGAAAATAAACCAGATGTTTTAATGGGGTCTGCCTTCCTGTCCCCTTCGGCATCCGGTCAAAATAAGAAGCTGAGCATATCTGCTGCAGAGGGCTTTGGACTGACAGAGCTGGGAAGGAGCTGAGATGCAGCACAGCAGAGCCAGTGGCAGCACACACTTTGCTGCTAAAGCACTGCAAACCAAATTCCTCCATAATGCTACTGTAAAGCTTAATTAAAACACATAGACATAAAGATCTTTTTTTTTTCCTTTATTTTAATAGGAAAGTTGGAAAGAGGGAGGAAATGAGGGATGAGAGAGCAGGGGGAGACACGTGCCAAATCGTGTCAAGACTAGGAGTTGAACCTGCAACCAGTGCAACATGGACCTTTGAGCCAAACCAGCGTCCTCAACCCTAAATAAACTCAACCCTGCATTTTTCTTTGGTGAAATACGCTTAAATCCACAGTATGTGAAATTCACCTCGATAAGGCTGTCAATCAAAACAATAACTCAAGATGACGTTGAGGCTCGTGGGAATCATCGGAGTGATTCTCTCTGCTACCATGGATACAGTTATGACATGTTCAACGACCTACCAAATACCTACTAAAGATGACCAAAAAAGCAGTAAGTAAACAAATCAAATAAAAACAACACAGGCTCTAATTCTCAGACAAGGACATTGTTTTATTTCAAAGATAGATTTAAATCTCCTGCATGCTTCTTTTGTAATTAATGTGTGAGGAAACACAGCCGAGTGAAAAAAGTTGCATTACTTGCATATGAATTAAAAGATAAATTATGAATTACTAAGATGGTTGTTATATGTCTTTTGTGTAACTAAATGGTGACTGGAGCTGAAACAAGGAGGCACTGAGCGTTGTTTTCACAGGACATGATGTCATGCTAGAGGGGTGTCCAACTCATGTTGGGTCTGGGTCGGATTGGTTCAAATCTCCAGTTATCACAATAACTCAACACATATAGCTATATAAAAGGCTGTTGATTGATTTAATAAAATCGAAACAAGCGTAATCTAAGTATGTTAACAGAAACAAAACAGGTCAGAGAGAGAGAGACTTTAGCTGTGTGTCAGGCCACAGCACAGTTTGCAGGTTCATGGTTCATCACAGAACAAAACCTTGCCCACATGAAAATGTTCTCACAAACACACAGTAAGTGTCTTTGATGCAAACAGTCATCTTCAGGTATTTTAGTGTCAGGAATTATAAAATGATCAAACGTTTCCAAACAAACAGCGGGAACTTTTCCTTCAGCGTTGCACACTACAGTCTGATCAGCTTCATTTGGAGTACATGTTCTTCAACTAAGCAAACTCAGTTTTTAGCACTGCTCTGTGACATAACCAGCAGACTTCTGTATGATCGGACAGCCTGTGCGGCATATTGTTTTTCAGATGAAAACAAACTGTTCAGTTATACAGACATATTTACAGGTGTTGCTTGTTAACAGGCAAGGCAGGCAAATGCTTGGGGCCCCAGACCAGTATGGTGTCCTTTAAGGGCCAACAAACTTAAACCAAATCAGTGGCCCAAGATGTGCAACGTTTTTTAAAGACAGTAGCAAACCTCCCTAAGGTGGCCACCGCATCTGACAGCATCTCACTCTCGTTGCCCTGCTCAGCATTATTACTGTGAAAACCAAAGTTTGTCAATAAAAACCAGCATAGAAAATGTAAGTTACCTGTTCTGTGTTTACCATCATTTAAGAGAGAGGGCTCCCCAATTGATATTTGCCGAGGGCTCAACTCAAATCGCCACTGGTGATAAAGGCGATAAACAGCTGGCTACTCTAATTAGAAGTAATGTCATGCTAAAACTTTTAAGTGATCAACACTTTCACCTCTGGGTGAGCTAAAAAAATGTAAACCATCTGTAAATAAAATCAGTTAATATTCATTTTAAAGAACTTTCCACAATAATCAGAGGTAAAATATGTTGGAAGATGCCAGAGCTCAACACTTTTCAGTCCAGTTCATATCAGCATATTATCCTTTTACATGGCTATATTTTAAGGAAAAAATCTCAAAAATATTTTTCAAAAATTTCCCCATCTTCACAAAACGTCTGGGCGTCGGATGAAACATGCTGTCTGGCCAGATTCTGTCCACGGGCTGTTTGTTTGACACTCCTGTGCTAAACACAGAAACTCCTCTTCTGTCCTCAGCTGACATGAGAAGCTAATAATCATGAAATGACAATTATGCTCCCATGATGCTTATCTCATTTTCAGAACTGAAATAACAGTGATCACCCTCATGTCACAAGGCTCCTGACTGTGTGTGTGAATTCTCCATACTGGATTCACGACATAGCAGAGCCGTCTGCTGTAAATGCAGCTCTTGAGAACACCTGCAAGGCCCATGTAGAGCTGTACTATTTGGTCTGTAATCATTATTCCAAAAAGGTGAAACTGGGAAAGGATGAGGAAGAATTTTGATAAAATAAACCGTTGCTATGATACAAGAAGAAAATGTTCACACTGCTGTCACTCAACACTCGGAAATCTACTGTGAGTACTTCTAAATGAGAATAATTTCAGATAAAAAGTTGAAAATGGCACTGGAGTTGTTAGCCTTTCGTTTTCACTTCCATTTTTCTCCTCGTGTACTGGCTCTCCCGTTTCTCTTAGCTGAACAGCCAATCAGAGAGATTCCTACTTCCAACCGACAGCGATTCAACATGTCAAAACGACTGAAAGACTGAAAATGGGTAGCAACGGAGCTGGACACACAAAAACTAGGGCGACGATCACTCGCCAACAGTCAAACTAGGGCCAAAGGCTGATGATCTTTGGTGTGTCAAGGCCTTCAATTCGCATTAACATCTGATTAAAATATTTGTTTTGACACCATCATTAAATAAGTTTTAAGGCTGGAACTAAAAAATTAATATGACCTGAATAACATATCTTTATTGGCACTTACTGTACCCGGGGGCTGAATAACATTAAAATTCTGTGTTGATAATATTTTGCTCAACAATTATTCTTACAGTTTAATAATCAGGTGTGTTGAAAGTGTCTGATAGGCAGGCCTGTCGTAGCTGTTTGCCAGGGGGCTCAAAGCTCACCTCAGCTCTCTTTGCCTGTTTCTAGTTTGACTGAACATTAGGTTGAGACAGCATTTTCAATATGGCGTCATCATAGGGCTTCAAAACTCTTCTTCAGAAACCACTGGTAGTCACAGACACTATGTTCATGTTTAATATAATCTATTGGCTAATACATTCTAAACCTCATCATCAGATATGTCTGACGGGTTCTTCTATTGTTTAATTTTCCACACTATTATACTGTCTTGTTTTGTTTCTCTTAAATCTATTACTCTGGTTATCTTATATTGCAGCATTGGAGAAAATAGAAGATGGTGTTGGTATTTGATTATTGAGAACTGTCGAGGAAATTATCAACACTTCACAAAGTAAGACTCCTTAGACTCAGATGTCTTACGTAGATAAAAGTTTATACATCAGATGAGTAGGCCTACTCGAGGAGACATGATTCAACATCACATGTGCGGTTCAGTGTGCTGCTCAAACATAACTGCTGGACAATTCCAAAGGCTTTGCATATATTGAAAAAGATATTATTATAATTAGGGTTGCATCACATGGACCCACCTAGACTAGTCTGTGATGTCTCGGAGCTTAGAGCGAACAACAAGTGTTCCCAAACATCCTTGCAGATATCAGGAAGACCTGTTGAGACTCTCTGCTGTCGTTGGTTTCCAGAAAAAATGAACGGTATCAGGTCTGACTGGCATCAGGAACAGTGAATTACCATTACACATTTAATGAAGTAATTACAGAAGTTCCACCACAGGAACAAAAGCTAGTTCAATCAAAAGAGAAAAAAAAGTCTCTTTTTGAGATAAAGACTGAGGAACGATCATCCAACAGCAGCTCTCCTCAGGTGTTATTTTGAACTCTTGTCAAGTGCTTTTTTTTCTCGCTCCCATTGCTATGGGAACAGCAAAATGCATCAATTTCAGTCTATACGCTGTGAGAAATCCACTGTGCAAAGACCAAACTGAAAACATGAAGACAAACATTGGAGCTAAGAAAGCAACAGTTTTTTCACTCGAGAATTGAAGACTAAACCAACACTAAAAACAGAGTGTCTATTTGATTTAGATTCATGACGTGGACACTCACACAACTCCAAATAATGCTAATGTTGCTCCTTATCTGCTGGACATGTGATGTGGCAGCTGTTAGCCTCTAAACCTTCAAGGAACAAAATAATATCTTCTGCTTGTTGTTTTTTTAATACAATAGTTTTAGCATGTGTCTACCTGCAGATCAACAGGTACTGTGTGACCCATTGGTAATCAATAACTGTCTGATGCACAAAAGAATAAAGTCAATTGATGGAGGACAAAATAAGTGTCATATTTTATTCATGCACCACGGGAAAGTGTTACAGGAAATGCCATAAACAATTTGATTCTAAGTTTCTTATCAACAAAAAAACCCATCTGGACGGCTGCAAGAAAAATCCCTAAACAGCAAATTGTTAACCCAAGTGGCAGGCTCTGAATGGTGCTTCAGTGTGTTGACAGGGAGAGATGGCAGACACATCAGACTCATTTTGATCCTCTTGCACGTTGCTGTCTGCACACTGCTGAATGAACCACTTCTACAACAATGTTAGATTTGCACACAAAACGCTGCCTCAAGCTTTGCTGAGTAGTATGGGACTGTGTAGTCTGCTATTTCACTTATTCTCACAGTATAAGCATGATTTTAGTCTTCTGACTATTTGTTTGAGCCATTATTAGGGCTGTAAGTGCTTTCATCAATAGGATATAATTTATCATTACACTGTTGCTACTCATTTTCTCAATGACTCACTGAATGACACAGCACACTGTAGCTCTAAACAACTGAAAGTGTTGAAGTATCTGAAACTTGTATTGGTGGGATAAACACCTTCTTTGTTGTTTGAAGTCTTTGAAGAGTTACAAAGTTTAGTGGGGTCGATATGGTAACTGTGAAGGTCGGATTCACATCCCTTTCTGACTGCTAATGTTCAGTGACCAATTGTGGTCTACAGATTGGTCCAGTCTGTTCTAGGTGGAGCGAAAAATACAATCTCTTCTCAGTAGAAAGCTTTCTCAGACTGATTACAAAAAGCCGTCCTTGATTTACCAACTGTAGAAGAGCGTGTAAAGCAAACACTGAAGAGGAATAACAACAATAAATAACAAGAGTTGAATAACAAGTCAGGCATAAGGGGGAAAAACTGAGTTGTCTTTTAAATGGAAAAAAGTATAAATGTTTACCAAAGGGATTTCACATCTGTTGACGTATCACTTTGTCCGTATGCGTTGCCATATAAACACAAACCAAAAAGTTCGTCACAGGAGCTTCAAGCAAAGAAGCAATGTGCAACTTCCTATTGAACCATCTTGAATAATTGTTTTGTACAATGTTTCCTACTTATCTTGATGTATTTTATTGCTTTTGACTTTCAATGACATTAAATGTTTCTCTTTATAGAACATCTATTAGATCATCTGTACAGATAATTAAACCCGCCATGCAACACAACACTGGGGTTTTTTTCTGCCACTGATACTTTCAGAATAAAACCATCGCCTTATAGCATGGAGAGATAGTATGAAAATTGTCTGATCATAAAAAAATGCCCAGGATTGTATCGAAAATACAAAAAGGCAAGCACTCTTATATCACAAGGGGCTTGGAGTTTATATGCTCTGTATAACAGGTGTCTGTCAAAGATTTTACAGTTCCTTTTAACGTAAGATGGACCTTGTGTCCTGAAGTTCTTCCAAGGAATGTACCCTGCACTGCCAAAGACTCCTCTGTCCTCTTCAGCTTGGCCTTAAAATGGTGGTTTAGTTGAACAACAAAGTACTTATTGCTTGCACACAAGAGCGCCATACATGTGCTGAACACATCATTGCTCTCATGTCTTTGCTGTACAAGTGAAAAAGGGATTAATAGTTGTTCTTACCTCCCAAGGGTATACTCTATATACTGTAAATGATCATTTGTTAGAAAACACAAACTTCTTCAATATTTCCAATGTTATGGACTCACATAGTTAAAATGGAAAAACGTAAATTTAAGTTTATTTTTTAATCATATGTGGGTTTGTTTTTGTTTCCCACACATTTATAAGCATAATAAAATAACTTCACAATCTTTTGGGCTCCAACAACTCAAAACAGTCTGGCTGATTAGCTACTAAAAGTTCAACTGTGTTCAACAGCAACTTTATGCTTGTTGTACTGAACTGAGCAGGTATGTACAGCAGGGTCGGTCCATGGCGTAGGCAGTATTGGCAAATGCTAAAGGGCGCTGACCATCCATAGGGGGCAACCTGCCACTGGAAATGAGTGAGGAAGAAAGGTTGGGAAAAAAGTGAAAATTTGTTTTATTATCTCTTAATTTCTTATCAAATGTTATAATAAAAAGGCCACCAACTAAGATCTTGCCAAGGCCACCAAGTGGTTGAGGTTCTGGTGTACGGTGTTTTTAAGAGCAAAACGGTTATTCAGTTGTCAGGCATTCAGTTGTAAGTGACATCCAGTCAGCTGTTTGTTCTTCAAGTTCATTTAGTGAAAGCCAAAATGATCATCACAATTGGTATCAATGTCACTGTTTAGAACACCCAATGATCATAATCTTTCAATTTCATGTATCTCCTTAATCGTTCTTTTGAGCCGCTTGTATGAGATGAAGAGCATTTGTTGTGTTTAGGTGTTCGTGTTCCAAATTTTTCATGCAGAAGTTTTGAAACTCACGTATTTTTGGAACACGATTTCTAACATGAACACACCACACGCGCAATTATCCTGCCGTCTGAACCAGGCTTTAGCAGTAACAGGTGTTTACGGGTTATCTGATCCCCCTGCTGGCCCTCTACTCAGACAGGTGTGCAGGCAAAATCAATGGAATTCACATCTGTAATGCAGGATTGATCTGATCCATCCCTAGGTTAGATTAGGCTGTCAATAGAGCACAGAACTGGAGACTCTTGAAGCAGTAATGATGTGTGCTGAGTCTTAAGTGTTTGTGGACCAATGATTGATTCACAGTTCTACAAACGTGTGGGCACAAACACAGAAAAAAAAGTGCTTAGTGATGAGAGACACTTCTTCGACAAGATGACTTCATTTTAACCCCTCTGACAGTAAGCTTTAGGGGAATATTCTAGTCACTGAATTACATTTAGCATCAAGCATGATCTGCGTAATGTTTTTACATGTCATTGAAGTTTTCAAACCATAACATTATACTGAATGAAAACATTTGTTTCCATATCATACGACATTATGAGGTTAACATTTTTTCAACTAACGTTCCTTTAAAGCTCCAGTGAGGAACATTCAGAGTATATTGGTTTTGTAGATCTCTGCAGACAAAGCTGTGCATCTTGTCTTCATGCTGTTCTTCTCCTGTATGTGCCTGAGTAGTGCTTTCCAATGAAATAGCTTATCCTGCTCCTATAAAATATGGAATCGGTTTAGTCTAAAAAAAAAGGGTATATGCAAAGAGAAGGTTGTGAAACGGTTTGTATTTCATGACATCCAAATGTGTTTTTGATGAAAATTGAAATCAGACATATTGTACATTCTAGAAATGTGTTTATTTATGTTTAATGTTTACATTTGACAGATAGTATGAATTGGAAAAAAAAAAAACTAATGGGAAAGAGTAAATTACACATTTATAATATATTTGTGAATTATCTTGTGTTCATTTGTCCTTATGAAGACTGATTTAGCAGCATTTAAACATAACACAGTGAATCTAATCTGTGGAACACACAGATGCTTATTACACAGGCATTAACAATGACGAGTTATGATGATGTAAAGAAATAAAACATTCTTTACAAAAGTCCCTTGATGTTGATTGCTTTTAGGTTGAAGCAGAAGTATTCATTTTTGTGATTTTAATTACCAGCTATGAGCTAGCCTTATAATTAAAACAGCCTGACATGTAAAGATAAAGACAGGCTATGAGAATTGAATATAAAGCACCGTTCTAACACATCAGCTTCACAGAGTCTATTAGCTGATATTCAGGCAATGGTCGATGCTGCTGCTACATCTGTGTTATGCTGCCCTCTACTGTTTGAACTCTACTGCTGCATCTGTAGGACTCATCATCGACGTCTAGATCACATGACTTTCTGCCTGGGTGTGTTATGAATGGCACACATTACACACAGAGGGGTTAGTGTTGCTTCAGGTATGTTGCATTTAACCTTTATTTGAACAAATGTGGCTTTGATTTTGGTTTAGTTTGTTGGGAGCGAGGCAACGCATAAGATGTAGTGCTTATTTGACTTCTGTTACTAATCATGCATTAGCATGACAAGACTGAAAGTAATCTAAAGATTGTGTCTAAATCTATGGCCTGGAGACATTTAAAGCTTTTATTTACGATTTCATAAATTTGAAGGTCGTCATTGGCACACTTAATCAGGAAATAAACTACAAGTTAAGTAGTAGTTCAAATCTTGCGAAGAGGTTGACATGGCGCTGGGCATTCTGGGAAACAGATTTTTTTCCACGTCTACGCTGTCATTCGTGGTGCGTTTTATTTGACAACACCCGGGGTAGTATGAACTACATTTCCCATGGTTCTTTGAGCCATCGGGGTTACATGCTGCTCTGCGCGCAGTCGATGCTGCAACAGAGATAAATGTGGTGCTTGAACGACACATAGCACATGCTAATTCTTATGGCTGTATGGGTGAAGAAGTTCACTGTTGTCTTGACATTTATAGGAAACAACACACGTAAGTATAGTGTGCTATGCGTGCTCTAGATAAGTGTGTGTTTTACTTCGATGACTTACGACTGCTTCTCCTTCTGGCTGTGTGAAGGACTGCTAGCTAATAGCTCGCTAGCTAACGCCATGCACTAGAAGGCAAAGTTGGCAGCTGTTCAGAGTCTGGTCTTAACTAGCCTGTCTGCCTGCCAGACGGTGTTTAAACTATAACAACTTTAACAGGATGAATGCCTCTTTAACATGACTTCACCTCCGGCCGGACAGTGTCCTGAAAACCTCGGGACTGAAAGCTGACTCCTCGCGTCCTCCAACCTAAACAAGCCAATGTCAACCAGCCCAAAATAGAAGTCTGTGCAAAGTTAACACGAGTGTAGCTGTCGACTATCACTTATAATGAGTCATGCTCTCATTTATACAGTTCAGGGTTTTTGTCTTGAAGTTAAAGTAAGTCTAATAGTGTTGATAAGCACACTTCTCATACTGTTTAGCTAACTGCTAGCAGTCTGACCATAGGTTACCTAATATTATGGTAGCATACTTGACCCTATTCTGGAGTGACTAATAAACTATTAGTCTCAATTTAAATCACAATATGTTTTTTTCAATTATTATTTTAATCCCTAGTGAGACGATCATTGATGAACCGTGTTCATAAACTCAGACACTCCTTTGTTTTCCTGCACCTTCTGCATTTTATGGCTGTGCAGTCATAAACCAGGGTTTGTCAAGGACCTTTAATCTGCCATAAAACCTGCGTGATCCAAAGAAACAAACAATTGATGAATCCCAGATGTAATTCAGGTCATGAGCTTGGGAATTCATTGGTCTTATTCCAGAGCAGCGCTGCCTGGTCTGTTGAACACTGTTTACCTTCTTAAAAATGATGAAGAGAACTTCAGAGCATGCGTCTGATATTTAAATATTCTGACTGCCTATCAAAAAGGAAAAACAGAAAATTGGAAGACAACTTCTCGGTAAGCCCTGACTTAATGTTTGAAACAAAATGTCTTACAATCCTGCTGGTCATATTTAAAGATGTGTCCGTCAAGATTCAGTTTCCTTCAGTCTGTAGCACAAGTTCAGAAACAGTCGGTGAACCCAAGACCAGAAACACGGGTCAGAAAGCTCAGTTTTCCGGAAAGTAAAAATTAAAGGGATTCAAATGATACACAACTTTATTTCTGTTTTCTGAATAAATGAATTGTTGTCTTTACGTGTTATGTTACATTTTTTAAATGCATACCTGTTTCTCATCCCACAGTCCGTGGTCAGACGTAACAGAAAGAGAAAGGAGGAGAACTACAGGATGATAATGCAGCGCATCCTCAATAATGGGACCCTGCGGCGTGTCGCATCAGCCCGCCCCTTGTTGTTGGGAGTCACAGAGCCGCCGGTAACATTTTGTTGCTGTGCACTCCGCCTGTCACTACCACCATCCAGCAGACGGAGCCTGCTGTCAACGTCGGCCTGCAGCAAGGCAGCACAGCAGCCCAAACACGAGGCACCGCAGGAAGAGCCACAGTCCACCGCTGTACCGTCAACAGAGGAAGAGCAGAAAAGGGAAGCTGTGCCGGATGCTGCAGAGGTGGACCCCCTGCAGGACAAGTCCATCGGGCTGGTCCAGAGGTTTAAGAGAACCTTTAAACAGTACGGAAAAGTGATGATCCCTGTCCATCTACTGACGTCCTCCGTCTGGTTCGGAACCTTCTATTACGCTGCTATGAAGTGAGTTCACCTCCTATGAAATATCCTCTGGCTGGCTTACTGAGGCCTTTAAACAACTGTGTCAGGCTTTAAAACCCCAAACATTGATATCATTTTTTAACCTCCTCTCTTGCCCTTCATAAACGATTAGAAAACAATTCACAAGTATGATGACCCGAGTTCTAAAAGGGTGCAGGCAGCACTTCCTGAGTTTTTCAAACAAACGCACACATTTAAGCTGGAAAGTGTGTGTGTTAATCTACAATGATCCTTCACTTTCATTTCTTTTAAAACTGAGACATTGCCTATTTACTAGCATTGGATTTGTAGAAAGTTGATCCCACATAGTTTAATTTGCAGTAGAGCGCACACACTTGTAAAGTTGTCTTAAGCATGTTTGAGTGGGCTTACATGTAGTCAATGCTCTTGTTTGTTTTCATTTCTTTTTGAAGAAAAGCAGATTATTTTTGCTGCTGTGCCATCTTAACTGAGATCTAACTGCCACCCCTGGGACCCCTGCTCACAAAAACAGCATGAACCTTTTCACAGTTGTTTTACATTTCTCCACTTGTGATCTCTTCCCTGTAGAGGTGTGAATGTTGTGCCGTTCCTGGAGATGATCGGTCTACCTGAATCTCTCGTCGGCCTTTTGAGAGACTCCTCGAGTGGCTACGCTCTGACTGCATACGCCATGTACAAGGTAATTTATTTTAAAACCTCTGCTTTTTTTAAAGTGAACATTCTGCTCATTGATCAGCACCAACATATTTTGCAAAAGACATACAATTTGCTGTCCTATTAGCCAACAAAGATTAGAATGAGTTGAAGTCCCTCAGCCGGGGAACATTTTAAAGTGGATTGAGTGGATCTGTCCAGGGACGAATGGATTCAGACTTCATTTGGCTCTCGTGACTACTGTGTTTTTTCTTGCTTTCCTACAGATTGCAACACCTGCCAGATATACCGTTACTCTGGGCGGTACATCCCTGTCAGTGCAGTATCTCCGCAAACACGGCTACTTATCCACACCACCACCGGTCAAAGAATACTTCCAGGACAAAATGGAGGAGACAAAGGAGAAACTGTCAGAAAAGATGGAGGAGACGAAGGAGAGATTTTCCGAGAAAATGGAAGAAACAAAAGAACTCTTCTCTGAAAAAATGGAAGTGACTAAAGACAAGTTCTCTGAGAAAATACAAGAAACCAAAGACAGAGTGACGGAGGGGAAATCATTTTTTAGAAAAGAAAAATGATTAGAAAATCACTTTTTACTGGTGGCGCCTCTGAATGATCCTATCCTATTCCTATAAATAATCATTGTATGGGCAGAGTGACATAGTACTATTCTTGACCTAAAAATCCACCTTGCACTTCTAAGCAGTCACGTGTTGTCTATTTAAGTTTAAAACCAGTCCTGTACTGTCCAAACGTACACATTGCACTGTAGACTAGAGAGTAGCTGTGGACTCCTGGCAAAGCTACGACCTGAAGTCAAACATCTCAGACTGGATTTACACTGGCTCAGGTGAGCTGGACTTTGACCCTTTGCTGGCTGAAAGCTGGTTGTTTCAAAATATGGGCTTCAAAATAATCCCCCCCCCCCCCCAAAAAAAAAAGCATCAACGTGCCTGTGTGAAGAAAAGCATCAGTGTAAGACTGAATGGGAGGGAGCAGCGCTGATCCTTCGGAACTTGAAGCTCATGGTTACCTGTGTGTGCAAGTCCATCAAAGCCTTTCTAAAGGCTGGATGTTTCATTTCTAATGTAAGGACAAAGAAATTAATTTTTTCTATTGTATTTTTAATAGATAGCCCAGGCTAATATATTACATTATTGTACCACTTAATGTGGTGACTGAAAGTGTGTGTATCAAGTGACAAAGTCAGGTTGTTGGAGAGCTGTCCTTCGAGCAGATAAAGGCAGTCATACATGTAAACATGCAGCGAGTTCTGTTCAGTGTATCAACACAACACAAACTGTATACCATGGGCAGTGTGGAAATATTGGGTAGCCTAAAAAGATTAATGTTCTCTTCAGAAATTTAAACATGTCTGGTTAAAACCACAATTCAATAAAATGATGTGCTAATGATAAAAGTTTGTTTGCTGAATTTGTGGGTGTTGTTACACTCACACAGGTGAAAAGCTCCCTGTGTGTGTGTTCCTTATGTATGTGGGCATATCTGCAGGAGAGAATTACCCATAGTTCATAGCATTGGGATGTGAAACAAGGTTCCCAGAGGGAAGCCCGCGACAATTGAAATGTTCACAAACTTCTTTGTTGAAACTTGTCACTGCATGAAGGTAATACTATTTACAGAAAAACTTTATTTGGTTACAGTTAATTGAGATACAAAGACATAAGTCTCTAGATAAACCTAAACAATGTAGAAATACATAGCCTACATACACTGCTCAAAACAAATAAAGGGAACACTAAAATAACATCCTGGTTCTGAACGAGTGAAGTATTCTTATTAAATACTTTCTTTAAATGATCAACGGAAAGCAAATTTATTAACCAATGGAGGTCTAGATTTGGAATAACACTCAAAATGAAAGTGGAAAAACAGATCCGGCAGATCCAACTTTGATGTCCTTTAAAATAAGTCAAAATGAGGCTCAGTAGTGTGTGTGGCCTCCACGTGCCTGTATGACCTCCCTACAACGCCTGGTCATGCTCCTGATGAGGTGGCGGATGGACAGTCTGAGGAGCATTGTGGCGTTGGTGGATGGAGCGAGACATGATGTCCCAGATGTCCTCAATTGGATTCAGGTCTGGGTAACGGGCGGGTCAGCCCATAGCATCAATGCCTTCATCTTGCAGGAACTGCTGACACACTCCAGCCACATGAGGTCAGTGTCTTAGAATAGGAGGAACCCAGGCATATAGTCTCACAAGGGGTCTAAGGATCTCATCTCAGTACCTAATGGCAGTCAGGCTACCTCTAACCTCAATTCACAACAGGTGTTATCTCGAGACACTTTACAAAAAGCAGGTAAAGGACCTTACTGTTTGTCTGTTAACATTAACAAAAGAGCAGGAAACAAGACCATGCTCATTGTTATGTTTACAAAAAGCAGGTAAAGGACCTTACTGATGGCTATATTACAAGAGCCCAGCTTAATCCGTCATAGCGTGGCAAGAAAAAACTTCCTTTTAACAGGCAGAAATCTTCAGCAGACCCGGGCTCATGACGGAACAGCCATCTGCTAAACTGTGCTGGGCTTGAAATGGGATGGGGGAGATGGGACAAGATGCAGAAAGAAGAGTAGGATAGGTTTGGGGGGGGGGGGGGGGGGGTTGTTTGGGCAGGCCATCCTCATCAACAGTCCCAAGGAACCTAAGAGAGCTCAGGAGCTCCCAGAAAAAGGAGAGGTTAGAATATAAAGATAGTGACAGGCAGTAATAAGATATGAAAGCTGGGAGAGAAAGAGGGAGAGAGAGATAAGAGATCCTGGTGCCAGTTCCCCCGGTAGTCTAGACCTATAGCAGCATAACTATGAGCTGGTCCTAAGCCAGCCCTAACTATAAGATTTATCAAAAAGAAAAGTTTTAACGTAATGTTCTTGATGGGTAGTACGGTACAATTAACTCTGCCTGACCGTTTAGAGCTTTGTAAGTGAGAAGAAAGATTTTAAATTCTATTCTTGATTTTATAGGGAGCCAATGGAGAGAAGGCAATACAGGAGTAATGTGGTCCCTTTTCCTAGTTCTAGTAAGAATAGGAGAGTTTTGGACTAGCTGAAGGGTCTTTTGAGATTTACCATAGCACCCTGCTAAAATAGAATTACAGTAATCCAATCTGGAGGTAACAAATGCATGAACTAGTTTTTCAGCATCATTTTGTGACAGGATCTGCCTGATCTTAGAGATATTACGAAGGTGAAAGTAAACTGTCCTTGAAATGTGTTTAATGTAGGAATCAAAGGACATCCTGATCAAACAACTCCTAAATTCTTAACAGTGCTACTAGAGGCTACACTGATACTACTAATGGCCGCTATATCGGCAGAGAAAGTCTCTCTAAGGTTCTTAGGTCCAATCACAATAACTTCAGTCTTGTCCAAATTGAGCAGCAAGAAGTTTCTGGTCATCCAGGTCCTAATGTCCTTAAGGCAGGCTTCTAATTTGCAAAGCTGGTTGGTGTCTTCTGGCTTCATTGAATAGCTTCAATGTATAGCTGAGTATCGTCTGCATAGCAATGAAAGTTTATGGAGTGTTTTCTCATAATACTACCTAGAGGAAGCATATATAATGTAAAGAGAATCGGTCCAAGCACTGATCCTTGAGGCACTCCATGGCTAACTTTGGTGTACATAGAGGACTCATCATGAACATGCACAAACTGAGATCTGTCTGATAAATAGGATCTAAACCAACTTAAAGCAGTCCCTGTAACTCCAAGCAATTGTTCTAGTCTCTGTAAGAGAATCTGATGGTCAATCGTGTCAAAAGCAGCACTAAGATCCAACAGGACGAGCACAGATAGAAGTCCCCTGTCTGAGGCTAACAGAAGATTATTCGTTACTCTAACTAGTGCAGTCTCAGTGCTATGGTAAACTCTAAATCCTGAAACTTCTCTAACAAGCTGTTGTTGTGGAGCAAGTCACACAACTGATTAGCTACCACTTTCTCTAAGATCTTAGAGATAAAAGGAAGGTTAGATATAGGTCTATAGTTAGCTAGAGTTCCTGAATCAAGAGTAGGCTTTTTAAGGAGCGGTTTAATTACAACTACTTTGAATGACTGGGGTACATAACCTGCCACTTAAGATATATTCATCAATCAATCAATCTTTATTTATATAGCGTCAATTCATAACAGGCGTTATCTCAAGACACTTTACAAAAGCAGGTAAAGGACCTTACTGTTTTGATCATATCTAATATGGAGCTGCTAACTAGGGGAAAGACTTCCTTAAACAGCTTGGTTGGGATTTGATCTAAAAGACAAGTTGACGGTTTAGACGCAGAAATAATCGAATTTAGTTCTGAGAGGTTCATTGGAGAAAAACAGTCGAGGTTAGTATCAGAATTTGGAACCGTTTCTGCTGTATCCAAAATATAGGAGGAATCTGCGCTAAATAAAGGTAGTAGGTTGCTAATTTTGTCTCTAATGTTTAGAATTTTATCATTAAAAAAGCTCATGAAATCATTACTGGCAAGGGCTACAGGAATAGATGGCTCAAATGAGCTGTGAGTCTCTGTCAGCCTGGCTACAGTGCTGAACCTCTTCATGATCTAGGATTGTTTTTATTTTCTTCAATAAGAGACAAATAATAGGCAGTGCGGGCCTGCCGTAGATATTTCATACATCTATTATGACAATCTTGCCAAATTAAACAAGATTCTTTCGTTTTGGTGGAGTGCCACATTCTCTAGTGAGCCCATGGAGGTCTGTGCGGCCCCCCCAAAAAAATGCCACCCCACACCATTTCTGACCCACCACCAAACCGGTCATTCTGGAGGATGTTGCAGGCAGCAGAACGTTCTCCACGCCGTCTCCAGACTCTGTCACGTCTGTCACATGTGCTCAGTGTGAACCTGCTTTCATCTGTGAAGAGCACAGGGTGCCAGTGGAGAATTTGCCAATCTTGGTGTTCACTGGCAAATGCCAAATATCTTGCACGGTGTTGGGCTGTAAGCACAACCCCACCTGTGGACGTCGGGCCCTCATACCACCCTCATGGAGTCTGTTTCTGACCGTTTGAGCAGACACATGCACATCCCTACTGAAGGTCATTTTGTAGGTCTCTGGCAGTGCTCCTCCTGTCCCTCCTTGCACAAAGGCGGAGGTAGCGGTCCTGCTGCTGGTTTGTTGCCCATCTACAGCCTCCTCCACGTCTCCTGATGTACTGGCCTGTCTCCTGGTAGTGGGTGTGTAGGTTGTAGGTTGTAGACTCTGTCTCATGATGCAACGAGAGTGAAAGCATTCAAAAGTGACCAGAACATCAGCCAGAAAGCATCGGAGCTGAGAAGTGGTCTGGGGTCACCACCTGCAGAACCACTCCTTTATTGCGGGTGTCTTGCTAATTGCCTATAATTTCCACCTGTTGTCTATTCTGTTTGTACAACAGCATGTGAAATTGATTGTCAGTCAGTGTTGCTTCCTAAGTGGTTTGATTTCACAGAAGTCTGATTTACTAGGAATTACAATGTGTTGTTCAAGTGTTCCCTTTATTTTTTTTGAGCAGTGTATTGAGAAGTTTTTATAAGGGCTGTGAGTGAATAAAGTAAAATGTAATATAAAAATACATTTACTGCTGTCAGAAGTTGCAGAGGGATGTCCCATTCCTATTTAACTCAAACCCTTACAACCTCGAGCACTCAGTCACTGTCCAGGTGACGTCAGTTAAGTCCGTAAGGGCTCAGGGTTTAGGGAGGACACAGAGATTCAGCCTCTGATCTGAAAGCCTTTGTGCTCTTCATGTACAGTATGTACAGCACTTTGTCACAGCTACGGCTGTTTAAAGTGCTTTATAAATAAAGTTGAGTTGAGCCTCCGTGCAGGTGTTAGTGATTAGAACCTTGATTAGCACTTTTCTCAGTAATAATGTGGGTGTGGACAAGTTTGTTTGACTGACAACTCAACTGACCTGTTGATAGATGAAAGAAGTCTTCTTTTTTTTATTATCTGATGCAAATAAACATGATTCCAAATAAATGATATCTTTCATTCAAAGTAAAGTAGGGGATGGAATTGTGATGGAGAAAACACATTCAACTTCCTTTTAACTGAAAACAACTAAACTGGGTGCTGAATCCTGAAAAATGTTCAATCAAGAAAAACAATAAGCACAGCACTCTAAAGTTGTTATTGACACGGATGTTTCGAGCAGACGCTCTTCTTCTTCAGCAAGTGGCAATTAAAATACCATTTTGCAATGCTGTCCTTTTTTATTAAGGGCTTTGTGCCCTCACATTCTGCACAGTGACAGTATTTTAAAACGGAAACGTAGTCAGTCATTATAGGAGCATTGGACCTTATGCACAAATGTCTTCAAAACCCCCAAAGTGTCAAGGTCAGGCAATGTCACAGTCACAGAGTTTGATGAGAGCCCATTCTGTCAGTACTGAAGTAAACCTAAACAACCAACACAAGGATACTCTTTCATGGCTTCCTTCTTTTGACAATGTTAATGTTGGAGTTATTTCTTCCTGTTCTCCTTCTAAATGATCCTTAATATTTATTCTAATTTATCAAATGCTTCAGATTGTTGTAAAAACATCTTCTGTCCATAGTTTGTGAATACATTTTCAGCCACCTGGATATTTGTTCCCCAAAGATAAAATCACCAAGCAGCACAGCATCATAGGAAGTCTTCCAGTGACTCACTGGGTCAGACTCAAGGTACAGATCTCTTAATGAAGAGTCAGTGCAGTCTGACACTTTGTGTTCTTACCTGTCAGTGTCTGGAAACACTAAACAGATCCAAACATGATGCTGTCAGATGCTGGACGTGCTCCAGCCGGCTTCCTTCATTATAAATGCCATCTATATGTAAATATGATCGTATTGTTTGGTGCTGATGGGAAGTGTTTGTACTGTAAGTTACAATGACCTCTGCTGTCCAAACTAATGAACAACTATTTATGCAGTCCACATCCCTGCACACAAACACCTGTCTGTTCTCCCACGGGGAGCGTGACACAGAGGACAGAGTGGCGCCGCGATTCTTGAAATCATTTTTGCTTTAGACAATCTGTGTTCCTCAGGTGTGAGTCAGTGGCGAAACATGACTCAAGTGTCAAAGATGCCTCCAGGAAATGTGAGGTGAAGCACAGGTCAGGAGGAAAAAACTCACACAAACTGTCTATGATTTTTTTTCTTTGCGTCTTCTCTTGGAGGGGCCTGCATGCTTCAAGGTCAGTCTGTCAAATGAGCCGACAGAATGTGGGTTCATTAGAAAGTTGCAATAAAAGGTCACATTGAAATAGTTCTGCCATACAGTAAAGCTCTGCTCTGAGTGGGATACAGTAAGTGAAATGGCACAACTCTAAAGTTTAATTATGAATCCTGTTACATAAGCCAAACATCTATCATGAATACTTTATCTCTAGTCAAAGTTTAGTCAAATGGAAGATTTAAAACAATCTCAGTTAACCGCATTTCTGAACAGGTTAAAAGACCATATAAATGGATGACTATGAATAAAAATATCAATTAGAAAATAAAATAAAAAAGGAGCATAATGAAACGCAAAAATGTCAAGCTCAACTTGTATTAAAAGTCAACGCACAGGTGCGTCTTCAAGAGATTTAACGCTTTCAATGGATAATGGATTAAGCAGTTAGGCTGTTCCACTAATTCGGAGCAGCCACCACAAAGGCTCAGTCACCTCGACTTATTTGCCTGCATCTCGGACGATCCAGAAGCATCAGGGGAGTTAACTGACTGAAGCATTTTGGTTCAACAGCTCAGACAAATAAGAAAGGTGCCAACTTCTGTGACATTTTAAAATCAAATAATACACCTCAAACTGGATCCTGAAGGTGAAAGGAAGCCAGTGGAGAGAAGCCATTGGAATGATGAGTTGACGTCGCCTCTTCCCAGTTAGAAGACGTGAAGCTGCATTTTGAAATAGCTGCAAGTGACAAAGAGACAACTGATCCACACCAACATACACAGAATTACAATTGTTTATATGAGATGTCACACACGTGGATGGCTCTCTTGAATTTCTTTGGTGAACTCTTTCTAGACAAACAACCATTATAAGTGACTCCCACTCTTCCCACTTCTAAGGAAGCTGGAAACACAAGTCAAATTTAGATATAAAGGAGCAGTGTAACTGTCTTTAGTCATGAGTAAAAGGCCAAATTTATAATCAAAATTTATGTAACCAAAATGTCTTATTTTTCATGACAGAGAACAAAACAAACGTATGACAGTGTTTTTACCTGACCTTCTAAACACAACACAAACAAATCCAGGATTTCAGATCGATCAAATATTTCAGTTTTCTTTTCATCAAGACAGAAACAGTTTAACTCCATCCAGGATTTAATGTCTTTTAGATAGCTCAGCAAGACTTCCACTGAATTTTGCTTTGTTTTATTGGCAAATAGACTTGATTGGACTCTGCAGACCCATGAAAAGGAATGTGTTTTTTAAAAAAAATAGACCCCAGGTAAAGCAGGTATAAAGAAAAGACACTAAAAATGGGCCTCAAATGGAGCCTTGAGGGATCCCACAGCCACAGCCCGAGTACTGGCCAAGCTGGATGGAGAAAGTTTTCTCTGAAAAGTATGACTGAAACCGTTTAAGGACAATACCTTTAATGCCAACCCACATTTCAAGGTGAGGTTAAAGAATGTAGTGATCCACAATGTCAAAGGTCGCAATCAAATCTAAAATATACGTTGTCATGTGTCAACCAAAAAGAGACTTCTAGCATTTTTAACCCATGCTAAAAACTCCTGATAATTATCCAGGGTGAGCAACAATGTGTGAAAGGAGCCAGATTTTTCATCCCATCTTTTTCATTTTCTAAATTTCCCAAGTAAAATATCTCTGTGAATTCAAGGTGAAGTTTGACATCCACAAGGATATAAATAACCTGCCAGTGAAAAGAAAAAAAGACCTTTCTGGTGGCATTTGTTCTTTTCTTATCAAAAGTGTAAAGTAAAAAATCTAATTAGAATCCAAATGGTTAAGATGGTTTCACTGAGGGCTCAGTGTCAGACCGTCTCCAGAAAGCCACAGTATTTTATATCCTTACATCTGATATAAAAGGGGCCACATTTCTTGCAAACAGAGGTGAACATTTAGGTAGTGCTTACTGATTAATAGGTAAAATCACTAGAAGGACAAGAAAGCAGCTTCATCTTGTGTTTCCTGTCTCAGTCTAGAGTCTAGATCCTGTAATATTTAAAGTGACACTGAGAGGTTCATACTAAAGCTACATCATGTCATCGTTGAACAAACTGCAGCAGATGTATGCATGACTGCCTCTGCATGGCTCTCCCCAGTCTGCCAGCTCCAGTGTGTATGTGCATGTATGAGTGTGTGTGTGTGTTTGTGTAGTCTGTAGAAAGTGAGTCAGTAGGATGTGAACATTATCGGGACTGTTTTACTCCTTGAAGACTTTTACAGCAGGAGGTTCACAGAGAGGACAGGAGGCGGGGCCCCGGGGCCAACCCTCCCCCTGCACTTGTAAGTGATGCTACTGTAAGTGCTTTGAACATTAGCTTTGTTTCAACCCTGTGTATGTTATGACAAGTTGCCAGATGGGGGCTGCCTATAAATAAACCGTTTTTTTTCTTCTGCTCAAATATACAGAAACTTATGTTTTATGCAGTTCATTACTTTACAGGGCTGAGTGACTCATTTGCGCCTGGCTCAGGAGGAAGAGGGAGGATCTGAAGGTGACCTGGATTTGACCTTTACTATGCTGTTATACGATGGGAAAACTGAGCAGATTGAGGTAATGGAAGTTAAAACTCAATGTGAAACTCACCAGAGACTGTACTTCCTCCACAAAAGAAAGAGGGGAAGTACTGCAGTGTTTGTGCTGAGTCATCCTAATACACATTGTCAACCTCTGTACATCTGCTGGTTGCGGAAGTGATAATTTCAGATTTTCTGGCCGCCTGAGAGTAGAGTCAAATCAGCAAATACTTGTGATACACAACACAGATTTCCACTTTAAAACCTGTTCATTTGAAAACAGTTTCATAACATCGGGAAAGCAGTTGAGGACTTTTAAAAAAAAGATTGGACTGGTGGGCCTGGATTATTCTTTTGGAACGTACACTCAACAAAAATATAAACGCAACACTTTTGTTTTTGCTCCCATTTGTCATGAGATGGACTCAAAGATCTAAAATTCATTCCAGATACACAATATTACCATTTCTCTCAAACATTGTTCATAAATCTGTCTAAATGTGTGATAGTGAGCACTTTTGCTTTGCTGAGACAATCCATCCCACCTCACAGGTGTGCCACATCAAGATGCTCATCAGACACCATGATTAGTGCACAGGTGTACCTTATACTGCCCACAATAAAAGGCCACTCTGAAATGTGCAGTTTTGTCTCACAGCAAAATGCCACAGATGGCGCAAGCATTGAGGGAGCGTGCAATTGGCATGCTGACAGCAGGAATGTCAACCAGATCTGTTGCTCGGGCATTGAATGTTCATTTCTCCACCATAAGCCGTCTCCAAAGGCGTTTCAGAGAATATGGCAGTACATCCAACCGGCCTCACAACCGCAGACCACGTGTAACCACACCAGCCCAGGACCTCCACATCCAGCAGGTTCACCTCCAAGATCGTCTGAGACCAGCTACTCAGACAGCTGCTGAAACAATTGGTTTGCATAACCAAAGAATTTCTGCACAAACTGTCAGAAACCGTCTCAGGGAAGCTCAACTGCATGCTCGTCGTCCTCATCGGGGTCTTAACCTGACTCCAGATCGTCGCCGTAACAGACTTGAGTGGGCAAATGCTCACATTCGATGGCGTCTGGCACGTTGGAGAGGTGTTCTCTTCACGGATGAATCTCGGTTTACATTGTTCAGGGCAGATGGCAGACAGCGTGTGTGGCGTCGTGTGGGTGAGCGCTTTGCTGATGTCAATGTTGTGGATCGAGTGGCCCATGGTGGTGGTGGGGTTATGGTATGGGCAGGCATCTGTTATGGACGAAGAACACAGGTGCATTTTATTGATGGCATTTTGAATGCACAGAGATACCGTGATGAGATCCTGAGGCCCATTGTTGTGCCATACATCCATGAACATCACCTCATGTTTCAGCAAGATAATGCACGGCCCCATGTTGCAAGGATCTGTACACAATTCTTGGAAGCTGAAAATGTCCCAGTTCTTGCATGGCCAGCATACTCACCGGACATGTCACCCATTGAGCATGTTTGGGATGTGCTTGACCGGCGTATACGACAGCGCGTACCAGTTCCCACTAATATCCAGCAACTTCGCACAGCCATTGAAGAGGAGTGGACCAACATTCCACAGGCCACAATTGACAATCTGATAAACTCTATGCGAAGAAGATGTGTTGCACTGCATGAGGCAAATGGTGGTCACACCAGATACTGACTGGTTCTGAGTCCCCAGACCCTCAATAAAGCAAAAACTGCACATTTCAGGGTGGCCTTTTATTGTGGACAGTCTAAGGTACACCTATGCACTAATCATGGTGTCTGATGAGCATCTTGATGTGGCACACCTGTGAGGTGGGATGGATTGTCTCAGCAAAGCAAAAGTGCTCACTATCACACATTTAGACAGATTTATGAACAATGTTTGAGAGAAATGGTAATATTGTGTATCTGGAAAGAATTTTAGATCTTTGAGTCCATCTCATGACAAATGGGAGCAAAAACAAAAGTGTTGCGTTTATATTTTTGTTGAGTATATTTAAGACAAAGGTTGGATATTAACCTGAAACTTTATCCAGGCTGTGTTAGTGATGTATCACTCCTTTTAAACCATAGCTTGTTTATTATCTGAAATTATCATGATTTGCAAAGTAAGAAAATGATCACTCTCAAACCCAGGTTAATGTGGACATTTTAAAGTCATTTAGAAAAGTGTTGTAGTCAAGATCACACTCACAGAGGCCGAGACATACCTGAGACCAGAGTGCTCTGAGACAGGATCGAGAGCGAGTCTAATCACAATACTGTTTCTAAATCAGTCTGGATTTAAACTGTAGAGTTCGCCCAGTCGTCTCAGGAAAGATTTGTAGTAAAAATGCTTTAGATTCCGAGATGAGATCTTCAAAATGTGGTCTAAAGTTCGCGTCGCCCTTGGTGTGCAAAGGGTCCGATTTCGTGTACTACAATAATAATTTGGAAGTAACAAATAAATCTTCCATCTCTGTTCTTGATGGCATCGACAGTGATCTTGTGTAAACATGAGCTCACCACCTGTAGGAGGCTTGCTGCAGGCTCTGAGTCTTTAAAACATTCTGAAACCAAAACAGCATTTTGTAGATGGACAGAGAAGATAAAGTAGTTTTTCAGACATCCTCACAACAGACCCGCCACTATGGGTCGATTTTGGATTTTTTTTTTTTAACTGTTGGTGGAGCACCAACACCCTTTCCAATCAGATGAATATACATTTAGAGACTCACATGTGAAACCATGGACATAAAGTAAATCTCTGGTTAAGGGGTGTCATGGGATGCTCTTTAACACCGTCGTAAGCTTGGAAAAATGAGGACCCTGATTGTAACGTTGAAAAATGTCCTGATTTTTCATGAAATGCTCATCTTGCAGTTGTGTTATCATGAAATGTACTCATTTGTCATGAAAACGTGCACACTCACACCCACACTTAAAGTGTTTACAGCTGATTTCCGTTGGTGCAGTTTGGATCTTTGCAAACTTGAAAGTCTTGTTGTTGTTGTGTAATCAAGGTGTTTAAGTTGATTTACAACTCAATTGTAGCCATGGCAGGTTTAACTGTCTTTAAATGTGTTTTACAAAACAGATTTCTGAGGTTTGTTCTGCACTCAGACTGCATGCTGGCCAGTCAGGCCCCGACCTGCATCACCAGGCAACACAGAAACCAGGTGAACAAGTCTGAGAGGCGACTGATCCTTCTCTTAAATCCTGCTCAGGATCTTTGGCTGCATCAATGAGGACAGATAAAAGAGCTGAGTGGCACTGCAGCCCGGCCCGACTCCAATGTGATTACATTATAAACCTCATTATCCATATAACACTAAAGAAAATACAGGGAGAATGCCAGAGTAATCACTTTTAAAGTTTTATTCATTACGCTGCAGTTTGACTACAGCATAAGTACAAGCATAAAATCTTTGACTACAACAGCACTTAGAGCAACATTTTTTGATTTTTTTTCTTATTTTCTGTAAAAGTATTGCAATAACAGACCTTAGGCCTAAAACCTATTACATCACAATTGCTTAAATAAAAAGAGGCAAAAGTACACAACAATTTTACCTCTGTGTTTGGATATATATGTGACTGTATGCTTACTAAATACAATCACATATATATCCAGCTTTCAGCACAGAGGGGGCGAGGGAACGAGAAGGAGTCATTTTGTAAATAAAGCAAATCGATGTTACAAAACCCATGATGGAAGCAGTCCTATGGTAACTGTCAAGACAGAGAGAATACCAAACTGTTGAGACGTTATCATTGTTATTATCATCATCATTATTATTATTAAAATCTGGAACAATAAAAACAGCTACTTGTTGTCAGCAGTTGAGTACAGACTTCTGATAGGTGGAAAGAGAGAGCGCGCTGCAGGGGCAGAAATCAAATAAAAATCAGTCGGAGCCCAAGTTAGTTCTTCAAGCTAGTGCAGGAAATGAAAAAAAAATAGAAAGTCTATTAAGAAGGAGTGCCAGGCGGCGCTCTAGCCAAAGTTACAATAGAGACTTTCCCAAATCAAAACTACACAACTGCCACTTATTTGGTGCTTTGAAGAGAAAATGGCGCGTCGCTATGTACATCGTCTATAGATAAGAATGAACATGCTCTGCGGTTATTGTACAGTGGAGTTATTCTCAGTACATACTGTAAATAAATGACTGCAGATTAAACATGACTTGTTTCAATATACTGTGCCACATACAACATTGTAATGTAGAAAAGAATAAAAATAATAACAAAGAGAGAAAAGTTAAATGACAGTTTACACGGTATATTCCCACTCCTTTCACGCACCTGGTGCAACTTTCCAATCATGACAAAAAAAAAAGGGAATGACCATTTTTTTCCTTGAATGTTTGAACACTCTTCCTGTTCAACGTGAATGTGATCAGAAGTCGGTGATGCTCCTGTAACAACGCTCAAATGCTTCGACCAAACGTCAGACAGACCTATAGCGGTGCTCGACAGATTTATGCTTTGGCAGATATTACAACATTGCAGCTGAACTGAACTAAAATATTCGTAATATTTAAGAGACACAGATTCTTCGTTGGATGGAAGTGCTCACAGCTCCTGTGTGCGACTGCGAGGCGACGCCTCTTTCAAACCAAACAGCTTGGACTTTTTGTTCAACAATTTACAGAGTGAGTTGAGATGCAGCCGAGGCAGGCTGTCGTCGTGGCATTAACACAAACTGATGTGTGCGTGTGTTTTCTGTCAAGATCTGTGTTACAGAACTTTACATTTGTCAGTCAACAGACGTATAACCAAAAAAAAAAAAAAACATCCGCCAGTACCCAAATGATGGCAAGCATTGTGAAAGCTTGTTTTTAGATGATCCAATAAACAAGTCAAAAACTCAACAACTTCCTTAATCCACAGGTTATCTCATCAGTATCATAACAGACTATTATTCATAGCAAAATATTATAAGTAGTAATTTGTATTTGTGTTGCGACCATATTCTAAGCATACTTTGCAAACCATGTTTCTGATAGAAAAAAAAAAAGACAAAGCACATTTTAACTGTAGGCATGTACAAATTTGATGCTGCCTTCTTAAAATTCTTATATTGTCTATACATTATATTACATTATTCACAACATTTTTTTGTGGTTTCTACCCATTGGGTAGGATATGTGCATAATATATTCAAGTTATATACAGCACCTTACAAACAAACATAAAGAAAGACAGACTACTGAAAAAAGCACCGTTGGAAGTGAGGCACAACGAAGGTGGGAGCTTTTGAGTGCAAGTGGGTTCCTATGTCTGCTCCACACGCTGGTCAAATTACTGGTTGAAATGGCTTCAGAGGCTCAGACGGGAACGACCACTTCTGTCTGTCATGGCAGGCTACAGACTGCCTGTGCACGGGTCGAACCGGAGCTAAAAGCGGTTGAGGTGGAACTGCAGTTTTCAGAGGCAGCTGGAGTTTTGCTACACAGCTGCTGCTGTGATCACTAAAATGTTTCGATTCAAGGTGGGTCGAGGATCTAAATGATGCTTTTGTCCACTTCACTGCCACACGAGGAGGGCCACAGCTATGACGTCTGTCCACAGCTTTACAAAAAGGCAGAGAAGAACATTTTTGGCAAATGTAGCTTACATTACTCAAATCTCTCTGTTCCACTCAACCCAGACAGGCGGTCAGGTCCGATAAGAGCACCTGCAAGAATTCCAAGCAGTAGTTTGACTGAGGTGTGGTCTGCTCAAACATGAACATTAGGCACCTTATTTACTCACATAATAGTAACATGCAAACCTCCTTATAGAAAACGTAAAATTCATCTTCATGTTATCAATTAACAAGCTATGACTGCGCAGAGAGAACAAGGCAAGAAAAGAAAGGAAAGAAGGAGGGGGGGAAAAAAGGAAAAGAAAAGCAGGTATGACGCAGGTCCGTGCAGTCAAAGGCAGAAGAGTCAGGGCTTTCTTCTCACTGACTCACTCAGGCTTCTGTGTAATACTTGAGCTTTTGACTGCAGAGGGTAAGATTTCTCTCCTTGGGAGTATCGGATGAGTAAAGGTGAAAGAAGGACAGAGGAGTGGTGGGGTGGTGGTGGTGGTGGGGGGGCGCATGAGAAGCAGCAGTAGCAACAATAGTAGCAGTAGCAGCAGCAGCAACAGCAATAGCAGCAGCGATGTAGTAACAAACACACACACATACACTTTCATACACACAACTGTAGAGTGATATAAACACAGTGACCAGAAACATACAACAAACTGGGAAGCATGCGTATATTCAAACACACTGATGCTAATGGAATCACAAGGCTTTTCTCCACCAACCTGCCATCTAAAGTCAGCTGTGAGCTGCACATGGACAGGGGCTGTTCTCTCATTTCAACGTTCCCTGTTTGAAGTCTCACGTTGGAGTTGGGTTGAGCAGAAGTATCACACAATGTGATGATGATGATGATGATGATGCTGCGTTAGACAATTAGAGAAGAAAATCGTTGAGGTTGTTCGAGCATCAAAAGGCTATGTCTGTTCCTAATTCAGAAATATAAATAAATGATAAATGATAAAGAGTGTGAATGTTTACTTATTGGCATGGTATACTGTTTTCGTTTTTTGTTGTTGCAATTAAATCAATGTACCTTTTTGTACCTTAATGTAGCTTTTTTTTTTTCACTTAAAGAAAGTTAAATGTGCCAACACATTTCAATCAACCCGTGATGTTAGAATGATGTGGATTCTGATTAAAAGATGCTATTGTTCTGGCCTGCTGAGGGTAAATGAATCTGGGGAGGATTGCTCTTCTCTCATCAGTCGTGAAGACATGGAATCAAGTGGCGTTTTTCTGCAACTTGTCTTTTAACTGCTCTAGTGGAGCCACATTATCCACAGAGATCTCCTCCTCTCCAAGACAAACTAAGAATGTGGTAATTCAACGAGCTACATGTCTTAGTAAGGCAGTTTTATGTTAAAAACGTGTGATTCCCCTCACTTGGGTTTCAGGGGCTGTGAGCCAAGCTACGGCTAAGCTCTCACGCTGGCTCCTTTGATAAAGTTAAAAGCTATGCTAATGTGACTTGAAACACCTAGGAAGCAGTGAGCTGAAAGTGTTCAATGTCCAGCAAACAGCTGGCACTTAAAGGAAACTCTGATAAAGATGCTCTTGAAGGTTAAACATGAGAATTGTGAAGGCTGATATGGAAGTTCGCACACAAAAAGGGAATCGATAAAGTCAGGTGTCTGTGTTTTAAAAGGCCGATCTGATAGTTCTGCCAAACCCTTCAGCTCCATGACAGTCTCCAGACAGATGGAGTGATCTCTGTGCAGCTTTGCAATAACCTGTGTGTTTGACTGTGACATACACGTTTACATTGAGGTCACTTCTGCAACATGAGAACACCCAGCCTCCTCCTCTGGTTTTAATGAAAGCATCATGAATGCTGGGTAAATGTGGACAGGGCCAAATAAGTAATATGGCCTTGAATCTTTTAAACTCAGACAAAGCAGTCAGCAAGTAAACCACACACACACACACACACACACACACACACACACACACACACACACACACACACACACACACACACACACACACACACACACACACACACACACACACACACACACACACACACACACACACACACACACACACACACACACACACACACACACACACACACACACACACACACACACACACACACACACACACAGGGGTAAAGAGGACTGCACTCGCACACTGCCAAATGAGGGCTCCACTCCAGTCTCCACTTTAAAGGGCTTGGCTTGACTCTGCATCATTTAAACACACTTTTTCTGCACAGGGATGGAAGGATTGGTGATGATCAGTGTTTGCCAGAGACAAAAGCTAGGAGGGTGGTGGTGGGGGGGGGGGGGGGGGGGGGGGGGTGTTCAGGGTCAGGTGTGGTTTTGGGGGTTTGGAGCACTGGCGTTGAACACAAACAAGATAGAGAGACAGAGAAAAGCGCAAGAGCAGAGGAGAAGGCAACGATGAGCAGAGAAAAAGGCTCGACTTTTTTTCAAAAAAAGGTTTTTTCTTTTACAAAAAGGACCCTCCCATAGCCCTTGGACTTAGACCACAGACAGTTCTGGTTTAAAACCTGATCGCTGTGCTGGCGGATGCAGACAGGAATCTTCACTTTGTGTCTTCTTGTTTGTTTGTTTTTTTCTTTTGTGGCTTTAGAGAAGTGAAGACAGAGATCCGAGCCTTCTTTTTGTTTTTGTTTTGTGTTGTTTCGTTGTCATGGCGGCGGGGTTTGTGTTCAGTGTGGCTGTTGGCAGAATGCACTGTGCATGTCGAGATGAGGAGTGGGGGCGGGGTGGGGGGGGGGGAAGGTCATGGATGCAGGAAACAGGAAAGAGGAAGTGTCAGGTGCTCAGAGGTTGGGACAGAGTGGAAAAATGAAGAATCAGCTTTAACCAGGCTGCTGGGTAGACTGTTAGATATGTTTGTTTTTTTTGTTATGGAGTTGTGATCTACCAGATTCAAGATTCCCCAGAATGTTAGCATGGAGCATGTTGGATCTTGCCAAGCAGCTCTCATCTTTCTAGGAGTTCCAAAATGACTTGTAACATGATACAAGAGAAGGTGAGAAATGTTTGGTCCACCCAGCGGCTGGTCACTAGTCAGACTTCTTTCCCACTAGGCTGAAGTGTGCACAGACGTGAGCAGTACAAGATCATTCTGCGACTGAGTCTCACTGTGCCTGTGGTGTAAGCAGACAGAGGTGTTGTAGGCTGGGTACGAGTATTTCTTGCAGTATTTCAAAAAACAGGAAGGACATAAGCTTATAATACTTGTTGTTGTTGTTTTTTTCTTTTTTTGCTCCCAACTGTTTAAACAACTTTGGAGCCCAAGTTCAGTCAGTCAGTTCATTCATGTAAAGGACAAAAAAAAAAAAAAAAAAAAAAAAAACATCATCACCATAACATAGCATCATTTCCCTCTTTTCTTTTACAACAAAAAGATAGTGCAACTTTTAGATAACTTTTCTTTTTTTGTGTTTTGAATGTTAGAATGAGTCATCCCCCCCCACCCCCTCCTCCACACACACACACACACACACACACACACACACACACACTTCCTCGTGAACCTTGGCACTAAGATTTGGGTTTTTGTGAGTCTCTTGTTTTGTTGTGTTCTCTGTAAGTCCATTCTCAGTTCTCGCTTTGTGCACAGATCCCGGTCCAAAAAAAAGAAAAGAAAAGAAGAAGAAGAACACAAATAAAAAATACTTTAAAGTTCCAAGGGACGAAGCCGTCAGCGAGGGGACAAAAAAGACCCCAAATTGTTTCAATCTGTGCTAGCAGAATGTTTCATTTTAAGGAAAAACAAAAAAACAACCTCTCCGAGCAGTGCATACATCCTGCCCCAGTGGTGCTAGCGCTTTGAATTACTAACATCGGAAAGAAAGTGAAATGAAATCAACGGTTGGTTGTCTTCCCTTGTTTTCTTGTAGCTAAGGTTGATATTTATTTGTGCATGGGAGTGTGGAAAAAGGACATGAAAGAGACAGAGAGAGAGAGAGAGCGAAAGAGAGCCCACTGCTTACAGGGGTGAAGAGGAGAGACAGTTTATAGTCCGGGGTGGGTTTCCCCCACTTGCCCCCCGACCCTTCTCTTCACACCAGGTCCTCCGGTTGGCCGTCCTTGGCCTTGGCAGGTACTATTGTGCTTTCTGATTGGCTCTTCTGCTGGATCGTCCTGCTCCCCGGCCCCCCCACCCTCTGGTTATTGCTGTGCTGGTGTAAAAAGAATGCTGAGCCGGGGTAGTGACCCATCACCTCGCTGTACGCGGGCGGGGGGCCCTCCATGCGCCCATGGCTGCTGGAGTTGGTCGCACTGATGCCCGAGTTACTGCTGGGTGGCCTTGGACCGCCTCCTCCCAGTCCTCCCCCTCCACCACCCACCCCTCCCAGGGTACCGCCTCCTCCCATGTCGATCAAGTCACTGTCGTAAATGGTCCGGTTCGGTGGCGCCCTCACAGACTCACGGTTGAGTTCCATCTGCTGCTCGGGGTCGCGAAGTTGCAGGGTGCAGGGACCCTGGTACGGCGGGGGTTCCTCGCCGTCTGAAAGCGAGATTGTGGGCGGCAGGTCGATCTGGTGCTGCAGGTAAGGGTAGGTTGGCTGGAAGCGGCTGAAACGGTCGCGCTGCATAAAGGAGGGAGCGGTGAAGCGATCCCTGGCCTGGGGAGCGTATAACACCTGTGAGGAAGACAGACAGGAAGGGCAGGGGAATACAAGGTAGTGAAGGAGGGACGAGGAAAAGGAAGGCAAGAGAGAAGGAGGAATTAGAAGATAGGAAAGAGGACAAGAAGAAAGGGAACATCAGTACAGCTGTAACAGTATTATTAGTTAAAAAGCATCAACAGGTAAAAAAAACAAGTGGTGCAACATATCAGAGTTGATGTTGATCTGTTGGGATCAGCCTTATGTGATCTGTGGCTCGATGGAAAATGTGTCATCATAAATGTAATGCAGATAAAACCCAGCAGAGGAGTGGAGGTGCCATAGAGGTCTGCAATGAGAAGACAGCCTTGTCATCACTTTTCATTGGAACTGTTTCGCTGACTTTCACGCGGACCTTCTTCATATTTCAGTATGTGTTGCTTCTTAGTATCAAACAGTGCATCGACTTTGATCCTCTCACTCTGTGTGCGTTCATCGTGCATCAGGAGACGATTCGCACACGCACACACACACACACACACACTCAATGTAAAGTACAGTTGTTCTGACACTGATAACAGAATCTGCAACACAGCATAAAATCCCAGGCTAAGCATCGCTGGGTGAAGAACTTCCAGACTGATGCTCTTGTCGCAGCTGGAGTGTCACCAATTAGTTAATAAAAATAGAATAATGTGATTACAGAGTGGGGGAGGAAGAATGCAACGTTTCTTCGTCAACAGAGAAACACTGAACTCCTCGCGTCCTTCTCAGGCTTTTGTCAGAAATCTTCCCCTCAATTAGCTGTGCACGCTGCGTCTGCATGATCCATTTCTTCACTCCTGTCCAATTCAACACATTTCTACTGTGGAGAGTCATTATCAGACGGAGCCCATTTCAATTAGTGACTGTGGCTCTAATAGTCAACCCCCACTGACAAGGCAGTCTGGATGAAGAGAACAACAAACTGAAAGGGGGCAAAAAAAAAAAAAAGCTGAGGGATAGAGGATCAGGGCGAATGAAATGGAGAGACAGAGAGAGAGAGAGAGAGAGAGAGAGAGAAAGAGTGGAACCAAAAGGATTAAAAATAAAGGCGAGTGTGATAAGAGAGGCACAGAAAGGAGAGAGGAAGAAAAGAGCCATGAGGATAAAAAGAGGAAGGAGAGCAAAGGAGCTGGAAAGATAAAGAAAGAGAGAAAAGAGAGGAAAAGTAAAAACACAGACAGAAAGAGAGAGAGAGAGAAAGAGAGAGAGGAGACAGAGAGAGAGACGGACGAGGGAGGAGGAGGAGGAGAGAAAGGTGCATCGCTGATACAGGGAGCAGAGCGCAGTGGAGCAGGGCAGCTCTCAGACGGCTGTCTAGACAGTGTCATGGGAGGTGTTGCTGATTAATGACGCACCAAAAACCACCCCCCCCCCACCCACCGACCCCCTCCGCCACACACACGCACAAACAAACACGCACACACACACAGCCCCCTTCTCCGCATCTATCAGCCACCCACATTCATGGCTGCGTCTCCCTTTGTGTTTGTCTCTCTGTGGCCTTTTCCTTTTCTTGCACGTCTCTCTGGGTGTTTTAACGTTGACATGATTTTCACCTCCCTTCATCGGCCCGCACCTCTCCTTCTCTCACTCCAATCACCTTCCATCGACTTCTTTTTCCTCTCTCTCCATCCTTCGCGTCTGTTTTTCTTTTTTTTCCCCTCTCCTGAAGTTTTATTTCTGGTCTTTATCATAGAAAGTCCAAATGGAAGCAAATTCAGTCTGTGTGTTTGGTGCAACGTCGGCCTTGAATGCCAAGGTGAGAACCAACTAGCCGGCTAATCTACGAACACAGCCTCAAAATACTCCTGTCTGCAAGTTGATCGACACGATCACGATACGGGTGTGTTTTTCAGAGTACTCTTTGAACTTCATGTTTCTGGTTTTCCCAGCGTGCCTCTTAAGCTCCTCCATCTGGCGCGGACGTCGTTGAGCAAACAGATCACCAGTCACAGCGAGTCTACTGGCATTTGTTTACGCCCCTGTATTCACAAGGCTTTTAGTACACGCCAAATTTGATTTCATTTGGTGGATAGCGTCAGCCGTACACGACGAGACCAGCTTCAATTCCTGAATGATCAAATATTTACAAGCAACCAAAATGCAAATGTCAGGATCTTTTCTCCGTGACAGTATTCCTGTAACCAGGGAAGGATTATAGGAGAGCGAGGGCTGTGAGAACGAGCGCACTAAGACACAAAGAGCGGAGAAGACACCATTCTCCTTGTAAAACAGAAAGTAAAGAAAGCGGTTTAGACTAAACACCCAGATCATAATTGATCTTAATGTGATTTCTTTTATTTTATAAATGACATGGTGAAACTCCCTGTCTGCATCTCATGCACCGACACAACGACCTGTTTCTTACTAAAGTACCTCATACAACGCCGCCTAAAAAAAATAAAAATAAACGTTCACCTCCTGTGCTGTTCATGTCTGACAAGTATCAGAATTATTATTATTGAACAAGTAGGGAGGGTAGAGCCGTTTTTCTGTCTGCCTTCACACCGCCATGGTACGAACTTTGAAGCAGCAGATCAAAAAGCTTCGTCTTAATGGGCTTCGAGGAACTAAAATGATCTCTGAGTGATCATGGTTGTATAAATGTGTGGACAGATCCCCCCCCCCCAGAGAACAAGGTTTGATGTCAGTGTCAGTGTCTTACCTCTGAGGCACCTTGTCGAGAGCCGCTGTCCGAAGGCCACAGACACCCATCCTACAATTCACACAGATAAAACAAGGATGAGATTCCCGGGAGGCTCCGAGATCATTCCTGCTCCTAATGAGCCCAACAGCTAATCTTTCAGAACTCTTACTGATTAAGATTCACTTTTCAAAAACAATTCCTACTGCTTTGTTGTTAGCTGTGTCTGAAAGCCTGTTTGATAGGAGACCACGAGGCTCACCAGTCAAATGTTCTTCAAAAACATTCATAATAATAAATTAACCACTACATGGAGAAAAGGATGAAAGAAAAAAAGACTTAAGATACAAAAGTTTAAACGGTGTTGAGAAATGCCTGATGGCTTCAAACGGGGAAAAAAATAAAAAATAAATCATGATGTGTTTGGGAGCAAGGACAACAAAAAGCACATCAAAGACACACACACACACACACACACACACACACACACCTATCAAATCACTGCAGTTGCCCTTCTTCTACATTTGACTTGCAAATCTTTCCACAGATTGAACAGTCAACAACATTTAGTTTGAAAGGAAGGAAGAGGCCAGTGGCTTTTGTTCAAAAATGTACTCAACCACCTACGAGGCTTTGTTGCCGTGGTGCTTTGTGTCACTGCATTTATGACACTTCTTTAAGTGTCTGTGTGTTGAATGGAAGGTACAGTGTATCGTTTGGAAGACAAGATCAAGAAGACAAAGTGACATGTTGTTATCTGAATTTAAATGATCTCTCGTTAGACTTAAACAAGTGAAAACAGCTTATGTATTTTTTTTTTTCAGAGGCTGAATATATCTATGAATCAAAATGCAGGATGGATCATATTAGCATAGTGCATGAGTGTGTGTGTGTTTGTCCCAGAGTGTTGGTGTGTCAGTATGGGGGCAGAGCCGCTGCTGTCTAGACAGCGCTGTAGTGAATTAAACATCAAGGCCTGACAGAGTCTGGCTCCGAAGAAAACCAATTCGGCAAGTTCACCTAACAGACTGAAGCAAAGCTGCTACCTCAGTGAATCTGGGACAGAGACTGCGATCGGGATAAAAGGATTCATTTAGCTCAGTGCAGCTTTACTGTGAACAAACTGCTAAGCTATGTTTGTCCTGCTTCAGAAATAAAGAAAAGTACTGTGACAAAGAAGAACAGAGCAACAGTTATTCAAGCAATTCACAAAACTAATCAACAAACACCATGTTTTCCTGTACCCACACACCCACACACACACACACACACACACACTTACACTGACCTGCTGCAGGGCATGCTCGTGCCTGCGGGCCTGGCTCTGCCTTGTTATGAAGGACCAGGTGGAGAGCTTGTAGTGGTTGAGCAGGCAGATGATCACCACCACCATCACTGTCATCACCACGATGATGATGACAATCTGAACAAACTCCAGTTCAGCTGCACAAACACACAAAAAGAAGGAGAGAGGGTGTTAGCATGAAACACTTACAGGAGATGAAGGACTCGATGCAGCAGTCATAGTAGCACCTGAAGGTACGACGTTTAGAAAAAGAGACAAACTCAACTGTTTCAATAAGTGTGAGTTGAACAAAGGCTGCAGACGTTGAATGTATGAAGTCTATCATCACTTTATCATTTGAATACTCCAGTTTACATTGACCTGAAATAAACCTTTAACAACAGGCTGCAGCTTTGCGTTATATCTTTGTATGTGGCCGTCTGCAGACTTTCTACTGGATCCTGTCTGAATGGGTTCAAACTACAAGACATGCTTGTGGTTTTATCACCTCTCGGTTCAATACGGTGTAAATAAGAGACATGAAGCATTTAGAGAAACAACAAGCTGAAAAAACACTTTTTTCAAAAGCACACAGAACTCAATGACTCAGCAATCTGCTCACGTTTAAGTGTTTGTTTTATCAGAAATGAATGTAATCATGTCACATGTCATGTAAACATGTGACGTCATTTCAACATTAAAACCAGTGAAACATAAACATTTCACTGAAATCTGTCTGGCTGTGGAAAGAGCAGAGCAAATCTAGGGCTCTCACTGTACCAGATCTGTAACCTCCGTTTAAAAATCAAACAATACGGACTCCTGTTTCGACACCATGGCAACCAAAATACAAGTACGAGGCACCCAGGATTGGGTCACTTCTTGTTTTAGCCACCAAAAAGCCGTCATACTCCTGAACACTGAAAAATGAGCCAAGATTTAAGTGGGTTTTCTTTTTGGTCCTATGGATCGTTAAAATAAAATAAAATGCTGCCCAGGGTTCAATTAAAATGAACATTTACACATAGTGTCAGAAATACTGTGTTGAAAAGTTTCAGAACACTAAAGTGTATTCAGCTGTTTGATGATCTGATGATCTGAGTGTCATACCTTGTGTTGACCAGCAGGGGGCAGCACAGGTCAAACTCACAAGTTAGTCTGTCACATAGTGGGCACATGTGTCCTATCATATGAGAGTGGGTGCTCAGGAAAAAAAAAGCTTCAAATCACATAAGAGGTGATTGTTGTGACTGCTTTCTGTCCCAGCTTACAGTGGCTGCTTTGTAAAGGACACACACACACACACGCACACACACACACGCACACACATCCGACATCAGAACGGGTCTGGGATGACCTCCCAGATCAGGTCACTCCTGGGACACACAATGACTGCTGCCTTACAGTCCTGTCTGCCCATGGCCTGTGTTTATTGTTTCATGCTTTTGTTCCTCCTTCATCTCACAAAAGCCATCTTGTTTTCTCCCAAAACGATCTTGCATTCCTCCCTCTCCCACCATCGTTTTCTCTCTCTGTATTCTTCATTGTCTGCCACTTTCAGTTTCTCCCTTACTCCGTCTGCCTCTCCTTCCTCTCTCAGTCTGCAGTCTGAAACTCTTTGTTGTGCGTGTTCTAAGCAGAAGTCTTGACCTTGTCTGGTCCTGGCACACGGTCTGACCTCTGACTCACACTCTGACTCACTGCTGCTGGACACTCACTCACTTTATGTGTGTGTGTGTGTGTGTGTGTGTGTGTGTGTGTGTGTGTGTGTGTGTGTGTGTTAATGCAGATTGTTTCCTTGTGTGTACGTGCAGCTCTGTTAGCACAATCGCACAAGAACACTCGGCTGTTTGAGCTACAATGGCTCGATTCTGGCAGACAACTCCTCCACAAAGCTCTGTACAGTGTTGGGAAATTATTACCCACAATTCAGCTAGCTGCTAGCTGCTGGATATTCATCCTCCTCCAGGTCTCGTAAGCACAGCACAGCTCTAAAGTCTCTACGATCCCTGATCATGATTGGCTCAAATCAGCCTGACAATATCTGTTAGTATTACTTTCATGATCAAAGGAGAGCCCTGAAAAACCACCTATCCTGCCTGACTTCTTCCTCCACATAGGGCCGGCTGAGTGTGGAGCCTGAGCTGAAATGAAACCCACCCAAACCTGCCTCTGCCCCACCACAGCAGCCACAGGGGACGCTAAGAGGGGAAGGAGGCTGAAACCGCATGGAAAGACAAAAAGTCCATGAAGAATAAAAACCTTGGCCAGTAAAAAAACCCAACCAACGTGAAGCACAGAAGAGCGGAGCCATGAGGTCCAGACTACTGCTGTTCATAAGATGAAGGTCGGTGAGCGAGGTGAAGAGTTTAATGAATGACTTTAATGTATCAGTTTAATGAAACAACAGGAACAAATGACTGCAGGGAACAGGCCTTCAACCACAGACAACCCAGTCCAACATTTATCATCATGGGGTCTAACCCAACACATTTCTCAAAGCATAACAATGAGAGTGGTGTGATGTGACACGAGTAGGACTGAGGGTGAAGATCAAACAACTCCACTCACATCATCCACCACAAACAAAGAGGATGCATTCTGGGAAACAAACGGGACGAGTCAAGCTTCAGATGAGCTTCAACGTGTATGCTCGTTTTAAGGCCCGGAACGGAGACAGGAAGTGGATGTGTTGAGCGTGGTTAAAGGTTTGTCACATTAAAATAGTGTTCATGTTTCAGATCGGGTTATCTGATGTTGTTCAGCCGTCACAGGACACGGGGGGGTGAGCTGAGCTGCCATGTTTCTAAATGCTTGACTTGTTTTTATTTATTGATAATGTCCTCACCAACACAAGCTATTGTAAAGCTGCCATGTGGACCTGCAGATGATAAAAGTCTGGAGCTCAAAGATCTTACATGTCAGTGTCAACCTGGTGGTGATGCAAGAGGAGACGCCAGGTGATCTCATGTATCCCCCCCCCCCCCCCCCCCCCCCCCGCCCCCGAGTAGCTGCTCGCTGGATAAATGACGATGATGATGGTCTGCAAAGTCATGAAATAAAAACACAAATCTCTTCTCCTTCTGTCTCAATCTGAGCACTGAGGCGTGTGAGTCACCGCTCTCTGTGATGAGAGAGGAAGCATTACAAAGATGTTAGGTCGTTAAAGCGACGGTCTGATTCGAGAGCTTTATACGCCCTGGCCTGCGCGCTCGCCACAGGGAGGGGACCAAAAGCCTTCTGGGAAACCAAGTCAACCAGGTCCTTCTTTAAGCCTTCAGGATAAATATCACATACTTGGCCTGCTGCTTGTTGTAAAAGCCAAACAAACCAGATGCCCGACCCAAAGCTGAGCTCTGAAGTACGGGTGGGGATGTTTTTACAGTTCAAGCATAATAAAAGTAAAGCGGCTGCAGTTAATAGCCTCTCCCCTGAACGTCAGAGAGGAAGGAGGCTGGAGGAGGAGTTGAGCACGGAGGAAGGAAGTGCAGGGAGGAGGAGAGATGAAAGAAAAAGAGGCCGGGAGGAGAGGAGGCCGGTCCTCCTGACCCACGGTATCCACCCAGTACAGAAGCTCCGGAACATAGTGTTCCACTCGCTCGGCCCGCAGATCAGAGCGTGCTGGCAGTCTGCATTACCAGCACCAGCCTGATGTTATTACAACAGTAATCCACTTGTCAAAACAATATCGGCCCGGCGTCTGCAGCACCCTTGTTCCTTCAGCACGCGGAATTATTTGAATTGCAAGCCAGCCGTCCCATCTGTTTTTTTTTTTTTCCCCCTGCTGTGTTGAAGAGAGAGGCCATCAAGTTTATTCAAATCATGAGAGAGAGAGAACATTCATTCTTTCACACATCTGGATTAGAACTTATGAACACTGCTGACTGAACGCAGGTTACAAAAATTAGAGGGGGGGGGCGGCAAATGTGCACACGTGAAAAGTGTTGTCAAAAGACTGCCTTTGATTTAGCCAACATGCTGTTTTAGTGAGTAGGATTTAAGATGGAGACTGTAATAATATCAAACCTTTAAAAAATGAACCCAAAGCTAAACCGCAAAGATATGACGTTTCCTTAAGTGACCACTTGAGACAGGGTGCAAATGTCCAGGAGCACTTATTGGGTCCCAAGCTATACAGCAGAATTCAACCTGGTTGAAAAACAGTCTGAAAAGTGAATGTCTTTATGTGCACACATGGCCATGGCCTTGAGGCCTGTCACGAGGTGGTTCGACAGTGAGGAGGAGGAAGAATATCGAATGCTATGATTTGACCCGATAACCACTGACAATCTGTCCATCTTTATACAGTCCGTGTCAAACCCATACTGTACCCTACAGGACAAAACATAGAAGTGAGAAAATATTTAAAATCAGTGTACTAAACCCTACTCTTTCATTTAATAATAAGGCTTTTTTTTCCCCCCATTGCTTCGACAGGCAATAGTATAGAGTCGACAGGAAAGTGATGTGCAAAGGGGGGCCGGCTCCTGGACTTGAACCCTTAAACGCTTGCTTTCACTACAAACTCCACGTACACACAGTTTGTTTAGTCCTGATGTTTGACACTGAGCCCTATCACACACAAACAGCAGTCACAGCAGAGGCTCGCCCCGACGTCCATTCAAAAAGCCCGACACAAAAAAAGAGAGTATGCAGGACACATACACACAAACAGTGACCCAATGACAGGCCTTTGACCTTTGTATGCGAGTGTGTGTGTGTGTGTGTGTGTGTGTGTGTGTGTGAGTGAGAGAGAGAGAGAGGGGGGGGGGGGGGGGGGGCAAAGTGAGGTCAGACAGTTCAGCTGACCTGTCTGTGAAAAGAAGCAGACAGACCCACAGCAAACAAACAGAGAGAGAGAGAGCGAGCAGCAGGACATGACAGAGCCGTCTGAGGACCAGTCCAAACATGTGCACCACATGAACGTGTACCCTTCTGTGCTTGATCAGAAATTACATAACTCTTATAGGGTCACTTTAGCCTTATTTTTAGTATCCCTTTTTTTTTTTTGTATCTACGTCTGGAAATTGTGAACCCAAGATTTTCCCTGAATCAACTTTCTAGAAAATAAGTATTCCCTTGAAAACTGCTGACAGTGAATTATTCTCTCTAACCAGAACACAGTCACTGGAAAGAGGTTTTTTTTCTTTGCACTCTTAATTACATGCATCTCCATTTCTGGGGAGGAAAGCTGTGGGAACAATCTGGAAAAAGCCTGGACGACTCCACCGAACATGCACGAACGGACGGGATTAGAGAAGAGACGGGACAGTTTAGAAACCTTTTCTCGCTTATAGTGTTAGTGCACAGTTCCCTGCAACCTGGACAAACACACAATGTTAACTTGCACTGCAAACTCATTCCTACTGGCAACAAGAAGCCGTTCATGCTGGGGGAAACTCACTTCTGTGACTAATGAGAGCATACAGGCTTACCCTGTTTGGCCCTGAAATGGGAATCAGGCTAATGGCTATCTATAGAGACTGCACACACTCAGCTGGGGCCTCTAACATTGTTATTGCTCAATAAACTTAACATTTGAGCTGGGATGACCTTAGAAGCTTCCGTGAGAAAACACAGGCTCGCTGCTTTCGTTTGCACAAAGGAGCTGTCTTTTTGTCCAAAACCTGGAGAATGTGCTCCACGCTTCAGGTTAGTCAGGGGATGTATGCCGAAAGCAGAAGCTGAGCGTGAAGGGAACAGGCTTGCTTGCTGCTTGCTAATTCAGAGTAGGAGAGCTACTCCCACCTGCAAAAGAAAATTCCCTTTCTTTCAGACTGGAGACACTGAGCTTCAGTTGTTATGAATCCTATCTTGCAGGCAGGCAGCACACAGCCCCAGAGCTAGAGCAGTTTATGAAACGGCTGCAGCAGACGACCTGTCACTGGGAGAAAAAAAAAAAAAACAGCCTGCTGTGGGAGACCAGAGGACGGGAGAGACAGACAGGAAACGACAGCAACATCTACAATGGAAGTCAAATCTGAGATGCATATTCCCCTAAAAAACACAAAGACAGCAGTTCAGGTGTTTTATTTCTTTCACCAAGCGAGGATAACCTCAACTTAACCTCCAGCTGGCTGATTTCCTCTGCAGTCATTTCCTGTTTCCTGCTGCACTCGCAGAGCTACATCTGCAAAAAATATTGGCGTTTTCACCGTCAAACCTGGCAATCATAAGCTGACTTGACTTTGAATGCAGCACTTCCACCATGACTGATAGAGAAAGTGTTGCAAGTGCTGTGTGATTGGGCTGCTCAAGTCCAAGACAGTGCTCTCTCTCTCTCTCTTCTGCTTTCAGCAGCTTTTGGTCAAAAATACGACCGAAGGTCTGTGGCGATTATAAAGTTTACTGTTGATCATGAAAACAATTTAGATTTTATCATTTGATCATTTAAAACAGAAAAGTTTTACAGTTTTGGAAATGTTGACGGCCTCATCTTGTGATAACAGCAGATATCGAACAGGACCGAGCGTCGCTGCGTGCACAGTGTTTGTGCTTAGAGCTGCGGTCACATGGAGAAATGAAACCAGATGTCGAGAACATAAGAAGCATTTTCATCCAAAGTAAAAAGAGTTTGCTAAAATCCTCCATCATCCTGTTGTCCCTTTACATTGCTTTGTCATGAGGGAAATCCGGCTCCTGCTCCTATCATCTTCACGATGGCTGCTGTAAGGAGCAGACACATTTAGTTGACTACAGTTGTGAGAGAGGCTGACCATCATCACAGATCAGGCCTGTATGGACCCATCACGAGTCTTTTTCTCTCACACACACTCCTGAACATTAGTAGAAAATGTCAGCACGATACGCCGCTGTTCGACAGATTTTCTAAATCCTCCCCTTGCGTTAACACACGCAGCCCAAGATCGGGCCGGTTGTGTGTAGTCGTCACGGCCTCCTGCGGGGATTTTCCCTAGTCAGGGTACACTTCTTTTTTTGTCTATTTGCGTTCACATAATATGCGGCTCCCTTCATACATTTAAGGTGTTTTTTTAAGAGTTAGTATGAAAAGAGCAGCAGTCAGTGTCTGGGTGTGTTCACCCTGATTTGCCCAAATAAAAGAAAGACAGAAGGAAAGAACAACAGTTTCTTTGCTCCAACTTTCTCGTCCGTCTACTGCTGCCCGGAGAGCTCGAGCCCAGAGAGAGGCCTGCTGAGTTCACAGCCTGCTGCCCACCACGCCGGGCCCACACACACACACACACACACACACCTCCTTCGACACACACGGACGCACACAGCCCTGTCTGCTGCCACTGCCGTTGCTATGGTAACCCTTGGGCACGGTGCCGTGATCAACAAGGCCTGTAGCTGCCGGGGCGCCATGGCAGCGACCTGCCTGGCGAGTACACACACACACACACACACACACACACACACACACACACACGCTACAACACACAAATTTGGTGCCACAGAGAGCGATAGAAGAAGACAAGGAGGAAGGAGTGAACACACACACACACACACACACACACACACACACACACACACACACACAGTTCAGTAATGAAGGGACAGAAAGAGTTTGGGGAAACGCAGGGAGCGAGAAAAGACACACCAACACACAAACACACACACACAGGCTCACACACACACACACACACACACACACACACACCTCCCTCGGGAGATGTGCAGTGTAACGTCTAGACGGCTGGTATCAGCCTGGCAGCAACAGTCTCTTTTAACCACAGAGTGCGTGCGTGCGTGTGTGTGTTTGTGCGTGTGTGTGTATTTGTGCGTGTGTGTGTGCGTGACACAGCATGGAGCAACTATCAGCCTAGTTACAGCCTCGACTCCTCTGCTCGAGTCAGCCTCTCCATGGAAATAAATGAACTAGTTTAGAGCTGCTTAACCCCGAGGAGAGCGGACCTGTTTTGGTGTGTGCCAGGAGGAGAGGTATCTACGGGTCAGCAAGGAGAGGGAAAGGAAACGATAAAACATATAAAAGGGAGGAAAAGGAGGACGTGAAAAGGAGTGTGTCAAGGATGAGGGGAGACGCAAAGTGTGGCAGACACACACACACACACACACACACACACACACACAGAATGAGAGGAAGGTGCCAGACGTGCTATAGGGACTCAGGGCAACAAGAGAACAAACAATTACAGCTTTGTCTCTTTTCTGCTCTCTCCCACTGCTCTCTCTCTCTTTCTTCCTCTCTCTCCAGCGATCCCTCCTTCTCCTCTCGCTCACACAGCCTGTCTGTGCTTCGCCACTGAGACGAACTGGGATTAGAAAGCAGGACTGTTACAACCATGGCTATTTCGAACTTCAGCGTAGGGACATTAAACATTCTGCTCAGCTGTACTGACATTGTTTTCATTTGCAAATTGGACAAAAGGCACCATAACAGGAACATGAAGTCACCATCAATGTCGTATTTGACAAACATTTCCAAAGGTTGTGACGGGAGTGTTCTCAGCAAAGTGTCAGATGAGCTCTGTGACAGTGCAGTAACAGAGTGTGCAGGCATACAAAGCACAGGAAGACCAGACGATAAGAAAGACTGCATGGTCATTCAGAAGACAATATGGGCGTATTATCGAAATCAATACCATTCATCTGCAGCCAAAACCAAAAGTGCATCGAGTGCAATATCCGCCAACTGTCCTTTAATGAATCTAAAAACCTGCAAACAGCTTTGACCCGTATCCAAGGCCGAAGCTGATCCAGATGAACGCTCTGTGAATGTACTTCCACTCATATTATCTTAGAGTCCAAATGAGTTGGATTAAATCGGAGGTCCAATTATCAATTAGTGAAACAACGTAGTTCATGACATACAAGACACGGTTCACATATGGACAACACAAAAATGAGTTTGAGCTGAGGCGATGAAGAGACGCACAGTCAGCTGCTGAACATGGAGGTGGTGAAAGCACAAGCAAACAACGAGACCAAGATAGTCCGCAAATATTGCAATATTATTATTATAGGCTGATGAACTACACAAACATCACGACCAACATGATGAGCTCCCAGCCACAAATCTTTCAACTTTTCAGAAAGGCGATGTTGACGACACGGCGCTCTTTTCCAAATGTATGATCATGTCTTCAACCCACATCCTCTTTACCGTCAGAGCAAGTTAAAAACTCATCTCAAATATAAAACCAGTAAAAACTTTTCTGCTCAGGGGACACGGGGCCGAAGTCAGTTACTGAGTAAATCTAATGTCTTAAAAGCTTCATGGGGTTTGTTTTAAAACACTTCATTTAAAATAAGACTTCTGGAAACACATCATCAGTGCCACTTGTTAAAAGGTACGTTTTTTTTAGTAACCAATGGGATGAATTGTAGTGTGAATTCACTCATTGTGACTCGAGTGGATGGTTACATCCTTAGTTTTGTGTCTTTAGCTGAACAATGTCTGCCCAAGTGACACATGACTATGATTAGAGTAAACATGGAGGCAATCTGTCACCGCCTGCACCGACAGTGTAGAAAGTCACTGTAACTTCACGAGCTGACATAAGCATGTCAGCATGAACAGTGATATTCACTATAGGAGCATGGATTCGATCTTTCAGTGTGTGGATGAACCATCTCCCTGACTTGTTGGTTTGTAGTGCACCTAGAAGTGGTGAGCTCCAGTGTGTGAGTGGGATAGAATCACTAGCGTCAAACAACGTGCACACCTTCTCTGCTCTTCACAAGCATGCGGCGCAAGCCATAAATCCTCCCTCTACATTCATGACACGCTTCTTATTTCCAGTCCAAGTAGTGATTGAAAAGACTCTCACAGAGTACAGATACCAACGCTTCATTCAATCAATCCTTGCCACCAGTTTTAAGTGGCTGCTTTAAAAGGTGACTAACTGGTGTGTCGGGGTTATATTGTCACTGTTGCTGCTGCTGACTTGCAGTAATAACTGATCCGTGAGTCGTTCCTCCTGTGATTGGCTGCAGCCACGCGGTTCAGTGGACGTCACGCTTGATGCTGACGCACCTCATGGAATCACTTGTGTCTATCACATGCACCGCACATACACCGTTCTCCGACTCAGCATGCGTTTAACACACCTCTGATGCATCCTTCTTTTATTATTTGACATTCTCTCTGCACAGAGACTAAGTTTAATGATTGCTGAGCTCGGCCATAATAATGAGAGCTGATGCTGAGCTGGCAATAAATCCCTACTAAGACTCCTGAAAAGGACTTCTATCGTCCCATCTGCATGAATACAACATGAACAAAGATAGGAGGAAGGCAGAGCTCTGTGATAACAGATCATGAATATTACAGTAAAGTCTAATATTATCAATAATCCAATGCTGTAATATTCATGAACAGCAGTAAAGCAGAGAGGAGAGCGGTGTTAAACTATTCATTCAGCCTGGGAGGTGACGGATGCAGGGCTGGCTTAACATGTCACACTGAACAAACACAGACAAACACACACACTCCCCCACAGTCTCTCAGGTGTGTGTGTGTGTGTGTGTGTGTGTGTGTGTGTGTGTACATTATCAGAGCCAGACAGACAGGATCGTGTCTAGACTCCCTCCCCCCTCCCTGCCTCCCATAAAGCCCAGACTGAAGGGTCAGACTAATGTCATGGTTAGAGTGTGTGTGCATGTGTGTGTGTTAGCCAGGGTCAGTGTGTGTGTGTGTGTGTGTGTGTGTGTGTGTGTGTGTGTGTGTGTGTGTGTGTGTTGAGCTAAAAGCATTGACCAGAAATGCCTGTGTGGCTGCCTCAGACTTTTCCTTTTCAACTAGTAGCTGTTAGTTTAAGACAATAATGGTGAAGTCGTTCCACAGTAGCTCTATTAGATGTCAAAGCTGCCGCTAACAGGAGGGAGCAGCAGTGGTCCATTCAAATTCATAGGCTGGCAAATAAGTCCTTTTGGAGTTCAATAGTTTTCATCGTACTGATACCAAACAGAGCCGTGCAAAAAGGTGATTCATTGAGTGTGCAGTCAATCCTCAAACAATTCTTCAGGACACAGCCGACAACACACACACACACTTAAAAAGAGGACGGTGCGTGGAGTTAGATTAGAGTGAGAGAGAGTTTAGCATGACATGCAGATTTGAACCCGGGCTGCTCGCTTGGAGGACTGTAACTTCCATACATGGGGCTCGTCATTAATCACTGTGCCCCTGGCACCCCCATCCACACAATGTTGAGCTGACTTTTTCCTGCTAGCCCTCGTGTTTATGTATGTGTGTGTGTGTGTGTGTGTGTGTGTGTGTGTGTGTGTGTGTGTGTGTGTGTGTGTGTGTGTGTGTGTGTCAATTTGATGGATATTGTTTTCCGAAGGGGCCGCTGTACTTGGAGGAAATGGAGAATCCTTTCTCACTTGAGCACAAGTATCTGAAGAGTCGTAGCTGTCCACTTGAGAGCTTTACCTGTCTACTGACTAAATGATGAAGATAATTACAGCTGCTATTGTAAAAGACAATGGACAGTCCGTGCTACTTTTGCTAAAAAAGTTTGAAGCAAGTGAGTAAAAGATCCAAGCTGAACACTTTGAGTCTGAACAATCAGACAGCGCCAGCATCTGAAGCACCACTGAAAAAAAAAACTAACAAGGCAATAAATGATGGAAAATGTTGTGATGACAGTGAAGGGTACTATGAGGAGGGAGGGTGCGGGGTCGAGAGGGGGGCACCAGACAGGGTTTAATATCTGTCAGAGCATAATAACCTGGAGCAGACCAAGAAGTTATGAGGGATGTGTTGTGATGTGATTTAACCTGGAAGCAACAATCTGACAGTGACGGGCGACGACGAGCTTTGTTGGCCTCATCACCAACGTATGCCGTCTTCGTCAAGTTCACAAACATTCAGGGTCTGTTGTGACAGCGTTAAGGGGAGGACACGAGGCAGACACATCACCGAGGGGCAAAACAAGAACATTAAGATCAACAGAGGGACCCAAGAAGAAGGGCTGTCACGATACCACAATGATTAAACTTCAAGATGAAACTAAAATTAAACACTATCTACACCAGTTTGGTTACCATGGCAACAAAAAGAGTCGTCCTCGGAAACCAAATATTGGGTATTTTTTTTGGTTTTCTAGAATGCATATCCCTGCAGACTGTCTGAGTCGAACTCAATCATTGATACCGAATTGATGCCAACATATTTATCTCTCTCTCTCTCTCGTGTTTAATTGTGATTGACAATGATTTCGCTAAATCAATACTGACACTTTCCAATTCATTCAGGAGCCTCCGTATGCAGCAGGTGTGGATAGAGTATCTACATATTCACACTGTTAAAACAGGCCTGATAAACTAAAGTCTCAATGAAGCAGTAGTAGAAATGGTGAACGACAACAACGCGCTTGTTTTGGTCCAATATCAACGTCACTTGTTGTTGGACATATTCATGGCTCTCACAGACGAGTGGAAAACACAACGTCCCAGAAAAACATCATGAAGCCATTTATGAGCGCAGAGATCGAGCTCTCACCAGTCACCCAACACGCTCACTTCTGAGCAGTGAGTCTCCCTGAACCTTACGTCCTGTGTTCACACACACACTGGCTCAAGCACCATTATTTTCCCTCAGTTTGTAGTTTTTTTTTCAAACGCCACATTTCAAACAAAACTTGTGAGAAACTCTTTGGCGTTGTTGAGATGACTCTGTTGCTTTCGTCTGACACTTCTACGTTGTTCTATTGGCATCATGTCGTGCTCTTTCCCCACCCTGTGAGGTGCATCTGTGAACAAGCAGATCAGGAGGATTTCAGCAGTGCGTGTGTGAGAAGGGCTTGAGTTACCTCGCTTCAGTCAGTCTGTTTGTTTTGGAGACGCCTCCCTGAACTTATTTACAGTCTGACCAAGAACTTTTTGGAATTTGTTCCAGAAGGGTACACAATGTCACTGGTGAAACACCGAATGTGTGATGTCAGCATTCATGGTGGAAGCTAGTAATAACACTACAGCTTTCCAAATTAAATAGACAGAAAAACAGAGCGCTAAGCTCAATATAAAAGCCACCGTTAATGGAGATTGTACATGCACACACAGCATCTGACTCTGCTGACTCCAATCAGCCAGAGACAACTCAGCCAGCCACCCAGACACATTGATCTTTGTCATCTTAGCAGGGGGGATATGAAAATGATTCTGCGGTGTTCTTCTTTTTTTTTTTTTCTGCAGGTCAACTTCACAGGTCTACTGCTGAGGGCGAAAAGGTACAATCATGCTGAGGTCTGGCTGAACAGAACAAGAGGGGATATGGAGGGCGGGGGAAATGAAAGGAGTAGAGAGGAACAGGAGGAAAGAGCCGGAGAAATACAAAAGGGAATGCAGCCTGGTTTGGACACAGAGGGGATACGGGAACAAAGATAAGACAGACGAGGGGAAAAGGAGGAAAAGGTAGAGGTGCGGGGAGAATGAGGTAAGGTCAGACAGATGTTAAAGACAGCCAAACAAGAAAGTGTATCTCATCTCTAAGACTGAACAACAAAAGAGTGGAGCATCAGAAAACAGAATAAAACAGAGGAGAGGAGAGAGAGAGAGAGAGAGAGAGGGAGGAGGTAAAGAAACCAGCGGGCCTGTCTGTCTGTCTATCTCTCTGCGTGCTTCCTGGCACATGTTCATTTGATAGAACAGCCCCCTCACCTCATCCCACCCCCTGCATCGCCCCTGCAGGAAGGCTGACTTTTTTTTTTTTTTTTAAACCATGAAAAACTCTTCAGTGGGTTTTTCACATCAGTAGGTGTAGCAGACATCTCCCTGACGTAGGCTGCGTGCTGCATATGTGCTTCAAACTCCCTGTGGCTGTTGTGATCAGCCAAACAGGGACAGCAGGGGATTCTGGGGGAGGAAGACAGGAAGCTCTGAGAGACACATGACACATTCCGACTGGAGCTGCTGGCTCTGTTGAGGTTACCCAGACATACTGGGCTCAACTGTCCTCTGGATGAGGGTTTTTTTTTTTCAGAGTTTGACTCAGAAGCTATTTTCACACACATACACTCCTGAAATTTTTAAGAACATTTTTGAGACAGCCCACTCTCAGTTATTCACACATGTCCCTCACAGTGTAAGGTTTCACTGTGGTACAGGGTGTGTGTGTGTGTGTGGGGGGGGGGGGTCTCAGGGGGCTTCATGATGTAACAAATGAAGCAGAGTCTGTAACTATAGTAACAGTGTTGGGCCTTTATATCAATGCTACACGTCATTGGACATATTCACAGTACAAAAAACATAAAATGGCATTAGGAAAAAGAAAAAAAAGGATGAAGCAGCTTTATAATGTGCTCAAAGATGCTGCAACGTCATCAACCCCTGCACGCTTATTCGACTATGACCTGCTGCGTTCATACATCGCTCACCATGACGACGAGGTCAAAGTTAAAGTTCACACATGCTGCTCACCTTGAAAAGTTCAGCAGTGTTTCAGGAGTCTGTACGCTACATGTCCAGACGTAGAGCCCGACCGATTAATCGGCCAATGTGAACATGTCCAATGACTCTGGGTAGACGCAGATAATGCACCAATATTATTTGATGTATTCACCATTCAAATAGGACTCATTTAAGTTTCATTGTATTGAACTCGAAGCTTTCACCAGCAAAGGGCGCTTTATGGATTACAAAAGACATTAGCACCCTACAGAGTGTCAAACGGTGATGAGCGTACAGGCAGAGTAACTTTTCAGTTGAGAGACCATCAGTTCTTTGATACTGTATTTTTCCACAACTGTTCAATAACTGCATTAAAGGGATCAACACAATAAATGTGTATATCCATATCCACAGATCCAACATAGATCCAGGAAAGATATCTCGGTATCAGATTTTTTTCAGCGACTAAAAATCCCAAATATCAGCCGGGCCCGATCCAGACGATGTTGACACAGAGAATTATTTATATGAGCATCATAAGTGATGAACTATTTATTGACTTATTCATTGAACCTGTATTCAAAAGCGCAACACAACCACCTCAATAAGCAGATATGATTGCTCAGCTCTCAAGTTTCCCTCATTAAAATCAAGGGGCTGAGTGACTACTGTAACTCGCTTCTCTCTGGTCTCCCCCAAAAGTCTCTTCATAAACTCCAACTGGTTCAGAACGCTGCAGCCCGGATCATCACCAGAACACCTTTCACCCACCACATCATCCCTGTTCCCAAACAACTCCACTGGCTCCCAATCACACACCGCATTACCTACAAAACTCTCCTCCTGGCCTTCAAGGCCCTCCATAACCTTCAAGGCCCTTCATAACCCCTCCTGACCTCCTCCACATAAACGCACCCAAACGGACCCTCAGATCATCTTCCTCCCTCAGCCTCCTCATCCCTCCAGCCCGCATGACCACCGTAGGGTCCAGAGCCTGCAGCCGCTCTGCCCCCCACCTCTGGAACTCCCTCCCACCTGACATCCCAAACATTGACTCACTGTCCATCTTTGAATCACATCTCAAAACCGCAGAACTGCTGTTTTTAATCTTCTTATGTAAAACTGTTCATTATCTTTATACTGTTTGTCTTGTAAGTTGTCCTTGGGTTTTTTGAAAGGCGCCCATAGATTTATTAATTTAATATTATTATTAAAAGAGAACACAGATAAAGAACTTCAGGACAACATTGACATGCTGCAGAGATGTTGCTGTTGACACATTTTCTCTTTCAGTTCATTTTGGAGTTGAATTGTTTTGGATATTTTAGAGCCTAATAACAGATTTCATTTAGACAAAGTAGGTCCATTAGCAGCACTACCTGCAGCTCTATTTCACACATCATAAAAAAAGGTAAAATATTCTGGGGTAATATAAAACTAAAAAAACTCAAACCTATAATGAGATAGCTCTGTGACAAAGAGCCTCCTCCTCTGGTAATTTCACCCCGTCTGTTTGTAATAACTCAGTTTTAACTGCTAAGCTTTTTTTTTTTAAACCTCTGACCACAAATCATAGCTGGTTTCCATTTTGGAAAAAAGATGGCTCCCAAACAGCAGCATATGCTTGTGTGGTGTTTTATTCTGCTATGACTCACTGTCTCTGCACAGAGTAGGACTGTCCCTCTATTTTAGTCGGTTTCATTTATGTCTATCTCTTCCACTCATTTTTGTCACACTCCTCTCTCCTCCCCTCTGTGTTTATCCATCAGGTTCCGCCTCCTTTTTAATCCTTCCATCCTTTTCTTTCACTGTGTATTGCACTCCTCTCCGTTTCCTTTCAGCCTCCGCTGTACACCACCTCTTCGCCTTCACTTCACTATATGTACTTTTGTCATCGTTTCCTCTCTTATCCCACCTCCTCTCCTGTCTCCTACCTCCCCTCCTCTCCCACTCCCACCGATTCTCAGATGAAGGGGTGTAAACATGTCTTCCACATGCGGTCTCATTGTGCCAAGCCAGCAGAGCAAAACAACCACGCTTAAGTTGCTCAATAGGTTTCACCAGATGACTAGCGCCCCCTCCCTACTCCCCTTCCTCGTTCTTTTTTCCCCCCCTTCGGGTTGAGATGCTTAACAACCATGAAGCAATGCCTCGCAGGCAGGATTAGGCAAGTGAGAAAGACAGAAACAGAAAAGAGGAAGGAAGAGAAAGAGCCAGAAAGAAAGATAAAGTGAGTGAAAGTGAGACAGGAATAAAGAGAAGTGAGAGACAGAGAGCGAAGCGATGACAGTAGAAAAAGGGAAATAGCGAGTTGAGTATGTATACAAGGGGAAAAATATAAGATATGGGGAAGTACGTGTGTGTGGGGGGGACACACAAAAAGTCCTAAAAGAAAACTTTTTTTTTCTGCTGAACACTGGGCCATGACCGCAGGCTGAACTTTGGTGCTGTGCTGAGCAACAGCTGCCGACAGAGGAAGCTTAAAAAAAAAAAAAGAGAAAAAAAAAAAAGAGAAAGAAGCAGCAGAAGAAGAAGAAGCAGGCAGGCAAGGTGCAAGGGGAGCAAGGATCCTCTAAGTAACGGTGGTGCTGCTGCTTTTCAGATGGCCAGGATGTTTTAGGCTTGCTGAGGGAGGGACGGAGGTATAAATAGACCCGGGGCGGCGGGGGTGGAGGGAGGATTGAAGGGGTTCAAACAGAGGGAAGAATAGTTAAATGTGGAGAGCAGCTCGTGTCTCACTAAAAACAAGTAAAACCTCTAGTCTTTGGACCGAAAATGCTGCAGTAAAACAGCAACTGTCTGCAGCTCGGAGCTGGCGGCGAGGCAGCAAGGTCAAGGATTTCAAGCTAGTTTGCTTAAAAATGTTTTGTAGCGTTCACGCATGTACTCCATTAAACAGGGGTGATGGCAGCACGCTGCGCCTGAAGTCTTCTTGATTTGCTTGGGTTGGGGGAGAAGTGGCAGAGTAAGAGACCTTTATGACCTTCATGTGAATGCTAACTGTGATCGTATGTACTCACTGTATAAACAAAGAAGTGGATGAGAATGTACGGGTATAAATGAATAAAAAAAGTATGATCCCTGAATGCTCCCCCTCCTGAGGTCATTCACTGGTTAGCTCACCCAGACGTCATGCAGTTTCACTAAGAGGCTGGAAAATGTCTTTCTAGAACTGGCCGTAAAAAAGTGGGTGGTTTGCGTTCACACGTCCCACACCCGACGATTCAGGGGAAATTTCTAGATGTTTGTGTTTATGTCAAAAACACCATCAGCGACCGACTGAGCATCGGCTCGATGTATGTCTGAGTCGAGACAGCCATCAACACAAGATAGCAATCAGGAAGCAGCGTCTCATGTGGACTTTGGATTTGACCCGTTTACCAGTTTCAATCCACCACAGCTCATGTTGAACTTTTGACCACTGTGTCGTGTCTGTGGTGTCTGTACTCAGCCAAAGATCGTTTGTGAAGGACCATAAAGTTCTGTTATACGACCCTACCTGGATGAGTGTTTGAGTGAAGCGCGACCAACAGAGTGGAGCCTTTTCTTGGCCGAGAATACAGTAAGAATATCCATCAATATTCCTTTAGCACAGAGTCACATCTTCAAATGGCTTTAAACCCTCAAAGAAACTCACTTCACTTCTAAATCTGACAATCGAATCAAAGGAGCTGAGACTGTTACCTAAAGCTCACGCAAAAAGATCAATAGTTTATAGTTGTTTACAGTAGTTGAGGAGTTCTTTATAGATCGTCTTTTCTATTAAGATCAAATCGATTCAGCTCTATTCATATTTAATCAAAACGTACAGGCGTAGGCACTTGAAGTACATAGCAACAGATTATAAACTTACAGAAGGGGTTCAGAAGCGAGAAAGCGTTAGCCATTTGAATTTGAATGATTCTATTGGCCGTTTAAAGAGAAACCAAGCACATTTTTGTTGTCTTGTCTTCTGGGTGACGAGATTCTTTAATGTCATGAGATTGTCTTCGGTTGTGTGTCTGGGTGTCCTGATGTATTCTCACGTGTGGTTGATGGGATAAAGGATTGATGGAGCCGAGGTGAAAGCACCCACTTAGGATATTATCAGACGATTACACGGGCCGTTATCTGATGTTATCACCACCATTAGAAAACTTTACACCATCAGGCCAACTGCAGCTACACAGAAAGTGCATCATCATGGGATATAAGCAACACATTTACAGTGACAGAGGAGCATTGTCAAACGTGAGCAGTTCACCTATTTTACATCTGTTACAGCAAGCCCATCCTTACCTTCAGACTGTCTTGGTCTTGAAAGGATGAAACATGGACTTCACTTTTATTTCAGTGTTAGCGATGCAATGATAGCTTGCAACACAACAAACACTAGAGGTGGGAAAAATATTCCATTCATGTAAAAATTGAGATTCTTCTCTTCGAAGATTTAAATTTGATTCATATCTTCCAATTTTTATTTTTATTTTTTTGGTGGGGGGAGGGGTGTCTCTCCCTGCAAAGTGCTAAAGCTAGCTCTTTAACTCATAGAATGCCAAATAGAACAAGAAATTCAGCCACTCTTCCAGATGACTGGAGAAGATCCTCAAGCACAGTACGTGCTAATTCATAAATGAACTTTGACTCCATAGATCTAGAATCCACTCTGAGTCGAACCATGACCCCAAAAATCAAAATCGAAAGTACTTCTCAATGGCAAATTTCCTGTTCTTGATCCTGGTCCTGGACTTAGGGTTGGTCATTTATGAAAACCAGCATGATTTCGAAAGTAGCATCCTCTCCGTTCTGCTTATTCAACCACCCCCTCCCGTCTGTGCTCCCTCAAAAGCCACGCCCCTTACCTACAGGCACTAACGCCATTGGTCAAGAAGTGGATTTCAGCTCATGCTTTGAGTGTGGGCTCATGTATGGATGGTGTAGAGGGGCTTGATTGGTTTATGAAAAATGAACCGTCGTCCAACATTTGCCGAAATTTTTACAGGTTTACTGCTACAGGTGAGGGAGTTTCTTTGTTCATTTTTCAGAGCACATGCGATCTTAATTACTGGCAGGACCTAAAGACAATTTCCACCGGAAACTTAAAAAGTGTATCTGGAGGAAATGAATGACCCATCATGCTCTGTTACTGTGATAAATATAGTTGTAGAGTGATACATATATCAATATTCCGCCAACACGAACCAATCTTTGTCACTGGTGTTCATATTGAGATAACAGTGGTAAGATTGATCAACTGGCACACTTCAAGATTAACGGCAGTACAGATGGACCTTATTGCCTCAAACCTCTGCTGTGCTGTGGTGTGGGCTGATACACAGTTTGTCTGGATTGCGTTATGAAATCTTCATGGAAAAAAATGTTCTTTCGAGAGTCAAGAAGTGTAGCAACGCAGACTCAACAACGCCTTCCTTCTCTTCTGCTCCGATTTGTTTCTTCTTGCCTCTTGTCTTTATCTTTCGTGTCTTCTCTGTCGGGCTTCGTTTTTTTTTCTTCTTTCCCACCCACACCACCCTCATCCTTCCATCTCTACTCTCCACGTTTCTCTGTAGAGGCACCACTTGGGGAGTTCAGCTTGCGGCGAAGGTTGCGGAATAAAAAGAAGAAGCTCCTGATTCGTTGAGGTAAAACTCCTTTTTTTTGTGTGACACAAAGACCAAGTGTAACCAGAGATATCAACAACTTAGAAACAGCCACCCACAGAAAGACTTTGATGCGTTTCAGTAACCTTACCAGTACTTCCTGTGCTGATGATAGTGGTTCTCTTTTCTTTACAGGGCGTACAAGTCATGTTGAGTTCCCACTCCAATCAATTCATTGGACATCTTTTTAAGTGAGTAGTCGTTACTCTTTGCTCTTTACCATTGGTAGAAGTCAGAATTTTAAAAGCAGAATGACTGAATATTGTAGAAGGGCTTATTCACTTTGATTCAACACTGCGTGGCGCTGTAGTATGAGAGACTTTTTATGTGTAGGGCAGATACACACTGTGCCTGGGCTCTGAGACATTGGGAGTGCAGCAACAGTCCCATATTAACTGAGGGAAGGCAACTGGCCCTTGAAATGGGATTCCCACCCTCCTTCTCGCACAAATACATGGATACAATACATCATGGGATGGTCTCTTACGAGGAGCCATAAACTGTTCCCATTAAGATTCTTGTCACATGAAAATGTAATTGCTGTAAATGAGCAGCGCAGGGTGCTGCACAACTGGTAGGGGACTGACTGTTTTATAGAAAGAATCATTATTACAATCCCAAACGCTCAGAGGTTTCTTTTTTTACAATTTAAGAAATTAGAGGCTGTAACTTTTAAAGATTTATGGATGAAGACATCTCTCACATAAAGGTGCAGATCTGCGATATTGTTAGTGAAGCCTAACCTGATACAGACCTCAGCTGTAGGTGATCCTCTGGGTTAATCTGGCCGACAGATGGGGCAGACTGTGGGTAAGCAGGGGTAAGTAGGTGTCGTGTATTGCAATAGTGCTGGGACGGCACTGGGCCGGGCCAAGCCGGATGCTGTGACTATGACCTATATTAATAATTCACACATAGGAACTCCATACTGCACGGGGCAGGAGCCCTAATCATCATTAGCTACGCTTGCCAGGAGACACGTTATCTTCCAGCACAACACCAAGCCTATTGATCAGAGACAGGGATGGATGGAAAGTTTGCTCACGCTCTTCTGGGTACCTCCTCAATATGAATAGAAGGAATGTGTGTGTGTGCGTGTACATTTCAAAACTTTTGCAACTTAAATATTAGTCAAATGCAAACGATACGTTGCCCACAATAACCGTATATGAAGATACAGCCGTTGTGTAATAACGAGACAATTCTGTTAGGGTGCTTCGATATATCAGATTATGTGAAGAATTTTACATTCAAGTCACAGTGAAAGCCTTGAAAAATAAAAAATCTAGTTTCACTTTTAATTTATTGATTAGAATATGGAGCTGCCATGACTTCTCTGAGCTCCAGACGTTCTCTAAAGACACAGATGAAATGTCAACAATGCAGCATGTGCTTACAGAAGTAAATTCATCCGAGCCCAAAAAGTTTCTTTAGCCGCCTTGAAATCTTCAAAGTCCCTAACCTTGACCACATAACTGTCTGCTGAACAGTTTTTTTTAAAAGTCTGTGGCAGCTAAAGCAGCACAACAAAGTTATTCAAGCATCTCAAACTCAGCTGAGTGGGAGAAGTGGGTTGAATTGCATTCCCAATAGTATCCCATATAAGAACAAAAGAGCTCGGCAGACAGATCTGGTAGCTTATCATGGTCAAACATATGATGCCAGTGGCTTGTTGCACAGGAATATGTTGTTACTGTAGCCACTCCTGTGGACACATACTCTACACAGCAGCTGACAGAGGGGGCTTTTTTTCTTTTCTTTTTTTAAGTTACCCATACAACGTCATTTTAATAAGCCGATAGAATCACAAAGTCTTCACTTCTTCAAAATGTATTCGGTTTGTTTGTCTGCAAAGTAGGCCATGCTTGCAGATAATTACACAGCATTAAATATTTCAGATCTTAGTAAGCAAGCCAATGAAAAGGCAAAACTAATTTTCATAACAAGCGTCATAATCATTTGGGATATCCAATGAAGACAGGAGAAGGAGAGAAGGACAGAAGGAGAGAAGGAGAGGAGCTGTGTTATGGTTGGGGGTTGGGAGTCAAAGAGGGAGTCCTGACCAGACAGCCTCTGTCTTCCTCTGACCCCCTGTCTGAGTCTATGCATGGCTCTGTGTGTGTGTGTGTCCCCTCTCCTCAGCCAGACAATAGAGCAGGCCCTATGCCTGATTGGGGTCAGCTGGTTGCTGCCGGGGGGAGAGGAGGAGGAGGAGGAGGAGGAGGAGGAGGAGGAGGGGGAGGGAGAGAAGTGGGGGTGGTAGGTATCAGACACCACTGTCTGACTTGCGTGTCTGGATGGAAAGGGAGAGGGACCAAAAATGAGACAGACGTCTGACTCTCTGCAGAGGACGAAAGAAGCAGTGGATGTGAGGGAGAGGAGAGGAGGAAGAGAAGAGAAGAGGAAAGGGAGAGAAGAGGGAGAGGAGAGGAGAGGAAGAAGAGAAGAGAGGAGGAAAGGGAGAGAAGAGGGAGAGGAGAGGAGGAAGAGAAGAGAGGAGGAAAGGGAGAGAAGAGGGAGAGGAGAGGAGAGGAAGAAGAGAAGAGAGGAGGAAAGGGAGAGAAGAGGGAGAGGAGAGGAGGAAGAGAAGAGAGGAGGAAAGGGAGAGAAGAGGGAAGGAGCATAGGGAGAGGAGGATAGGGAGAGGAGAGGAGAGGGAGAGAAGAGGAGGAGAGGGAGAGAAGAGGAGGAGAGGGAGAGGAGGAAAGGGCTACCAGGGGCTTCTTTTTCTGACTCCCACACACGTCCTTTGCTACTCGACTCCTGTCTGGAGGGTTAAAGTGGGTTAAAATGTAAAAAACTAATAGATACCCCACAGACATCATCACTTGGTCGTAATCTGGGTAAGGTTTGGCAGAACACTGTGTTCCCTTTAGATACATCAACTACATGTGTAGCCGCTCCTTTTATGTAGTAGTGTTGTTTGTCATTCAAACACTAAGACGACTCCTCCTCACTTTCTATCTGTACCTCTATCTCCCTGGCCTTCTCTGCCTCAGGTGTAATCCAGAGTAATTTCCTGTGATAAGGTCAGATCCAGAGTAAAGCCTTGTTAGGGGGCAGCTGGCACAGGATGTGGACTTAACCTCCTTTGGCGGTGTGGTAGTGGGGTGACGAGGAGGTACAGATAGAGGGGAGGGAGGCGCTGCTGTGTTCAGCTCAGTTATGAGTTGGGTTCAGGTAGACTTCATGGCAGCGTCGGACACGTTATAAAAAAATTAAAAAAATTAAAAATTAAAAAAAATCATCATTCTGACATCATTAATCATCGTGGGAAAATGAGTCTCTGAAGCGCTCGTCTGCCACTTTGATTTGAAGCGTCTCACAAAACTAAAGAAATGGTTACTGCGGAGAAGGACTTTCTTTAACCACAAACAGATGTTAACTACATTGCTCCCTCGAAGCCACCAAACTCCATTGAATAAACACCCATTTTACTTTGAAAAACACAGGATCTAGTGGTCTGATGCTGCCTTGAGGGAACGGCGACTTCTGGGGGTTTGCGTGGGTAAAATTGCTGGTTTTTTGTGGATTTGAAGGAAGCAAAGCAATAACAGGGATCTTACATCAACATACACAGTTGATACCTGCATGACTCATTTTAAAGACAACAAAGTATGGAGCCTGCTTTTTACATGTTTGCAGCTCTGATTCCAGTCAAAGTGAGGTGGTTGTTTTTTTTCTGTTAGAGGCATTGTGGTGATGCTAGGCAACACGCAACTGCATGTCAATCACTACACATAACATACGAAGGCAAAAACACCAACGAAACTTCAGATTACAAGAGAAGCTCAATCCCTGTTGGCCAGTGACATCTTGCACTATAGGATACAAGACACTTGCTTTTTCTGGAGGGGGGGGGAAGAGAGAGAGAGAGAGAGAGAGAGAGAGAGAGAGAGAGAGAGAGAGAGAGAGAGAGAGAGAGAGAGAGAGAGAGAGAGAGAGAGAGAGAGAGAGAGAGAGAGAGAGAGAGAGAGAGAGAGAGAGAGAGAGAGAGAGAGAGAGAGAGAGAGAGAGAGAGAGAGAGAGAGAGAGAGAGAGAGAGAGAGAGAGAGAGAGAGAGAGAGAGAGAGAGAGGCCATGGTACGTTCAAATTCACAGTCTGGAAAATACTGACCATTATCCAATATTTGAGGGTCTTAGAAAGATGCAAAGGTTGTGTTAATGTCACTTACAAACAGACAGAGTGGAGGAGGTGACGCCGTCAACACAAAAACATGAGCAGCGTTCTGTTGTATTTGTGTTATTTCGACGGCGTGCCCTGCAGGAGTTTGCCTGCAATCTTTGCTGATTTAAAACAACACAAGCTCCAGACTTCCATATTAGCTGCTGTGGTGTCAAGAAGGAATGCAGAACGTTTGATTTTTTTTTTTTTCCTTTCGTTTTGAACTTTTTAATTCTGGTATTATATCCTATGTGTGTATAAGGCAAAGGTTAAATGTGTCCTGCAGTAAAGTTTTGAAAACATTATTATTGGTTTGTGGGTAAATCTGCACCTTCCACTCGCTATAGTAAATCCAGCTGTCTCACGTCACACAGCAGGAGGAGGGATCCCACCTATATGAGTCCAGGGACCTCGAAGGATCCATTTAAAGGAAGTCTCTCACTGCTTCACTCTTTAGCTTTTAGCTCAAGCGTTGGCTCATGTTAACCAACAAAAGATGACATTAACTGTGACACCCTGAACGTATAACTCCTGTAAGAGCAAGTTGAAATGTAAGGCGACCTATCAAGGTGTGTGACAGACAAAAGTCACAGAGCCATGCTAAAGGTTTCATGTGTCATTTTTAGGCTAACCAAGTCAAACTAAAGTTCCCCTCGCTGCAGTGATCTGGCACAGCCCTGTGGTCCGCCCCCAACACTGCTTTGGAAACTTTACGGTGTAAGCCTCTTCAAAATCCAAGGAAAATCCTGCAAACCACTTGAAGAGACATGTCATTATTCCACTGTCTGGGTGTTCCTGCACACATAAACAAACGGATTACCTTAAATCTGACAAACAGCGGGGCGGCACAGCCTTTTACATCTTTTTTTCTTCCCCTAACATGTGAAGCAGCATTTTTCGATTCCAAGCAATAATCGCTTGTTTGCTTTACGTTGGGGGAAAAAGACAGGGCACGTCGGGAGACTCAGTTCACAAAGGGTAATAAACACGACAGCCATTCGCTGGAGGAAAACACATTTTCTATAAGGCAAAAAAAAAGCCATAATCATTTGCTTGTGTACCATTTCCCAAAGTGTGCCTGGAGCCTTGATCGACTGTAACATGTTGGTCCATATCCACAGAGCTGGAGTCATGAGACGCGCAGCAGACAGAAAGTGGCTGATTCCTTCACTTCTTAGCATGTTAGACAGACTCCTTAACATCTCAGACTGTCCAACTGTGTGTAAATAGATGTTGACTGAGACAGCAGGCTACTAACCACCCCCAACCACCATCACACACACACATTTGACGGATGGCCTGTCTTCAAACACACTAGGACTACAAATCTGCCCTGGTCCCAAGGGCATTTTGGGAACTAAGGGAGGAGGTCTGGGGTGTGTGTGTGTGTGTGTGTGGGTTGGGGGAGCAGAATCTAGACACAAAGGGAGTCCCAGCAGCCAGTGACGGGGTTGTGATGGCCGTTCTGGCTGCAGCTTGAAGTGAGAGTGCTGCAGGGAGAAGTGGAGAGACTCGGGGAATGACCTTTCACTGCTTTGGACTTTAGAAGTCTCAGCCTGAACTTGACCTGCTGAGCTGCAGTGAGCTGAGGCTCTTCCGGGCTGCATTTTCCACAGCGTTTGTAGCTTCAAGGTTTGTCAGTTTGATTCCAAAAACACCAGGTTGCACGGCCCCGAGACAGGAATACCATATGGAAAGAACTCTGGATGGTGGTGGAGCTGATTGAAGGCAAAACAAGAGTAGGAAACTCACCCAAAAAGCCAAAAAGCAATGCTAGCCCTGCAGTGCTTAAATGACATGAGATATGGTTAAACATCCAGGACAGTGTGAGGCTGAGCAACACAGAGACACAAACAGGGGAACACACACATGAACCTCACTGCTGCTCTGCACGTCAAGAGAAAACTGTTCTAAAAGATACTCTGAGGAGAAACAGGAACATTGTTGTTACTCATCCAAACAGTCCGTGTGGTGTGTCACACCAGCCAAACTAACATGATGATTGCATACAAACACAAGGAGGATGAGCAAGAACAAACAAACCGTAAAGCAGTCATGTAAGCATTGCTCCATCCACCTTAAAAGTGCTTTAACCTCCAGAACTGTAAACATGTCAATGAATGTGACTTTCCAATTAAAATCATCCAAAATAAATAAATACATGACTGAGGTTGTTGGGAGGGATGTCAGCTTCTGTTGTAAAAGTAAAAAATAAAAAAAGGTGAAAGCTGATACTTTGTCCAGTATTTCAGAGCGTGTGCTTTTTTCCCTGGCCGTCGGAGTGCGTCTGCAGCTCCACTCCACACGGCCTCCTCTGACTTCACATTAAGAAAGGAGCTCTTTCTTCGCCGCGTCAAGTCGCGCTCCGCTGTAACCTCACAGCTCAGGAGAGGTGGCAGACTAAAAAGGGGCTGCACCGAGAGACGCCATCTAAGTGTCGAAAATTCCCTGTGAAATTAATTACAGACGCAGTGATCGCAAAGCGAGTCTGTCTGGAGGAAGAGAGAAAAAAAAACCATCTTCTTCGTCTTTTTTTTTTTTTTTTTTTAATGCTGCCGTTAGGTTGTCTTTGCCATTCCCCCCCTCCCCCCCCTTCCCGAGCTCCCAGAATTATTCAGTCTGCTCAGACTTGGAGTTTGAAGTCTTTTTTTTTCCAAGGTTCATTACTGAAAATCATGAATAATAAAGTTAATAAAAAAAAAAAAAAACTAATTTCAAATCAACAACACCTTCACAAGCAAACAAAACAAAAAAAACACACAAACTGCAAACAAACAACAAAGAGCTTAGAGAGAGATTGGATTGGCTGTCTGGCAGGAGACTGCAGGGTAAATATTGGCTGAGCCTGAGGATGGCTGTGTATGTGTATATGTGTGTGTGTGTGTGTGTGTGTGTGTGTGTGTGTGTGTGTGTGTGTGTGTGTGTGTGTGTGTGTGTGTGTGTGTGCACGCATACATGCAGCAGTAAATGTGTGCGTATGTCTTTGTGTACATTTTTCTGTACGAGTCTGAGGGAGAGTCAACAAGTAACCGAGTGTGTGTTTGGCCTGAGGTAGTTGACAGATGACCCTGCTGCCACCTACACACTAACACCACTCATACACGGGATTACAGATCAGGCCTTTTACATCCGTCTGGCTGGCCGGCCCCTGCTGCAGGCTAACTGTTACATACACACAGACGCAGACAGCTACTCAAGTCTCTGACACATAGACCCGGGCCGTTCCCAAGAGGCGAGGCCATGTATACAGCTATAATGCTCTGTGTGCATCTAAAGAAGCCAAAGGATAACAACGATATTCTTAGAACATAACATGTGGGTTTGTTTTACTCCGTCTCTGCGTAGAAGTCTGATAGCTGAGTTCAGGAAACACTAAAGAGGACACCTTCTTTTTTTTCTTCTTCTACACAACTCAAAGTAAAAGGACGCTCTAAAGCTTGAACGTCCGAACACACACACAAGCAATCACCCGTATTATCAATAAACTTATTTATTGTTTTCAGATAATTCATTTAACCATTTGGTTTATGTGAAAGTACTGAGGGAAAATGTCCACTGATGTTTCCAAAGCCCCGGGCCATGTCTTTTACTCTCTATATGTGTTATTAAGAAATACAAAAATCTTCTGTTGAAGAGAAAACGTTGGAACTTCCCTCATTTGAGTGGTTAGAAACAACCTTTTTCTATGTGATGAAGACTTACTGATGAGCGTTGAATGGTGGAAAAAGTGGGGCTTTTACTTTACTGGCGGCCCCATTAATAAGTCGTCGAAAAGTTCCATTCATTCAGATGAGAAAGTTGGCCAAAGTTGGATTACAATCAGATCATCCATCCATCATTTCGAACAGGACTTGTGATGCCTGTTTCTGTTCTCGACTTCTTATGTCTGACCCACATGACAAGATGAGATATTATCACAGATAGGGTTAGAGTTACATGAAAAGGCGACACACCCCTCACATGTGCACATATAACGAGAGATGGAAGCGTTTGTTTCCTGTAGTGCGTGTGGTTAGCAACAATATGTCCAAAACAAACAGACTGCATTCACTAAAGAACATGGCTCCGTCTCTCTCACGGTTAAAGTCAACCTCAGAGCCAGCAAACACAGAGGACGAAAGGCAGAGACTTGGCAATAGATTTGGACTTTAACTGAAATAGAAACAAAAGGAGAAGATGAAGAAGAAGAAGAAGAAGAAGAAGAAGAAGAAGAAGAAGATGAAGATGAAGATGAAGATGAAGATGAAGATGAAGAAGAAGAAGAAGAAGAAGAAGAAGAAGAAGAAGAAGAAGAAGAAGAAGAAGTATACATGAAGTTGTGAAGACAGGGAGAACACGGGCTGAACGTGAAGCGCAAGCTGGAGTTGAGGAGAAAGGATTTGCTTTGGTTGTTTAGCTTCCTTCTTCAGTCAGCTTCTTCTGGTTCACGAGTGATTCCTCAGATCGAAAAGACTAAAGAGCTCCTGGACCCTTTCTGTAAGATACTTCATCGACTTTAAATCATCAAAGCTCATGTCTCCGCACTTCTCTGATTGCTCTTCTGCTCTCGACTTCTCAGAGAATCCATTTGACAAAATAGAACACAGAGCTGCAATCAAGATGACATCTCTGGATTAAAAAAAAAATTTTTTGCATCTCAGACTCACATTGCATTATGTGAGAGGGAAGTGATGTCACACACTTAGCACATATAACATCTGCCTGCTTGTTTGAGAAAGACTGGGCAGATAGGAACACGAGTGAACAGCAGATTAAATGACATAAGTGTTAAAACTGTCAAACTGCATCACACTGACACTCTGCCTATTAAACTGGATTTGAGCGAGCGATCAATCACTGTGCTGATGTATACATGTGTCCAGACAAAAGGTGCTCTGTTCTGACCCTGCTGACTGTAGATTAAAGCTAAAGAATCTGCATATACATGTACAGTAAATCTTTATGGAGCTGTGGTGTTTGACCTCAGGGCTGTCTAACGCCACACCTACAACACAAGATAACTGCAGCACAGACAGACAGCACACAGCCACAGTCCAACGCTTGTTAAAGGTCCTTTTCTTTCAAATCCTGCATGTGAATCCCCCCCCCCCCCCCCCCAAAAGGTTCGACTCCTGGCCGTGACACACTATCTGCGCTCTGATCCCTCCATGTTCGAAGTCCCTTTCAATTTTTTTCCTCCTCGTTTGAATAAAGAGGAAACACACCAGTGAGACCGCCCGCTCTGCTTAAAAAAAAAAAAAAGAAGGGAAAAAAAAAAAGGCAGACTGTAGCTCTTTTCTTCAGCCAGAGAAATCATCAAAGCATGAGCTACATTATTCATCCTTTGCCGAGTCTGCATGACAACACAGCCGACAAACAAGAGCTCTTTTCAAACCAGACGGCCACTACAGTAGGACACTGCTATTTCAAACTACTTGTGAATGGAGCTCTCTCCAACTAGTGAGACGCAGTCAAATAAAGATGCGAAGTACTGAAAATATCAACGCCAGCATTAACATGGTTACAAACCGGAATGCACATATAATCTCATAAACATTTCTGGCTTCATTCTGTAATGACATTACAGCAAATATCTATTAGCACATTATTAGTTGACTTTCTTGCAGCTCACTTTAGAAGTCTGAGGCACTTCTTCTGGATTACCTAATTAGTCTCTCTCCACTGTGGCAGTGTGAGTCTGTGGACGCACCGGCTCATGCCTGACTGTGTGCGTTTTTCCTGGCTAGCAATACGATGATGCCACAGAAAACGAATGGTCGCACACCAGTCCGTCTGCCAGACAAACTCACACACACACACACACACACACACACACTTCTTGGTTACAATGTGGCGTCAGCACAACCACCCACTGCTGCCAAATCTGAATCTAATATCCTGCGTTCACCTCACGCTGTCCAGGCCTGGCCCTCTGCCCCAATGGAAATTACACATCACTGTAACTCTGTCTGTGCGTCTGTAGCTTGTCTGTGTGTCTGCATGTCTGTCTCTCAAGATGTCTGTCTGTCTAGCTTCAGAGGAGTGTGTGTGTCTACATCTCTGTTTATATCTCTGTCGGTACTTGTCTGGCCGCCTGCCTATGAATCTACCCGCCTGTCTGCATGTCTGCTATGTGCCCGTCTCCTGTTTATTTGTCTTTGGCGGTCTGTCTGCAGATCTGTCAGAATGGATACATACACTGTGTGTCTGGCTGACTGTCCCCTGCGTTACTGCCTGTCTATCTGCCTGCCTGAATGCCTGCATGTGTCTGTCTCTGCTTCAGTCATAAAGAGGAACATCTGCAGTGGATCTAGCAGGCAGCAGCATTAGGGCAGAGCTGATAATGATAGTTTCTCTCTGTGCTGCTCACAAGGCAGACAGACATAACATACCATTCCAGCGTTTCCTGTCTATGCTGACAGGCAAACTATTTAACCCTATGTGGTGATCCCTCAGATCATATACAGTCCAGCAGGCCCTAGGAAGCTCATTCTCCCATACTAAACCAAGAAAGTGCCTTTAGGCCAGTTGACGTGTTTAAAAAGTAAACTTGCTGCTAAATAGAAAACTTCAAGTGAAGACTTCTTGGTTAAAAAAAAATAAAAAAATCTACAACTAAACCTTAAAATAGCCTTTACAATGCTAGGCTAAAGGACTGAGCCAGATTTTGAAGTCTAAGCAAATTGTTGAAACTGTATGTCCCTATTGTTAATATACGATAAAACCATAAACATAACATAAAGTGATAGCAGCAGTAGAAATCTTTCTTCTCAGTTAAAAACAGACAGACGGACAGACATCACAAGTCCCCGCAGGCTGTGTTCTGTAAAGTCACAGTAAAGTTTCTATATAGGACGTTTCAAACATGCACTTCCTTACAGGGCTATTGTAGACATGAACAAATGGCAGAAGGAGGGTCAAGAGCAAAGTTTGCATGCTCGTCTTGAAGCGATACTTAGTCTGGTCTGTTGCCCTTCTTTTGGTACACTTGAGACTGCAGACATACAGCGGATTAACTCGGCACCAAAGTCTACTGCTGTGGGTTTTTAAGGTCAGGAGAAACGCAACTAATGCTACTCACATATCTCCATTCCCTGTGGCTGGGAAGCGGTGCAGTTGCAGGAGCAGGTGACATTGGAGTTGCCGGGGCCGCCAGGGGCCGTTAGGTTTTGCATGGGGCTGGGCAGACTGGGACACCGCTCCGGGGAGAGAGCCGCCGCCGCCACCGTCGGGGCCCCACGACGGGAAAACAACACAAAACTTCCAGGCAGCGGCAGCTGAGTCTGCCGCTACGAGTAACTCCAGACAGTTTCGCACTTATCTTCCACGGTTCTTCTCACGCCATATTTGTCTCGGAGCGGCTCGGGCAGAGAATTAGGAGGAGATTTGGGGACGAGCCATTGCCCGTGGTTAACGCATTGTATATTTTTTCCGTTCCTTCCTCCGCCGCTGAGAGCAGCTGTCCTTCCTCTACTAGAGCAGAGCAGACACAGCGGGCTCAAGCCCCGCCCATAATCTGACAGACTACCACTTTGGCAAATCAGAAGGCTAAAGGGGAGGGGCTGACAGAGGAAAAGAGAGGTGCTGCCTTCAGGAGCAGAAGGAAAAAATCCGTATTCTGCTGTCATTAAGTAGAAAACATTGAAAAGAGTACATCTTAGAAAATAGAAACGGAAACGTCTGGAATTACTTGACAAATGTGTCAGGTAGTGTTTAAGTTTTCTGGGTAGCAAAGACAAATGATATGATGTAGATTTGAAACTAAAAGAAACAAAAAAAAAATCAATGTGTGATTAAAAAAAATGACTTCCTTGTTCAAAAAACAATAAAAAAAATTATAATGTGGATAAGATATCTATATGTTAGTATATGTGTTTGTTTAAAGGATTTGTGTACAGATAATAAATTATGTTTATCAGAAATCAAATTTTTAGTGCTTTAGCAGTTTAGCCTCAAACTTTGTTTATCTAGGGGCCCCTGTTTTTTTTTCTTCTTTTTTTCATGCTCTGTGTCAGGCTGTATGTCAGTAGTTAATATTGATGAAGGCCCCTGCATACATTACATGATGAATGCATTAATTGGCCATCTTGCAACTTGGCCATTCACAACATTACAATTTAGGGAGTGCTGCACCTGTTTAGACAAACATTATCTTAGTCTTACTCTTAGCAGGGTTGACACCGAAACAAATAATACATACACATATATACAGTATTCAATACTGGAATATCGAGCTGTACAAGGAGAACTTGAAGGCAGCAACAGAGAAGGGATGGGACAGGGTGTTATATGTGTGTCTGGGTTGCAGGAGGGTGGGTGTTCATGGGTGGGTTGGAGGGTGGTGTGTGGGGGGGCTGACCTGACTCAGAGAGCTAGCAGATGGCTGGGTCTTGGTTGACAATGGCTGTGGGAGAGCAGAGCAGGGAAGAGGCGAGGGAGGGGGGAGGCAATGCTGGGACTGGTCTGTCTGCTGTGTTATTTGGGGCGGGTGGGGAGAGCGCTTCGAGTTTCACTCCCTTGTTACGGCGGGCCGCAGCCAATGGAGACGACCCTTTGAAGGGGCTAACCTTGAGGTGACCCCCGCGCCAGTCTTGTGGTTCAGGGGCACATGTGCAGCAGAGGAGAAATCTCCCCCCCCGCCCCCCCCCCCCCCAAACCCACCCACCCTCACCCACTAACCCACCTCCTATCAAACCCAATACATCCCCTCTGAGTCCAACCAACAGTGCAAACTTCTACACACACACACACACATACACACACTGTAGCACAGGACCGTCTGCAGTCTATAAATAAACTAGGCCGTTCAAATCTGAGAGAAGCTCTGAATGCCACCCTAGACCAGCAGGTCCCTAAACTGCGGTGCAGGGACCATAAAAGGCCACTAAATAGCTTTTAGGTTCTTGTGCATTAAATGTCGCATTGCCAGCCAAGTTCTATATCCAATCATGCAAAACTGTTTCCTTGACAGCTTTTCAATGAATTCCACACTCTGAAGTGACACTTTTGGAAGGGGAGAGAAAAAAAGACGCATGACCCTGACGCAATTTACAAACGGCTGGCAGCTGTCATAATTTTATTGAAGCAACAAATTGAGGTGCTGCTGTCTTGTCAGCCAAAGCAACAATATTAATCCAGAAACTGAGGAGAATTTTTTTTTATGCCTGAAGAGGTCATTCTCATGTCTGCGCACACACACACACACACACACACACAGACATAAAAGCGCACCTCAGACACTCAGACATGCACGCACATCCCAGACAAGCTCTCATATAAAGACACACTCGTACACACATCGATTCTCTTGCAGCCCACCTCTATCGGCTCATAAGCACCCCACCACCACTAAACAGCACTCACACACACACACACTCATACACTCAGACACACACGCAGTCTGTCTGGAGCGTCAATTTAGTCCCCCGGGGAGCACACAGGGTGACACCACTAACAGGCCAGACTAGACAGCCAGCAGACAGATAAATACTAGGCACGGCTGAATACCAAATGCACTCTAGTCTACCAGCTACCCTACCATCCCCCCTGACTGCAGTCTGCACACACACACACACACACGCGCACACACACACACTCCCTCTCTGTGTCTCTCTCAGGGGAAACGTCTGTCTCATCGTGCATTTGAGGAATACTAACTTTAAGTTGATAGGTTTATCACGCTTGGCACGTGTGCTTGTGTCTATTTTAGGAACTTTGCATGGGGCTTTCCTACTTACACAGAGCTTCCATGCTTATTCAGGAGTCCCTCTTGTTTTGTGACCATTTCATTCAGTCACGACATGTTCCTGTTAGGCTAAGAATGTCTACAAATAAACCTATTTTTAATATCAGATGCAGACAGGAAAAGAAACACAACCATCGTGTGTACATACCATTTACCACGTTTAAACATTAGCAGTCCAGGAGAGGCCTGTTGTGCTTGCATGTGCATCTTTATAATTAAAGATTAGTTTGAATGAGAGGCTTCTTGTCAGTATTTTCACCATGTGCAGGCGACAGATGACAGAAAAGATTAACAAGAAACAGTTTCACTCAATACTCTCTTTCCAGCCACAGATGCTTAAAAGTTCCGTTTCGATATTTGTGATAAGAGCATGACTGCACCTCGAATGTGATCAGACAGACACTGCAGGAAGAAGCACATTTAAAGGCCTCAGCAAAAGATAGGTCCACTCCTCCTAAAGAAACCCCATGATCTCCAGAGAAACATCTTCATCTGAGCTTGTATGCAGCTGACAGAGACACTACTCCATAGCGCCATCTTGTGGCTCGGCTTGAAAAACTCAGTTTTTTCTTTTTTCTTTTTTTCATTCCAAACATGGACTGGAAAAACTGTCCCACTTCTTTGGCGTCTGCTTCAGTTCTCCTTGAATCTCTTGTCAGTCGCTTCATTACTTCAGAAACTAAAGCCGTCTCACAGGTCTGGCTTTAAGCTTTGAATCAATTATGCTTCGTCTTCATCAGAAAAGCTCGTGGGAACACACAGAGGAGGACACGGAAAATACAAAAAAAAAAAAGAGTCCCGTCCTATCCTATTTAAAGGTGATCCTTGCTATCTTGTGCACAGAAGCTGTATGACCGGAATCACTCTGGGCTGTTGAAAAAGGAAAGCATAGACAAAAATGCAAAATAAAGAAGTAGCTATCAGGGCTGCATACAGTAGGAGTAGAACACATTGTTATCCAGATAATTACACAATTTCTTTCTGAAATTCATCAATAATTTGGTACATGAACTTGATTGTAAATAGTTTTAAATCACTTTCATTCATTGACGCTCACTGCAGACTGGTGTCTTCCTAAGATGAGCCTTTGAACTGTTGTAACTCAAATGGTTCACTGCTTTCAGAAGAGCAGACAGTAGACTGCTATAATTAATCAATCAGAACGCAGTATTCAACCAAACCTTGTTGAAACTCATTTTTGCAACACTTGAATTTGGAAATGGTTTTGGAGTATGTGACTCATAAAAGCAGGAAGTGTTTTATCAAAGACACAAAGTAATGTGGGGTCAAGAGTTACGTCTTTTGAAGCACTACACACCGTATCTACTCATTTAATTAGTGTGTCCACTGTAAGTTCCCAAATGTTCTAAAAGTGCAACACGTCATGCATAACGTGCAGTCTGTAAACGTCACTTTGACACGCAACATTCAATGGAGTTCAAATGAATTCACATTTATATCCACTGAGTGCTTGGTTTGAGCACGTTTAAGAGTATTTAGTGATGGAGTTGATTGTGATCATAACGAAACATGCATTAAAACTCGTCTGATCAAAGGAATAAGATATCTACGTTTTTATGAAAGAACATTTATGGGCAAGCCTTCTTTTATTTGTCACATTTTAGTTCGATGAATGTTTCTACATAGCTAGTAGTTATCCATTAAAATAAGGTCTAATAAGAGTTCATAATCATCCTGAGTTACTTCTTGGTGAACTCTGTGAGACAGTCAAAGACAGTTGTAAGTGCTGCATGGTCGGCTGTCAGAATGATTCCTTCGGAGAAATGAGGTGAAAGCACCCTTTGACTTATAATCAGGAGGCGTCTTACTGAACACACTAAAACTACGGAGAGATCAACTTTCTTCTGTGCACTCTCATGTCAAATGACCACATCTACTTCTGGGATGTTTTTACACATGCACAAAACTCCTGATATCTTTAAGAAATTGTCAGAGTGAGCTGCATGTGTGAATTCAAGCAGACCCATTTTTAAACTGCACTTTTTGTAACACGTATCAACGTGTGCCAGTGTTCAACTGATGTTGTGCACACAGTAAAGCAGCTTCATACTCTTCTTCTGCTCATCACTGAGCTCTTCTCACACTTAAGATGATACTCTGCATCGGTCCAATTTCACGTTTCGTTGACACAAAGGCTAAAACTGTCATAGCGTCAGACTTTGCTTCATCCGCCATCTTGGGTATCTTGCAAGCATTACAAGCACTGCTACGTCTTTCCGTCCTGTCTTGCCTCATGAAAGCTGCCCTAACCCTAAACTCCTGTTAAGGCAGTTTCTATCCAACATCCCTAATGCCTGTTTGTCCCCTGCCAAAAAACAAATCCTTCAGTGGGTGCAGCCTTCATCATGGGACTCGTGTGATGAAAGTGCTTGCGCATGACGGTGATCCATTTTGACTACGGCATAACATTTTCCGTCAGACTAATAACTCCAAACACCCCGTGACTTCTGTGTGGAGTCAGTATTACTGAACGCCGTTCCAAATGTCAGAACAAAAGATGGATATGACTCAGCCTTAATACCAAGGCTGAATGGGATTCATGAATTAACCGCAATGCATCTCGGCAGCTGACAAAGCTGGAGAGCGAGAGCAGGAAGAAGGAGAGAGAAACAGAGGAAGAGAGAGAGAATGAGAAAAGAGTGTGTGTGTGCGTGCGTGAGTGTGTGTGTTTGCTTCGACATTGACTGTAACTCGGCGTCTTCAGCGGAGAGCTATAAGGAACAGAAAGGCCGCTCCAGACAGTCAGATTACAGAGTAGAGAGTTGCTTTCAATAAAAGCGTCTGGCATGCCACATCATATTTGCAGCTTCCTGCCCTTGTCTGGCTGTAATGCCGTGTCATATCCTGTCCGCACAGGTGCACCAGCTGTCTGGTTTCCCACCCCTCTCATTTCTACAAACACACACACACACATCCACACAAACAACTCACTTCCACCACTGTCATTTCTTAGACCACCCCTCCCCACCATACAGCCGCAGGCACCACTGCAATGACACCGCAACACACACTAAAAAGTTGCCTGTGTGTGTGTGTGTGTGTGTGTGTTTGACTGAGACAGAACGAGGGAGGAAGAGAAGGAGAAAGGAGGATGACAGACAGACAGATAGAACGTGTCTGTGTTCGGTCTAAGTTTGGGTTTGAATGAGAGGAGGAGCGATTGAATTCGACAGATCTAGAAAAAGATAGACACAGCCTGAGGTGGAGGATACTTTACTGAGTTAAAGAATGAATAAATGAAGAGGAGGGAGGGCGAACGCAGGAGAACAAGGAAGAACAGTAGAAGAAGAGGTAGAGAGGAGAAGAGTGAAGGTGGGAAGGAGAGAAAAGAGCAGAGCGGAGAAATAGATTAAGCAAAAGTCGGTGAGTCGTGAAGAGAGGGACCCAGAAAAAGGAGACAAAAAGAAAGAGTAGATAATCAGCAGGTATTGAGCTCTTTTCACCCCTGCGGTAGAGCCCTGCTGAGCATTGTAATGGGCTGTCTGCCCAGCTGGGCCGATGAGCTCATGTCTGGCTTTAATGCCAATCTCCTGAACTGGCACACAGTGAGTGCAGACGCAACTCCGCAACGCTACCTTAACCGCTCCACCTCTGTCGGAGGAAGGAGGGAGCACAGCCGAGAGAGGAAGCGAAAGAGAAAGAAACGTGGCAGAGGGAATCGAAGGAGGGCGACGGTGTGAAGGTCTGCGTGTGCAACTTCCGTCAAAACACTGATAAGAGCTTCAAGAACCAGACGGCAATAATCACACAGCCAGTGAGACACACAGCGGCTATAAATGTGTGTGTGAGCATAAAAGTGATTTAAGGGGAAACAGGATGAGCAAGAGGGAGAGAGAGCGAGTGTGTGTGTGTGTGTGTGTGTGCTGTTTTATGCAGTCATAAACAGCTGTGATTACAGTGTGGATGATGCAGGTTACAGCCTACTGCTGTGAAGAGTCCATACATATACTTATAGGTGTGCAAACACACACACATACAGAGAGAGAGAGAGAGAGAGAGAGAGAGAGAGAGAGAGAAACACAGGAAAACACATGTATACACACCACACTATAGATAACAGTATATATAAGCATTCTGTTTCCACACGTCGTTTCTCTTCCTTCTGCACAGACACTTTATTCTGATTCTAACAAAGCAAGTGTTTGCATTAACATGTTGTGACGGCCGTGTTCACTGCATATCACCCTTCATTGTTGCACGTCACACTTTCTTCCCAGGTTTCCTGCTCAGACAGCGATCTGTATACAATGTGTAAAACCAAGGCCTTGCCACACAATAGTACATACTTCAATGTGCATCTTCAATAAAGGAGAAGGTAGGAAAATTCAACTGTGTATTGTCGCAATTAAAAGTTTAAAAATCAGTGTTAAGCTCGTCATTTTCATTTTGAGCCCCGACACCTCTGTCATGGCCTTCGAATCCATTTGCTTGATCAGTTTAAAACTTTACTCTTATAGGGCCACTAAGAATATCCATTTCCAGCAGGAGCTGGAAGTGTGACAGCGCTTTGGATTCTGAGCACCCGAAACACTGAACTGCATTGATTTTGTAAGGTAAATAGGCGTTCCCAGTGCAAAAAGCTGAATTAGTGGACAGATACCCTCCAGCATGCTGGAACACATCCTCACTTATAACTGCAGCAGACACATGGGAAGTGATTAATCATGAAGTGAAAGAACTGAACCAGCACTATCACCTGACTGTCACACTGTTTTCAGCATGCACACGCACTACTTCATAATATCTCGGGTTTCTCTTTAGTTTATTATCGGAGACATGTTACAGGCTGCTATCTGTGATACTCCTTACCAAGGGGCGTGGCCAATGGAAGGGTGCCCTTGAGCAAGGCACTGAACCCTAAAACTGCTCTGGAGCGCTTGCTGTGGGCAGTCGTCTCACTCTGAGACCTCTCCATTAATGCATCTCCAGAGGATCTTGTCCATTAAACAGAGTGTAAACTTGCAGGACTAATAAAATATGAAGTCATTAATTCATGTTGAGCAGGTATAGTCACGTCTGCCAGTTCATATTGTGTGTTATATATATATATATATATATATATATATATATATATATATATATGTGTGTGTATATATGTGTGTATATATATATATATATATATATGTGTGTATATATATATATATATATATATATATGTGTGTATATATATATATATATATATATATATATATATATATATATATATATATATATGTATACACACACACACTCAGTCGGTTATTAGTGCACATTAAAGTCAGTAACAAAGTGACATCAGCACCAAGTATGAATACTATTTCTGTTTTGCCAGTTTTGACTTTTCTTATGTTGATTTAATGTTTGTTAACATGTCGCTGTTTTTAACTGTCAGAACCAGTGTTGCTTTTGGAGGTGACGAGGGACAGCTTGAAGTCAGACATGGTGATGATGGTGATGATGATGAGGAGGTGAAGTAAATCAAGGTTGAGTCATATATGGTCAATCTGGTCTTGTGTATTTGAACTTGATGACTGCATTACAGAACAGCAACAGTACTGATGTGTGGAGTGTTGCTGAAATGACACAAGTTTATAGAAGGTGATGAAATACTAGTTTCACTGGGAATAACTAAATATTTGGAGTCACACGCAAAGCTTGCAGCCTAATATTAGGGCCTCTCAATCTCTTAAGCGGCCGAATGGGGAGGGGGGATGATTGTGCTTAAGCACTTATGGGACCATTTTGCTGTTGTGCGCCCTAAGTCCTGGGCTCACCCCTATCCTCTCTTTGCCTCCACATGATAAGTCTAATGAGCATAAAGCTTTATTGTATTTTTTCATATGAACACTTTCTCTTATCAAAATAGGACAATTACTTTCAGCTTTTCTCACCGAATCACACTCACTGTAACTATGATACGAAGGAAATTATTTTCCAGCAAGCTAAACTGATTCAGCTTTGTTTGAAATAACTTTTAGGACAGTTATTCCCACACTCACAACAACCAGCTATGGAATGAAATCTATCTTCTAGTAGTTTGTTAATCATTCTCTCTTTAAGAAATCTGTAGATAAACAACCAAAAAAAACAGCCTTCTCAGCAAAGCTGTTATCAGCTTCATATAATCTCTTATATACATCCAAGAATGTCAAAACATAAGCTACCCACTGTGAGGGCAGCAGGTTTGGAACAGATGGATGCTCATATGAACAAGTTGCAGCGATCCAAACACTGCAAGCACTCCTCCTCTCTGCCTGCCTGGCCACGCCACAAAAATGCTATAGCTCCCATATTGAGGAATATAATGAAAACATTACATTAGGTGAGAGATGCTGTGCTAGGAGCAAGGGCTGACAGATGGATGGCGGTGGGAACATGTTGCAGCACCCCAGACCTGCTACCACCCTGGCAGAACTCAGCAACACGCAGGTTAGCATTACCGGAGAGCTAATGCTGCCTACACTAACACAGCTGTTTCCAGTGGACCCCTGCCTGCACTGCTCGGATTTATCATGCTTATATGTTATCATACCAGATAGCTTTGTTAGCTCCCAGGTTGAGTCATTCCCCCCATTCTGGGTGTAAACAGCATGGGCAGTGACAGCTTGTTCCAGCCCAGCCAGCGTTCCCCACAGTCTGCCTCGCTGCTGTCCCAGAGCTCTGCAGCCTGACCAGTGAGTTAACAGCTTGTACCAGGACAGCGAGCGTCCCTGCTCGCAGTTTGCACTGCTAGCAGAGCCCCCCACCTTTGGCTTCCCTTTGCAGTAGTAGCAAGCAGGGCTATAGGGAGTCAACAGATCACCCCACAACAGCTTGTAACTGCCGCGCTCACTGCTGAGGTGCTAAAACCAAAGGCAAGGCTACACAACAACATTAACATTGCATCCAGTCAGCAGAGATATCTCATTAGTGTATGCGGATACTGACAGATGCTGTTATGCCGGACCCTAACCTGAAGACTGTGTAATGTCTGATTCACAGCACAAAACATGCAGATATTCTGAATATGAATGAATGAGTCAGCACAGTTTATTTACAGGGCGCTCATAGGTCAACTCCCTCTGGCCTTACCTGACTAATCTTCTGTCTGTAAACTTTTCAAGTCATTCAATCAGATCTCAATTCATCACTTTTTAGGCTTAGGCTGCTTTTAGTTTTGCTGCACCCGTTCCGTGGCCTAACCGCCCTCTCTTTTCATGGGGCGTTTTAAACGGGACATACAATGAAAAATCCAGTTTTACAGTGTTTTTGAATATTTATTTGGGTGACCTGAGTGTCTATCCAACCACAAAATGTGAAATAAATCCATCCAGTTCTTTGATTGGGGTCTGCAGAAGTTTTGCCACGCAGGGAAAATTACTGTTTCAAATGTTCTCAACTTGTGTCAATCACAACTTCTGGAAAGAAAATCCCCTTTCCATGTTGTCTCCACTCCAACTCCACCTCCAGCCTCGAGCAAAACTGTTGAGCAGGTCTACCATTTTTATTGTCTCTACAGAGGAGTGATGTTTAATGGGAAATCTCAGGGGGGTCATTGCAGTTTCTACAGGGTCACAAAGCTCCTCTGGTGCTTGATTCATGTTATATGTTGACTAAAGCACAGCACAGATGTTTCATTTGGACCACAGGGGACAGTTTGAAAAGGTGGAAGAGGGCTATAATATCTAGTGTCTGAACTACCTCTGGAACTGCAACTGTTTTAGAATCTGTTTAAATCATTGAAACTGACACGGTTTGCAAGGATGAATATGTGTTTCACGTCTCTATGCCATCATGTTTATTATTGTGCTGTTTTTGTTGTTGTATTGCTTCAGGGCCCCCCCTGAAAACAGACCTTTGTCTCAGTGGGTCCTCCCTGCTAATTTTAGGAATATTTTATATTTTTTTATTTTATATTTTCTCTAAACACCTTCAGAGTTGATTGAACTTTAATGAGAGAGAAACAACAACTAAACATTTAAACAGTTTGTGTCTCATTGTTGTGTCTATAAATTGGAGCACACACAAGTTGCGTTCTTTTAAAACAGCCACAACCTTTCTTTTCTATGTCAGACTCTCTACGACTCGCGTGTCGAGCTTGTTATTGCGGATTGAAAAAACATTATAATTACAATTACTCATTTCACAGAATCAGTGTGTTTCATTTCTTCGAAAATGCAGCACTCTTGTATTTATAGAGAACACTTTTGAAACACGTCTTGGGAGAAACATGTTGCTTTAGGATCAATTAGGTTAATTAGTGACGTATTGTGAGGATGAAATGCAAACACATTCAGGCTTTTTTGCCATTGAATCTCTTAGAGCCTCACACATCCACTTGAAATACAGCTACAACTGATATATATGGTTATGATATGGTAACTGTTAGGCCAATCTTGAGCCTCATTGGCTGTCTCACTATATAGGCCTCTGGGAGTGATGACCATCTTTTTGGTAATTCCAGTGCAGCTCTTCGGTAAACCTCTTCCAGCCAGGACTTCCTTTTCCTTGTATTGTCCATTGTTTACAGTCCAGTTAGAAACTTGAGAAGCAACCTTGTGCTCAGATCAAAGAGAAGAGGGAAATTCAACCCTCCAGATATGTCTCCAAAATACACACTGCCATTTATTGGTTCATCGTATCCCCTCAGAGGCCCGCGACTCCTATCACATCAAAATCTCATGTAAGATTATGATTAGACAGACAGACAGACAGACAGATAGACAGATAGATAGATAGATAGATAGATAGATAGATAGATAGATAGATAGATAGATAGACAGACAGACAGACAGACAGACAGACAGACAGACAGACAGACAGACAGACAGACAGACAGACAGACAGACAGACAGACAGACAGACAGACAGACAGACAGACAGACAGACAGACAGACAGACAGACAGACAGACAGACAGACAGACAGACAGACAGACAGACAGATAGATAGATAGATAGATAGATAGATAGATAGATAGATAGATAGATAGATAGATAGATAGATAGATAGATAGATAGATAGATAGATAGACGGATGGACGGATGGACGGACGGACAGATAGATAGAGACAGTTCTGCGTGTGAAAAAACAAGAGTAGCACAATCGCATTGCTCTATCCATTGTCCTATCGCTACAATAAAAGACACAAATTTCCCAAAATATAATATATTAATAACTAGGGAAGATGATGGGGAATTTAGCTTTGGGAATGATAGTGATTGTATGTTCTTGACATTCCAAAACAGCTTTTCCCTTCTTGTATGTTGGAATTCCTTAGGGACAGATGTGACCATTGTACATGAAAAAACACCTCTGTACCTTTACTGGTGTTCATCTCATCTGACTGAAGTATTCCTGCTGTAGATATGAAACAGGTAAAAATATCCCTGAGTGGAAAGATGTGATTGACACGGTCCAGACACAAACACAAAACTGGGGATATTTGACAGACTTTGAGAAAATGTCACCAGTCAAACTTGTAATTTTATGTGTGTGTGTGTGTGTGTGTGTGTGTGTGTGTGTGTGTGTGTGTGTGTGTGTGTGACACCCAGTGAGAGGCTGCCTCCTCAGAGAGTGATTGGTTTGCTGGCGAGACAGCCTGTCTGTGCAGGTGGGAGAGCTGCCCATGTCATTATTTCATCTTCTGTCTGCTATCACTACCATCCACTTCCTGTCATTCACTATTTTCCAAGAAGCTAATCTCCTCTCTGTCATCTCTATGTTTCATATCTCACTTTTAATATTTTGAATGTTTTCACTGAGCTCTGTGGCCGCTTTCAACAGGGCATTTGTTAGGTTTGAGGAGAGCAGATGTTTGGGAGGTGTCACATGAAACTCTAAATTGGTTACCAATATGACCATTAAAAGAAAATGAAGCTGTCAGATCCCATTTTTGTCACAACACACAGCTAATGCCAGTTATAGAAATATATATAGACCCTGATGCAAGAAGGAAGGACATTAGGTATGATGTCAAAGGAAATAAAGTGGCAAGAAAATATCATGGGCACACACTCTCAGTGTGATTGGGATTTATTTTGGACATGTGGCTGGTTAAAAAAAACAATCCTCTTTTAATGAAGTAATAGCAAGCGTTAATTACTGCTGTGATGACCTCTGTCACCCAGCTGTCAAGTGCTGTCTTACAGTTCAATGTGACCCAAAGGCAGTTCAGAAAGTGCTCAAGCTCAAGCAATTCCAACTTTAATAGAAATGCATGTGCAACTGATAAAAGTGAGACAAATGTAAGGCCTCTTTAAGCCATTATCTTCAGAAAAAAAGAGCAAGAGAGACCTGAAGGACTCTATCCAAGCAAGTGTTCAACATGAGCGTGGTTCTGCTCAAGGTCTCTGCCTCGTAAAAGGACGTCTTTCCTTGAATGCTTATAGTGGATAAATTGTGTAATTCTATAATAAAACAAAGAGCTCTGTCTAGACCTGCTTTTTTGTAAAGAGTCTTGAAATAACATTTGTTATAAACTAGTACTAAAAATAAAGTTAAATGGCCACAAGAGCTCTTCAGAACTGAGGCCAAAATATTAAGAGCTCCTCCTGCTGACTGGCTGCTGTAGAAGTCATAACTCCCGCCTCCTCCAGATGGAACATGGAGCAAGCTTTAAAATCAAAATACATGCCAAATAATGTTTTTTAAACATGTTCTCTGTCATTATATTTAGTTCTTAATCAGTTATTTAACACAAAACAGAGTGGATTTAAAACCCTGATTGACAGCCCTATTGACCAACAGAAATCTGTACTGTATGAGAACACGAGTATTGGTGAGAAGAAACGTATCACACACTAACACTTTCTATAAAGGAGGATGTCTGCATCAGCCTGACTTAAGAATCTGTTCTGCTGTCGACTGTTTTGACCCGAGGGATCGTTTCTGTTGGATCGTTAAGTTTAATGTGTGCTTTAGTCAGTGGAAGGGGCGGGAGTCAATCCTGCAGGTCCTCCAGTCAGACCCCTTCTGCTCATGTCTTGGCCCCGAATGACATTGGCAGCACAATATGTAAGCAACTGTTAATGCTAACATTTCTGTAGGCTTAATAAGTGGAAACTTATTTTCTTTCATATCTTGTATCTCCTAACTTAGTCAAGTTTGTGAGAAAGCCTTTGATTTACTATTCAAGCTGTTGTATAATTTAGACTGTAGATTCAGGTTGGTTGTGGAAAAGTATGGCCCGATTGACATGGAATTTATTGGGTCAATACTACATAAGGGAGGTAAAAAATCTGAAATATCGGCCAGAATATTTTATAGATCTATGTTTTATCTGTAGCGATAGATAGAGAGCTATAGAAACACATTTTGTGGCATTGATCCCTCAAATGTAGTGACAGATCCCAAAGACATCCAGTATAACGTAGACGCACTGGTTGACTCTCTGCTGGTGACAGCCTGAAAGAGATCTGCTAGTGTAATTCATACTCCAATAAAATGCTATTTAACTGGTAAATAAATCTCTTCATATCGACACATATCTGTGATAATATTAGCCGATACCTATAACAAAGTCCATAAAGTTTCTGTGTATTTTTTTTTGCTTTCTTGTCTCTCTCTTTGTTTTTGTCTCTCTGCTGCTACAGAATCATTTGTCACATTTATGGAGACTCTGTAACAGATAAACAGGGGCTGCGAAATCAGAAGCCATACAATTTGCACAACTAAAAGAAAAATAAAGAAAATCTAAACCCAAGGCCATGTTTTCAGGCTGGATGACTCTTTTTTATCTCTCTTTGTGACCGAATCGCTGCAGGTACGTAGAAATCATAATCATCAAACTAAGGACAGACAACAAGAAGTGGAGTTCAGATTGTTTTTCATTTCTGCAGCATCTCACTGTGAAGATAGGCAAATTAGAAACAACCAATTTAAAAAGACAGCTATGTGTTATACTGTGTGTTTAAATGGATTTAAAAGAGGATTGTGTCAAAGGAAGACTCCAAAGTCTCTGTTTCTAAAAGAAGCGACCGCCTGCTGAGTCTCTGATGCTTATTTATTTTTGATGCACATCTGCATTGAAACAACATACAAATAAAGTTCTTTCTCTTGTTCTTTTTTTCCCTTTGATCACCACCCTCTCCTTCATTGTAAAACTATTTATTCCTTTCTTATGTTTTTTTTTATTTTTTTAAAGTAGTCAGAAAAAAACACTGCATTTGTTTTAAGTTTTAAAACCGTATTGGTCCAACAGTTTTTTCTTGAAAGAAATCTGAAAACACAGGGTAATCTTTTATTCGGGGTCGAGAGAATTACATGTAAATGTAAATGGCCCTGAGTGGTAAATGGACTTCTTGTCATCTGACTACTCAAAACACTTCTAGACAGCATGTCCCACCTCCCCTTCCAGTTTAGAGATGACGACTCTACAAACTGAGCAACAGCCAATCCTAACAATAGAAACACTTTCCAATCATTCTCATGTGCGCCCGACGCGAGTGGCCACATATTCAGTAGCTCCGTCCCTGTCTTACTCGTCTTGAATTTCCCTTGGGATCAATAAAGTATTTATCTATCTAAGATATAAACTTGTAATGTGGCTGAGGTGCCGGGGGGAGGAGAGACACAGTCATGGTCTGGAACAAAGTTGGTCAAAAGTAGGTCAAGTTAACAGACACTGAGGAGAAGTTATGATGCCGACTTTGAGATAAGGGTTATCAATACAGTGAGTCATTAAACAACTGTCTATGCAGCCACGATACAGTGAGTAATGTCTGGAAGCTGTGTCCAACAAGGCAGTCGTAAAAGCCTTAAAAGCTTCAAAGTGGTCACTGTCTGATCAGCGCTGTGTGATTAGCAATCATAACCCCTGTATCAGATTGGCAGTGCTGAGTTCACTGATCTTGATGTATTTCGAGGTATCAAACTGTGAATTAAGACATACACAAGTTGTAGCAGCCTCTGACTTTTATACATGACTGATGGATGATATGCTGCAAACTTCCTCCCAGACTTGCAGGCTAATAGAAAATAAGTTCTTCAGGGGCAGAAACTAAATGATAGATCTACACAATGAAGTCCTGGGTTCATCTGTCAGAGCTGCACGAAGGCTTCGATGTTCCTGAAGGGCCAACGTCCACCTGATTGGTCCACCTGATTGGTCCACTTGATTGGTCCACCTGATTGGTCCACTTGATTGGTCCACCTGATTGGTCCACCTGACTTTTCGGGCTGGCAGCGCCCACAACTTCCTTTCCCAGCGCTTCTCAACAACGCTCATGGTTGGTTACAAAAGGTAACTTCTGCTTCCCTTTGTAATGACAGTTAAATGTTTTAGATAGCTTTGTGCTCTTAGTATTTGGTGTAATTCAAGGACATATGACAACATGTAAGGGAGTCATATCCTCTCATTATTAGCTGCTATAGACCTCAAAGGCAAGTCAGACTAGCGTCTCCTCCGTCATTGGAGTTGACAAAGCTGATGTCAGAGGAGAAGCTCCTTCTTTGTTTTTTTTGGACGAGAGGGGCACTGTTCATCAGTCCAACTGAGAGAGGCAATAAACTGCTGGCGCCGAGGCAAACCACTACATTGGTTTTGTCTTAAAAACAGATGCTGCCACTGACATACACTATGTGTGGGCAAAGGTGCTCCATGGTTCCTGGGATTATACTGTATATAAATGCAGTGGAAACTGTCTTATTTATTTATTAGAACCTTGTTGAGAGAGAAAGATGTAGTTGTGGAGTGCGGAGGAGACAAGAGAAGAGATGAGACGGAGGTGCAGTGAATGAACTTTACTCTCCACTTCAATATGTCACTGTATACAGCGAGTGAGGTCAAAAACGTCCACGCTACGTTAACCAGGAACTCGATTGCTCGAACACCTCTCCATTAAAGGTACAGTCCCTTGGTGAATGTCTCTTTCAGTCTTAATTAAAGTGTGGAAAAGTCAAACATGAAACATTTGTTGAACACAAAAAACAATCTCAGTAATCAATCATGAAGGGTTGTTTTTGTGTCTTTCAACAGATCAGATCCCCCCCCCCACTCTTCATCATCATCTCTCATTTATCTCCTTCCCTCTTTCTCTCTCTCAGCAGGAAGGCTTTCCCCATGACAGTCCCAGAACAGCTCCTTGTCCCTACACAACACGGGGAAACAACCATCCAGGCACACACACACTCTCATTAACAAATAAACTCATGCTGGTTAAGTGAAAAGCACACAGGCTTACACACATACACACTCTCTCACACACAAAGGCTCCAAACATGAGCATTGAGTGGCCACATTAATTACTTGGGCGGTGGGGGTTTCCCTCCCTGCCATGTCCACTGTGGGCCCTGAGATATTTAATAAACCTGTCACCCCCAGGACTCCCTGCCTTAACCTAGAGCTAATGAGACACACGCACACGCACACACACACACTCACATACACAGATGGAGTGGAGGTCAGGTCTTGCAGCTGGACTGGAAATGTGATGCTGCAAAGTCAATCTCAGTTAAAGTCCTAATGTTCCATAAGCACCAAACTCACTCATTGTAATAATCAAAACTGATGTTGTTATCTATTCATTGTATTGTTATGTATTCAAATCGTGGACTGTAGAACATGTGGACGGAGTTTCAGTGCTTTCTGAAAAGGTGTTTTGTTGGAAATGAAAATCTCAACCGAATTTCAGATAATCTAGAGACAGGCAGAGCAGTAAAAGCTCGGGCGGGCCTAAAGCCCCCCCGGTGAACAGCTTCAACGGCCACCTGTCAGTCAACTCTAATAAACCCCCCCCTCCCCCACAGTGTGCAGAAATTAATGATCATGACCACATTCTTCTTTATTCTAATCAACATTTTTATTTCTCTTTTTTTCTTTTTACGAAGGTGGATTATTGGGGGGGGGGGGTTACATTTTTATTGTAGAGAAAGGACAGTGGAAAGAGACAGAAAAGGGGGTTTGAACCCAGGGCTACAGCCTCTGTATACAGGGCATGCAAACTAACCACTAGGCCACTGGCCCCCCACGTGTTTGTTTTAAAAGTGGGCAGTTTTATATGGGCCCTAATGTGGATTCCTCGGCTTTTGCAGCAAGCCCACAATGGATCTTCAATTACCTGCAAGCACCGCCCTGCAGTCTGAACTTTAAATTTGCATTTCAGCGACTCGTTGAGTCGTTCAGAACCTCCCATCTCCAAACACAGCACAGCTTCAACTTATCTCATTATGAATCAGAGCAGGAAACAGAAGTCCTGCCATCTGAAAATGATTCATTTCAGAACACTCCTGTTAACCAAATACAGACGCTGCTCACTTCTAATGTAAATAGCTGATGAGCTGCCGGTTGACTGTTCGTAT